>NC_133538.1:183631655-183944155 GCF_048544455.1 Silene latifolia | reverse complement strand
AGATCGCATAACGCGTTATCAATCAAGTGGGTACCTATATGACACGGAATCGAGAAACTACCCGCATATGACTGTTTAGGAGGTAACTTGTTTTGAACTAGGGCAGTCCCTAATTCGGTCAAAGCTACAGTCTCATGATCATTAATGTGCCTCTTAGGTGATAAAATTTCTTTCATAAATTTAAGGTAAGAGGGTACCTGTGTCAGCAATTCGATGAATGGAACAGTGACTTGCAAGCTTTTCAGGAGCTCGGAAATTTGCTGAACTATTGATTGGCCTTCGTGTTCCGTAATCGCCTCGGAAAGGGCACGGTAATAGATATCTCGAGCCCTTTGTTTCTTTCTTCCAACGTGTCGGCTGGATCAAGCTCTTTGTCACTCGATCGAGACTTCTTACCTCTCGATCGAGGTCTTTCAGGAGAGATTTCACTCGATCGAGCACTAGCAGGCTCTCGATCGAGGTCTTCATTATCAGCAACAGTCGATCGAGCAAAAAGGCCACTCGATCGAACTCTTTCTTCAGCAATATCACTCGATCGAGTGGTTTGGACTTCTCGATCGAGCTGGTCATTTTATTGTTCACTCGATTGAGCAAGATTTTTACTCCATCGAGTCCTTTCTTCATATGTTTTCCTCGATCGACCCCCTGAAACTAGTCGATCGAGCATTTTCTTCGTTGTCAGCTCGTTTTCATCAACAGTAACCCATTCATCAGCAGTAATACTCTTCCTTGGGCCTGAATTCAATAGCTTGGGTCCCTCATATGAACGACCGCTTCTCAGATTTATTAAATTCACCGTCTTATGTGGATTCTTATCGGCTTGTGACGGCAAATGACCCTGCTTCTTCGTGGACTGGTTCGCGGCTAACTGGGCAACTTGGGTTTCAAGTGACTTAATAGATGCATCTTTTTCTTGGTCACTTAGCTGCCACTACTTTGTCAAAGACTGCAACATCGTCTTCAACTCAGATAGCTCACTTACCCCGCCTGAAGATGATGTACCTTGATTGGGAGGAGGAAAGGAACGAGGCTTTTGAAAGCCTTGTTGAGCCTTATGAGGAGGGACATATGGCTGCTGCTGCTGCGGTGGAGGAGTAGGATTGAGCACATTTTGACTTGTCCACCTCAAATTAGGATGGATAGCCCCTTAGTTGTTATAATAAGAACCTCCTCCTTGCCTATATTGTTGAAAAGCAAGGACTTGTTCTTTGTCCGTAAGACAGTCAATAGCAGTATGACAGTCATTACTCCCACACCTCTCATATGTGACGGTGTCCTGTCTAGTCAACAGATGAACCGTCCGTTGAACTGCAGCAGGTTGCAGTTCTAATCTATCAAATCGGGCATTCATGGCTTCCAACTGAGCCACAACTGCCTTGTCAACCGCGTGAACTGTTCGAATACCATCTCGTAGGTTCCCATATTCAGCACAATGGGTCACCATCTCCTCAATAATGGCCCATCCCTTATCATCATCAGTATTCTTTTAAAATCTTCCGTTGGATGAGGCGTCAAGTATAGCTCTGTGGTCATTGTACAACCCATTGTAGAACTGATTGGACAGAAACCACGGATCAAAACCATGGTGAGGAAGAGACCTCACCAACCTCTTGAACCGACACCAAGCTTCATAGAAAGTCTCATCAAGTGCCTGTTTGAAACTAGTAATCTTTGCCCTCAGCTGATTAGTGCGCTGCGGGGGGAAATACCTTTTATAGAAAGCAAGCACGAGAGTCTCCCAATTCGTGATACCCGCGGCCGTACGGTCCAAGTCAGTCAGTCACTCCCTTGTTGAGTCAGTCAAAGAAAAAGAAAACAACACCTCCTTAATCTTGTCTTGAGTTACCCCCTTTGTGGCGGGGATAGTAGAACAGTAGTCCGTAAAGACCTCCATATGCTTCCTCGGGTCTTCACCTGCCATACCTCTATAGAGATTTCTCTCCACCAGATTGATATAAGACGGATGGATGTCAAAAGTATTACCATCCACAGTCTGGAGGTTGAAACCCTTGGGAATAGAAGATGCTTTAGGCTCCGAATGACTTGCAATATTCGTCATCTTTACTGGTTGGTTTACAGAACTGAGATTGTCTTCTCCTAAAGATTGGTCTTCTGTAAATAGGAAATGCTGAAGATCAGGTTCGAAAGTACTCAAGTCTTCCTTTCGTGATTCTCTTTGCAGACGGAGTCTATGCCTAAACAGTCGCTCTGGCTCAGAATCAGCTGAAACTAACTCCGATTTGTTCGACCTGGCCATACACAGAACTGGAAAAGATAAATGAGAACTGTCTCAAGGAATAAAAATTCCCTGAGACGAATAAAATAAACGAGACAAAAACAGATAGGGCTATTGCCTCCCCGACAACGGCGCCAAAATTTGACAGGGCAGTCGTATACCTATCAAAAATAATAAACTAAACTAACTATATAGCTAGGGAAGTCGGGTCGATCTCCACAGGGAGGCAAGATATCTGTAAAAGGTCCGTCTATTCGGTCACAATATGGGGGTTGTTAATTTGGTTTTCTAAACTAAAAAGGCTTAAGGGAAAGATAAATAAATAAGAGCAATAAGGGCAGGAAACAAGAATAAGAATATCAATAAAGAGAGAACATGTCGGGATTTCGGTTCACTATGGTAGCCTAATGACTCAACTACAAATAGTCTACATAACTCATTGTGAGACGGATGTTGAAAGGTCCTTCCGGTCCACTTTTTATCCTAGATTTCCACTAACTTAACTTCTGTCCTCGTCAAGGTAGTCTACTGTTCATAGCAGGTCTATTTAGTCCAATCTTCCGATCCAGAATTAAATTTAACCAGATTAAAGGGTAACTTAGAAGCGTGCACTCAACTAAGTCGGTAAATACAATTAAATTGCCATGGGTACAGGATCTCACAAATAAGTCATCTAACCTATTTGCTACATCGTCACAATTCTACCATAGATCCCCTAGTCCCAACATGAATTAAATTAGCTACTCATACTATCAATATTGTCAATATCAAATATAATGAAATAACCAATAACAAACATATTGTAATAATAATAAAATCGCATAAATGAAACTAGGGCAGAAATTAATGACAAGAGAACAAGAGAATTAAAGCAAATAAATGAAAGATTAATATTAATGGGGAGAAAGAGATTACAATAGCAAGAATTCCAGCGTAAAGAATGACAAGATCCAAGCAATATAACCCGAAAAGCAAAGTTACAGTGAAAGTTTTTGGGAAAAGAGAAAGCAGCGTAATTAAGAGTGTTTAGTTGTGAAAGATAGATAAGAAGATGATAAATGACCTAATTAACTCACGCTCGATCGAGGACTTCAGCAAGCAAACCACTCGATCGAGTAGAAATATCACTCGATCGAGTAACCTCGAATTCCAGCATTTCGGTCGAGCACAGTAGATTACTCGATTGACCTCCTCAGCTTGTGAAACCACTCGATCGACTAAGAAAAGTCTTTGATCGAGTGTTCTTCCTCCAAAACAGCTCAAAACTCATTGCCGACTGCTTCGTAGACCATTCCTTCACGCATCCCAATATAGTATCTCGCTCTGAAAATCCCGTCCCCTCAAAATGCATGCAAAACAGGACGAAAATGGTACGATTCTACTACTTTCACGTTCATTCCTACAAAATAGACAAGACGAACCAAAGTAGCCATTTCGGGGCATAATGCAATATTAACAGTACAAAAGTATATGGAAATACGTGCAAAAATATGCTAAAAAGACTATACAAAAGGCACGTATCAATGAGGAGGACGATTAGTCCTAGATGGCCTAGCTCTTCTTGGCCTACATTTGCTCCCTTTCAAATCCAAAGCCAAGTATGACTCCCTTAATCCAAAATCTCTCATTCATATTTCCTTTCGTATGTATTTAGATTAATTGTAATATATTTATCCTAGTGATCATGTAGTTGCATTCATCTAAGCTTGCATTAAATTTCAATTTTGTAATATATTGTCACATATAGGAATTGCAACCATTTAGCATAATTTGCATTGTCATTTTTATATTGCATGTAGTATAGTTCATGCATTGCATCCCCATTTAAAAACACAAAAAACCGAAAAATTGAAAATTTGACAAAAACACGCATTTTACCTTCCGAATTTCCTCCATAAACTATGTATATAGATAAGTGTAGGGAGGATATCATATATATTCAAAAATACAAAAAACGTGTCTTTTCGTTTTCAAAAAAAAAATCAACAAAACTTTCACGTTCTTTTCTTTCCAATTCGCCTCCCACCCACACTTCCTCCTTCACTGGAGGTTGTATATAGCAAGTGTGGGGAGGAGGCCTAAAAAAAATACAAAAACAAGTTTGTTTTATTTCAAAAGAAATTTCAAAACCACAAAAACATGTTTTTATTTCAAAAAAAAAATCAAGCAAGATCCAAAAATATGTCTTTTACTTTTCCTATTTCCTCCCTACATTACGTTCCATCGATGACGATGTAATTCTTAAGTGTGGGGAGGGAAATATCTACTTTGTATATATTTGTTGATAATGCACATCTGTAAATAAATCTTAAATTTGTGAAAATTTCAAATTAAAAATCCAAAAAAATAGAAAAACTTTCAAAAAATTACAAAAACATTGCATTGTATATATATACTTGTTTGTTGGCTAACCTTCAGCATAGACATTAACCATTTGTGGCAAAAAGGAGCTAGAAGACCCGCTTGGTAAACTCATTCTAAACTCTTACTCCTTTATCATTCTTTCTTTATCTATTTTGTATATTTGAAGGAGGATGGGATTTTTGTGCTTTGGATGTTCCTTCTGGGAACTTTTGGTTTGTGGTATTGGTGTTGATATGCTGCTAGGTTTAGTCAACTCATCGCTTGTTTAATTTATGTTCATTTCAATTTCCGCATGCATTATAACATGTACATATGCGTTTGTCTTAGGTTAGAATCATTTGTATCGATTTGTATAAAAATGTGCACAAATGTGGTCAAGGTTGGGAAGTCTATACCCCCAAGGATGAGTCAAGTCCTAATTGTGCCTTCCCCCTCCCCGTGGCTTGCACCCGTGTCCATAGGTTAGTTTTGGAAAATTTGGGACCTGACTAACGAGTTTAGGCCACCCTGTGAGACCATTGACCGTAGGCTAGACCTAGGTCCCGACCTAGCCACTCATATGTGAGGATTAGAGCCTTTTGGGGTCGGTACATTCATACCCGACCCCCGTTTAGGATTGTGAGTAGCTCTCCTCGCGGGATGTGTTATGTCTAGATGCATAAGTGTGTCGTTCCGTCCTTAGACCATGATTTGCATTTCATTTTTGTGCACAAGTTATGAAATAAAATCAGTTTTCACATGTATATGAACCTCACATAGCCAAATAGCCTTGTTTTGTCCCTTCAATTATCTCCCTTTTTGAGTCACTCCCTTTGAGCTTTAGCCTTTTCATTTGGCAAACCCCCTAAATTAACTACATTCCATATACACCTTTCCTTGATCAAGAATTGGTTGGTTTTGTAGTAGTGTTTTAGGAGGTGATTTGGGTCATAATGGTGGATAGTGTACATATCCCCTTGGGTCGAAATTTGGCATCTATTTGGCATTGTATATAATTAAGAGGTTTTGATGTTGAAATGAAAAACAAAATAGAAAAGTGAAAAGGTTTTGAAAAATCCAAAAAAGAGCTAGCTGTGATTGTATATATGTGTATTAGGAAAAGAAAAAGGCAAGCAACACCCCTCCTCATCCTTTAAAGGGGTAGAAAAAGCCGTTGCTAAAATAAAGGGGCGATTTGATGTTTTTCCAAAGTGAGTCGGGTTTACACAATTTTTGCATGATTTTGGGAAACCGAACTCTTGTTAGGGTGTAGACGTTGCTCATTTGTTGAAATAAGAGGAGTATTTTCAAGTTTTTCCAATTTGAGTTGGGTTTATGCAATTTTTGCATAGTGTTGGTAATCAATTTTATGTTAAGGCATAGACGTATCTCATGTGTTGCAATAAGAAGTGGGATGTGATGCGTTGACCATTCTTGATTTGAACTCCACATGTCCAAACAGTGCGTGCACCAATCCCGTTTTATCCTACTCCCTAGCCCCGTTACAACCCTTCTTTCATGATTTGTGCATTGTTACATTTTTGCATTTCATTTGGACATGGGACGGTCTTACACATTAGATTGTGAACACATTCTCACGAGTCGCAGTAGGAGAGTGTTTTGGTTACTTTTTGTACAAAAAAACACCCGGAATTCAAATGAGAGACGAGTGCAAACCGTGAGCATGTCGTTGACTTGGGTCCCCTTAGTCATGGGTCTTTTGGTTGAATCTTGTGTAGGGTTTGTAATTCTCGGAGGTCTAGTCCCTCTTTCCCCTTTATTGGACACAGTAGGGTTGCCTGGGCCATGCCTAGGGGGTTGGCACCTCCATTGAGACTCTGAGACGGTATTTTCCGACCGAGACCATGTTTTTGAGCTGAAAACTCAGCCACTAAGATGGGGAAAGTGGACCATTTTTGTTAGGTGTATTCTATTACTAGCTTTTGTGCTCACATGTTGGATGCATCGCATTTTTCATGCAAGACCTTACTTGCCTCATGAGTCGTGCTTTACCTCATAAGCACAACTACGTGAGTTAAAAGGGCGTAGAGTGCGCTAATACTCGATCGGATTATGTAGTAGAATAATTGAGTGATGCTTATATTGTGCATGCACTCTTGATACTTACCATAGTAGTGTCTTGCAAATTAATTTTGGACTTACTCGAGGACGAGTAAAGTTTAAGTGTGGGGAGGTCTGATATATGATTTATTTGCACCAAATTTCCCTTCTTCTTTCATGTATTTCGACTCCTATAGAGTCGATTTTGTGCGCCTTACCTTGCATTTTGTGCCCCTCTTGCAGGATTTGAGGCGATTATAGAGAAATCATGGCAAGTGAGGCGGTTCGATGACTAAGCATGAGGAAAGAAGGTTGAGATATTGAAGCAGTGTTCTCTGCCGGCAGGCCGGCAGCCGGTCCACCGGCAGGGAACAAAACCTGGTGAGAAAAAAGGAGAAATGCTGAAGAAGAGTTCTTTGCCGGCAGGCCGATAGCCGGCCCACCGGCATAGAACCCCGTTCCATGCCTTAGAGAAATTAGGAGAGATTTGAAGAAAGAAAAGGAACAGGTTCTCGCTGCCGGTTGGCACACTAAGAACCTGTTCCGCCGGCACACGTATCATGAAGGTGAAGAATTGAAGTTGAAAATCAGCAAGAGGTGTTCTCCGCCGATTGTCCGGCAGCTGGTCCGCCGGCTGGGAACACACCCAAGCCAATTCCAACATATTTTGAAGAAGATCTCGCTGCCGGCAGGCAGCCGGTTGACCGGCATAGAGACCAAAACCCGTGAGATGGGCTTTATTTCCTCCTTATGTTTAATCCAATGGGATAGTATAAATACCCCTTCCCTAATCAATTGTAAACACCTAGATCTGAAATCATTTCTTTAATCTTATGCAAACCCTTAATCAAAACTTTAATCTTTCCTTAGTTAATCATTAATTAATTCCTATATTAGCCTAGAATTAGTATTGTTCAATTGTTTACATTTAGTATTGGGTTGTTAATTGGAGATTGGTGAAGATTATTCTTCTATTTAATCAAAGGTTGCAACTTTGTCTTCATCATTGGTATAATTTCTTCTCTATTGTTGTTCATCTTTCATTTGTTTACATATTGAATTGTTTAGTTAATAGAATTTGCAAACATGTTCCCCTTTGCTTGTTTTATGCTAAATTTTTCACCTTTTGTTTATGTCATCATGAGCATGTGTGAGTAGTCCCTTACTAGGATGTAGGGGAATTCCTTGTAGTATTATGGAGAGGCTTTTGGCATGGATTAATGGTAATTCTTGGGTTGTTTACATCACTACTTGTTTTGCAGATAAGGTGTTTGTAGAATTGTCGAAATGAGTAAGTTGAGTAATTCTTCTAACAATCTATCTACTATTTGAGTGAGTAACTTGAGTAGAAACTAGGATTTGATAACAATTTTTGTGTTAGATTAATTGAATGAGTAAGTCGGTTAATCTTGGCTCAAGTGTAGAATTTACATTGAGAGATTAGAATCTACATGTTGTAACAACCTAGGTAACTATTACTATATGCTTATTTCCCTTCTCCATGCTACTTGGGTGAACCCGACCGTCCTAGTCTTTCTTAATCATCGTTTTAAACCATCTTAATCGTTGTCTAATTCTTACTTGCTTTAGTTTATATTTTAATCATTAGTTTAGAACTCAAACCATCTCCTTTTTAGACCGAACTAAACTAACTTATAAACAAGCAATCCTAGTTCCACAATTTCCGTCCTTTGGGTTTGACCCTTTTGCATATTACAACGAGCAATCGTTCACTTGCGAGAGGAGTATAAGTAAAACTCGTATCAAGTAACAATGGTAGTATGTTTGTTGTGAAATTCAGAAAAATGAGTGAAGGAGATGAAGTTGTGAGGTTTATGTGAGGGTTTTGTGAAGAGAAAAGAGAAGGAAAAATGCCTATAAGGCAAATTAGGCCCAATAACTCTAAATGAGTCAATTTCTACTAGAATTTACATCTCAAGCCTACTATAGTCAAGACGGAAAATATTATTATTGTTATCTATATTATTACTATCGTTATACGACTACAACGGTATTTTATAAAACAAAAAGTTTTAAATTATAATTATTTAAATAAAAATCACTTAAAATATATTTAAAATATGATGAAGAGCACGGGTGTTACACTTTTAGGTTTGAACGATGATCTGATATGTTTTCATCGAGCACAAGTGTCACACATCTTCTCTTGGTCGAACCTGATTTTAGGTAGTCCTTCGACCAAGTCCCATCTCTTGAGTTTATTCAAAATAGGTGAGCTAATGTGACCAAAACGTTTGTGCCATAAACAAGGATCATCAAGTATAACTTTCATGCATGAAAAAGAGTTAGTAGGCACAACATTTTATTCTATTATATACACATTTCTTTTTCTATGGCCTTCAAGAATAATACTACTTGTACCTTCAATTATAATGTGACAAACATCTGCATGAAATGCAACCTTGTTACCTTTGTTGCATAGTTGAGATATGCTAAGTAGATTATGCTTGAGACCATCCACCAGATAAACATCACTGATTGCATGGGATTCAGAAATTCTAATTTTGCCTACACCAATCACTTTACCCTTTCTGTTGTCCCCAAAAGTCACCTTTCCTCCCTTGAAAGGTTTGAGTGAAAGAAATAAATTCTCATCTCCAGTCATGTGTCTTGAGCAACCACTGTCAAGATACCATTGGTTGTTTTCTTTCACTATTACCTGGAAAAGGATTAGATACAGTTTTTAGTTACCCAAGCTAAGTTGGGTCCTTTATGGTTAGTTACTCTATATACCATATCCTTTCATACCCAAACTTTTCTAACAATTGTACTTCTAAACTTTGGGTAGTTTCGTTTATGAGGAGTTCTAGGTCTGGGGGACTCCTTGGGTCTAACATATGTAGTTTCCTTGTATTTTGGTCTATTTTGTTTAGGTTGACAAGGAGTTTGTGAAGTGCCAGACTTTTTGGTGTAATCAAAGGCCATGTCGTAAAACCAACGAAAGTTATTATTCCTCTCTTTGTTAGGTTCATATATAGGGGATTCATCATCCTCGACTGTTGTGTCAACCGTCTTAACAAATTCAGTATTTTTTCGTATATCATGTACACGTTTGACACAATTGTCTTGGATGTGACCCGTATGACCATAATAATTACAAATCAGATATTCAGGAAGATCAGCATATTTTATTTTTCTGAGATCATAATCAGAAGGTGTTGATTTGCATTTAGAGTGGTCTCTACGGCTATAGCACTCATGTCCTAAACCCATCTTCATATTATTGTCAGATTGTTCGGCTAGGAAGTTTAGGACTTTTGTGCTACCTTCCCACTTATCATGGAATTTCCTAGCATTTAAAAGTAAGTCCTTCAGGGTTGTAATCTCCTCAAGACATTTCGTGTGATCTACGTCATTATCCTTCTTGAAGTTGTCACGAAAGTCTTGGAACCTTTTGTTAAGAATAAATTCAACATCTGAATGTTGTTTCTTAACATTGATCATGTCAGTTTTAGATTCCTTCAATTGCTTTGTGAAAGAATCTATTTATTTCTTTTGGTCTAAAATCATGACTTTATTAGATGTGACTTTAGACTCTAAAAGTTCTTTGGTTTTTCTAAGTTCTAAAGTTATAGCTTCATTAGCTATAACTTTGGCTTGAAGGTGCTTTATATTAAGCTTCAGGTCTGAGGTTATAGCTTCATTAGCCATAACTTTAGACTCTAGTTTCTTCTTCTCAGCATTAGCATTATCTAATGTTGTAGCTTTATCAGCTGTAACTTTAGATTTTAACTTCTTAGCTTTTGCCTTTAGAATATGATTCTCCTCAGCAAAATCAAGAATTTGTTCTTTTAGATCCTTTAGTTCCATATTCTGTTCATGACATTTGTCGAGGGACTGCTCAAAGAATTCAATTAAGGCATTTCTAGATAGTTTCTTAACACGCTTTTTGAGTTCAAGATAACTAACCTCATCATCGTCATCTTCATCTGATTCTCCTAGAAAACAGTAATTTGAGTGAGAATTTGTGTTATCATCGTTGCTGTCAGAGATTAAGTCAAGACTGATGCTGCTGAGACAAAGATTTGCAGCTTCGTCATCTTCAGATCCTTCATCATCTTCAGAGTCAAGATATCCCCAACACAAAGCCATCATTACTTGCTTGAACTCCTTCTTTGTCTTCTCACGTTTTGTCTTGTCTTTAATTTTCTCCCATGTGGGACAATCCTTGATCATATGATCAGATTCTCCACACTTGAAGCAACCTCTGTTGGCAAATGATGCTTTAGATTCTGTCGCTTTCTTATTGAAATACTTGTTGTAGTTAGCAGAAGATTTTGTTTGCTTGTTTTGAAAGATTCTATTTTTAAAACGACGAGCAAACAAAACAGTCTCATCATCTATGTCGGAGCTGACATCCTCGCTTTTCAAGGCCATGTTTTTACCTCTACTCGGTTAAACTTCATCAGCATTTAGAGTGAGTTCATGGGCCATGAGGGCACCAATGAGTTCTTGATAGGATAGGTTCGCAAAATCTCTCGATTCCTTCATTGCAGTGACCTTGGCACGCCACTTTTTATTTAGGCTCCTAAGAACCTTTCTTGCAATGTCCTCGATATCGAATTTTCTTCCTAGGTTTTTCAATTCGTTTATGATGCTTGAAAACCGTGCAGACATACTATCGAAGGACTCATTTGGCTCCATACTGAATAGCTCATATTTCTGTATTAACAGATCTATGCGGTGCTTCCTAACAATGGAAGTACCTTCATAAGCTAGTTCAAGGTCGTCCCATATTTCCTTGGCCGTTGAGCAAGAAGAGAAGCGATCGAATTCTGTAGTAGTCATGCCATTCTGCAATAGGCTTATTGCTTTAGAATTCTTTTCGGCCTTCTTGTAGTCAGCCTCGATATAATCCTATTCCTTTTTCTCGTAGGTAGTGCCTTCAGTGGATGCAACCAAAATTTTATGCGGTCCGTTTTGGATAATCCTCCAGCACTCCCAATCATGACCCTTCACATAGTGAGTCATCATGTTCTTCCATAAACCATAATTCTTCCCATCAAAGACGGGACACTTAAGGTATTTGGAATCCATTTATCACGTGATAAGCAGTGGAATATAAAACGATAAGATAGAATAAGATAGACAAATCAGCCTCTTTGCGGTTAGGCAATCAAGAGCACGAGGCTCTGATACCAATTGAAGAGTCTATCAATAGCCGAAATACTCAAGGAGGGGGGGGCGCGGTGAATTGAGGATTTAAAAACATAGCCAACTTTTTCGATTATAAGTAATTAATTATTTAAAGTTTATTGATTAAACTTTAACTAATAAACTAATTAACGAATTAAAACAAAGTGTAAATAAAAACGAAACAAACGAAAGAGAAGAGAGACACACGATTTTTGAAGTGGTTCAGTTTCACAAATCAAAACCTACTCCACTATTCTCGATTAATAAATTTAGTACCTTTCTACGGATTACAAATATACTAACCCAACTCGTACAACTAACCCTAGGTGTAACTTAAGAGAGTACCGTTAAATACTCGAGTGACTAACTTACGCTAATAAGAAAGCACTAATGATTCTACTAAAAGTTCACGTTAATGAACGAGTAAGAATTCAATTAAGCACTATTATCTTATAAAAATAACGAAAGAACGAATGCACGAGTTTATAAAATACACGACCTTTTTTGAAAAATAACAAAACGGTTTTCTTGCTTTAAAACACGGTTTTTGCTTTTTGAAAATAAATCAAAATTATGCTCAAAGGTCTTGCTTTCAAATGTACCAAAGAGTAAAGTATTTATAGTAAAAGAGGAGCAAGGGTGAGAGGAGTTTCGGTCTCCTTGAAACCCTAATATCGCCGAAAATAATATGATATGAAAATAGAATCATATCATATTATTTTTATCCATAAAATCTTAGGAAAAGATATAAGTTGTCAATAGATTATCTTATCATATATTCACCTAATATTCTTTCTTTAATGCCCTATATATGCCGAATGACAATAAGGAAAAATCATAACAACTTTCCTTATTTTATTTAAGCAATCTCTTAAAAAAGATATAGGATAATTATAAGATAATCCAATCAAATATATAGTTAATATATTTTCCTTAAACCTCTAGATAGCCGAAATATATGATATGTAAACAAATCATATCATATTATTTCTATCCTTAAAATCTTAAGAAAAGATAGTGAATAACTAAAAGATAATTTTATCAATTATTCACCTATTATCTTTTCCTTAAATCTTAAGATATGATAAGATTTTTCCATAACAAAAATATCTTATCATATATAACCATATCATGCTAAATATAAAATATATGTTAAGATAATTCGAGAGAATAAAATCTTAACAATACTTAACTTATATTACCAGGTTTACACGAGAGTCCACACGGCTCATATGTCTTGTTTTTCGTTTATAATACTATATTACTTGATAACCATTACTTTTGTTTTGATTATTCAAATGTACTCGTGATCACTGTGTACATACATACATACTTGTACACATACTCGTTTTCACACTGTTTAATCCTATCAAAATCTCATTTGTATTTCAATTTCTCGCAATATAATCTTTTTCATTCCACACTATAAAAACTTATTTGCGAAAGTGATAATTAAGCTCCTTAACTTTGTTTAATTGTGAAATTAGGCCCCATAAGTTTCATTTGAAGCAATCAAGCCCCTTGAATTTCACCAAAAGTGAAATTCAACCCCATTTCTAATTTTTCACTAAATTCTTATATTAAAATAATTGTATATTAGTATTAAACAATTTATTAAATACTAAAAACTACTAATTACAACTTTATAAATTTCTATATAATTTACTAATCATTGAAGAACGCTTTTACATACATATTTAGTAAATTGTTTATAATTTATATAGTATTCACACATATATACTAAATTGTAAATATACTATAAAATAAAAAAACAATTCTCAGTATTTAGTATAAATATGAAAGTTCTAATTATAAAACAAAATATTTTATATTTGATAAATTGTATTAAAAGTGGTTTTAATATAAGAATTTGGTGAAATTTTAAAAAATGGGGTTGAATTTCACTTTGTGAAACTTATGGGGCTTGATTGCTCCATATGAAACTTATACGGCCTAATTTCACAATTGAACAAAGTTAAAGGGCTTAATTACCAATTTCGCAAAAACCTATCTCTTGTAATTTTCTTTAAGTTCTGTTTTTAACAAATACAATAACTCTTCCAACTATGTTTTTTCTTAATGTATTTAATGGTCTAAGTTTTATCACTTTCCCAAAATGTTTTTTTTTTGCGTAAATATAAATCATTGTGAGACACTCACTTTAATCATCTCTAAATATCAAAATATTTCAATAAATATAATGAAAATTATACTCAATTGAAAGCATTTTTCGCAATGAACGTAATTATTTACATTTTAAAATTTCTATCAAGATAATTTTTTAATAAATTTAAGATCAAATCATCGTAATTGTTCTACGTAATTTTATAATACATTTATTAAACTCTAATTAATACTTTGCTGAGATTCAGGTAGCATTTATTATCTTTATATTTAATGTTCAGCTGTAATTAATAAGTGTATTTAATGCTGGGTTGACACGTGTCGCATCCACAATGCTTTAATTGATTATATATATATATATATATATATATATATATATATATATATATATATATATATATATATATATATATATATATATATATATATATATATATATACATATATACATATATATACATATATATATATATATATATATATATATATATATATATATATATATATATATATATATATATATATATATATATACATATAAATATATAAGATATGGTCCAATACACACTAAGTATCTCATTTTCAAGGGAGAAAACTGTGCTTGGTGAAAACATCGCATGGAGCACTATGTCAAAAGTGCGGACTATGAATGTTGGAAGATCATTCAAAAGGGTCCCCTCGAAATCACGGTCACTAATATCGATGGTACTAGTGCCCTTGAAGACGAGGATAAATATGTTGAGGCTGATTATAGAAAGGTCGAAAAGAACTCTAAAGCCATGTCCATTCTTCAATATGACATTGGTGAATAAGAGATTAACCGGATCTCCGGTTGTACCACAACCAAGGAAATTTGGGACACCCTAAGCCTTGCTTATGAGGGACCGTCACAAGTTAAAAAATATAATGTTGATCTTCTCATGCAACAATATGAGATGTTCAACATGACAAGAGATACGTCAATTAATAGTTTGTATGTCTTCTCCTTTCTCTAGTATTGTCAATGATCTCAAGAGTCTATGTAGAAACTTTGAATCCGAGGACTTAGTTTGTAAAATCCTTCGTAGCCTAACTAAAAAGTGGCAACCAAAGGTTACGGCTATCGAGGAAGCTAAAGACTTATCACTCCTCACCCTTAATGAACTAATGGGCTCACTCATGGATCATGAGCTAACCCTCATGAAGCGTTCTAGTGAAAGCTCTAAAGGGAAAGGGCTCGCTCTGAATGCTTTCTCAAGTGATAAGGAGGATGGAGATAACGAGTTTACAATGTTCACTAAAAACATTATTGGAATGATTAATGGTCGAAACTCTCAAAGGTACAACAACATTACTAGCAAACGACGCTTTCCAAAGAAAAGGTCAAGTTCCACTATTGGTTGCTTTAAATGTGGTGACAATGGTCACCAAATCAAAGAATGCCCAAAGTGGAATGACATCAAATCTAAGGAAAGACGTGACTTTGCAAAAAGAGAACACAAAAGCAAAGTGATGTCGGCTATTTGGGGAATGTCTGATTCCGAGAAGGATGATGTCCTTGAGGAAGAATTAGATGCCAAATTGTGTCTTTCTTCTCATCTTAATAAAGATGTTCCAAAGTCATCAAAGAAAGAATACGTCAAATGTCTTATGGCTCACTCGGTTGATTCCGATTCAGATTCTGAAAATGAGGTAAATAATATCAATAAAAAGGTTCGATCTTTCTCCAAAGACAAAGTTTGTCTTCTTTTAGACCAATTTATTGATAAGTGTTGTGTCCAAAATAATAAACTAGAAGCTATGCAAGATGAAATTGAGGACATAGCTGAAGAAAATGTCAATCTAAAAGAGTGTCTAAATGAAGTTGATCAACCTAGTACATCATTATATCTTGAAAAAGAGGTTAAAAAGCTTCGAAAATAGAATCTGATTTTAACTAAGAAGGCTGAACTAACCCATGTCACAGAGAACTGTACTGTGACATCCGAGTCAAACAAAGAAGTCGTGTCCCTCACTAAACTTGTGTCCTCGTTAGCTAAAGAACGTGACTCTCTGCTAGCTGACCTCACCTCGTGTCAATGTGATGACAAACAACTTGAACAAATTGCTTTTTTGCTAAGTGACGAAGCAAGTCATGCTAAACACGCTTTTGACAAAATAGAACAATTAAATCTTAACCATCTTGCTAAAATTGAAACCTTGACCAAAGAGTTACATGATGGTAAAGAGTTTTACAAGAAATGGGAAGGAAGCCAGAATGTTTTAGAATTCCTATTAAAACAATCACAAGAATACGAAAAGCTTGAAAAGAATGCTGGACTTGGTTTCAAATGCAACAGTAACACGCACTGTTGTATCCAAAACCAAGACCCAAGCAAAACTGATTTTCGAAGAAGAAAGTATGTTGGCCTTCCCGAGTATATAATTTGTAACTACTGTGGCAAGACTGGTCATGTGTTTAATAGTTGTGAAAAGAGATTCCTTGACTTAGAAAAGGACACTAAAGTGGTTAAAAAGATTTGGAATAAGAAGGCAAAACAAGCTTGTGTCAAGAAGGGACCCAAATTTATTTGGGTTCCTAAACTAACTGTTTGATCTTTTATAGGCATTAGTGAGGGGCAACAAGAATTGGTACTTAGGCAGTGGATGCTCTCGCCACATGACGGGAGATGAAACCTAATTTCTCTCGCTAGAGGCCTATGATGGTCGCATGGTGACTTTTGGTGACAACAAAAAAGGTGAAATCATTGGTATTGGAAAAGTTGGTAAGTCAAAGTCACTATGTGTCGACAAAGTGTTGCTTGTCAAAGGTTTGAAACACAATTTCTTAAGCATCTCATAACTATGTGATCGTGGTAACATTGTTGAATTTCATGCTAGTGAATGTAGAATACTTGATGGAAAAACTAGAGAACTCATTCTTGAAGGAAAACGTGTTAAAGATGTTAACATAAGTAATCTATGTTCATTGTCCGGTCAAACCTTATCATGCATGAGTGTCCAAAAAAAATGACCCTTGGCTTTGGCATAAACGACTAGGTCATGTTAATGCTAGAACACTAAATACTCTCAAGAAACTTGATCTAGTAGATGGCATTCCTAACATAAAATTTAAATTTAAATCACTATGTGATGATTATGTTAATTGAAAACAAGTAAAATGCTCCTTTAAATCCAAAAATTTTGTTAGCACTTCTCAACCTCTTGAACTCATTCACATTAATCTATGTGGACCTATGCGCATCATTAGTAAAGGTGGAAGTCGCTATATTTGTGTTATTTTAGATGATTTTTTCAAGATATGTGTGTCTACTTTTCCTAAGTTCTAAAGATCAAACATTTGATGAATTTTTAATTTGGGTGAAAAAGGTTCAAAACAAATTTGGTTTGAAACTTGTCTCTTTGAGATCCGACCATGAAACCGAATTTAAAAATTCATCATTTGAGACTTATTGTAATGAGAATTGTGTTAGCCATAACTACTTTTCGGTCACTAGAACTCCTCAACCAAATGGGGTTGTGGAACGAATGAATCGAACTCTTGAAAATATGGCTAGGACCATGCTTATTAGTTCTAAAGTACCAAGGAACTTTTGGGCCGAAGCCGTCAATACTTCTTGTTACATCTACAATCGAGTTATGATTAAAAAAATCATTAAAAAAATGCCTTATGATTTACTACGAGGAAGAAAACCTAACTTCTCTTATTTAAAATGCTTTGTTCATAAAAATGGTAAAGACAACCTAGGCAAATTTTATGCTCGTAGTGATGAAGCCGTGTTTGTTGGTTACTCGGATCATAGTAAAGCTTACAAAGTCTATAACAAAAGAACTATGAAAATGGAAGAAAGCATTCATGTAATATTTGACGAATCTAGTCTTTTTGCTTCCAATGAACAGGTTGATGATGATGATGAAGAGGATGATGATTTCGAGATTGGGATGATTCAACAAGATATAGACCGAGTGGTTGAAGAGGCTGTGCAATTGCCGGAGCCACTATTGCATGATGAAGCTAGCCAAAATTCAGGGGGAACTAATTCTCTATCATCTCAAGATGGTACTAGTTCATCTAGGGGTAATGAGGATGCAAGTGAGCAACCTCCTCAAACACAAACTAATGAAGAAGCAACTGAGCAACCCTCTCAAACAGAAATTGCCCCCCACTCACACTCACAAAATAACCCTGATGCAACAGTGACATCCACTGTGACACCAGAACCAAACGAAGCCTCAAACACTTTTTTCCCTAAAAAATAGAAACACCAAAGTTCTCATCCTCTCTCAAATTTAACCAGTGATTTAAATTCTGGAATGAAACTAGATCATCGCTCCAAAGCTTCTGTGCATTTGGTGCATTCCTCTCACAAATAGAACCCACTAATTTCACCATGGCTCTCTGTAATACCCATAATTTAATAATAATTTATGAGAATAATTTATGTAATTTAAATAATTAATTAATGGCATTTCTAATAATAATTGCAGATAAGACGTTAATTAAATAATGTAAGTAAACAAGTCGGGAATTGAACTTAAAACCAATTAAGCCTTGGGCCGTGCGATATAGATATGGGTTGATTATATTATGCCTAGTATGAGTAGTAGTCGGGATTTGAAGCGAGATTTAATAATAAAATAATAAGTATAATAATAATATGGTAATTCCTATTAATAATCGGAATAAGCCAATAGTTTTCTAATTGATCTCATATACTCTCTAAACTTAGACTATAAATACCATGATATCTGAAAAATAATTCACAAAGAAAAAGGAAGGAGATTTAAGAGACGGAAGGAGCAATTAGCGATAAAAGGTAAAGATCGTCGTAATTTATGTTTATATCATCTTAATAATTTAAGTTAACGTTTATTCACCGTATGGACCACCATGAATAGTGCCGATGACCTTAGTAGTTGACCTTGACCGTCGTGACTCTAGTAAGACCGACCTTGACCACTGTTGACCACCGTGGGTGGCGGATTAGGCGTCTAAAGGGGGGATGTCGTGAGCCTTTAAGACGGAGCTTGTGCCTTGTGTAGTTGTCGTACGGTTCGGGGACCTAGGTGGTTGGTCTTGTCGGCAGGGGGCGATCCTGGTGGTGGTGTCTAGGTGGTTTGGAGTTGTGGTGGTTGTTGCGTGTAGTGTTGTTTATATGGGTCTTGTCGTGTATGGGTGGTCATGGGTTGTCGTGAGGGGTCGTGGCTGGGTTTTTGGTCATGGCTGGGTTGCTGATGGTGACATGTGGTGGTGGTGGTGGTCGTAAGTAAACCGTGAGTTGTATATGTCGGGTTTTCAGTATTGGTGATGCTTGTGGTTATTGTTCCTAGGACGTGAGGTTGTGGTTGTTAGAAGCGGTGATTGCTGGCGTTTGGAGAGTGGTTGGGCAGCAGATGGTGGTATGTCATGATGGAGCTGAAGGTGGTGAATGGTGGGTGTCGGGTTGGTTGGTTTTACGTGGGTTAGTTGAGCGAGGTTTGATGGTGTTGGTGTTGTTGTTTGAGGGTTGTTGTCGTGGTGGCTGGATCAATGGCAGATGTGGCTCTCGGGGGGGGCTGGTGTTGGAGATGGTGGTTGTCGGTTGGGCATTACACGGGTTATAGGGTATAGGGCGTATAAGTACGGAGGGTAGTTGTCATGTTCTAAGTTTGGCATTACACGTGACTTATTATTTTATTGGGTCATGTCTAATATTGATACGGGTTTTTAAGACGGGTTTTTAATAATTCGTACGGGAAATAATTAATATAATTAAATTATAATTAAATAAATTAATATAATGAATTATATAATAAATAATTAAGTTATAATATTTATGTTAGGTGATGATTTGTGAAGGAATTATAGTCGGGTTCGGATTGCTTTAATTATTTCGATCGCTGGAGCTGCTTAATTGTAATTGCTTGCCAGGTAGGGATAAATCCTACTCAACTCTTATTTATTAATGTTCGGTATGGTAGATGATTTATAATGAAGTGAAATTGTTCATATGTTGATAAGTGAAATTGATCATATGTTGATAAGTGAATTGTTCATATGTTGATATTATTATAATTATTGGAAGGGAGAATTATATAACATTGTGTTGGTTGTTGTTAATAATTGTGATGAGGTGGATTTAATTGATATTGTTGATTGTGAATGTGGAAATTGTGATAAGCTGTGCTACAGTCAGATGTACGTTGTTGAGGGACTTTGTACTCTGGGGTGATGGTAATATTTACGTTGTGAGGGAGGCGTACTATTACATAATGGCGGTACGTTGTTAAGGGAGGGGTACCAAAGTAATGTGAGCACGTTGTTAAGGGAGGTATGCTAAGTTGTGAGAAGGAGCACGTTGTTAAGGGAGTAGTGCAATGTGAATTGAATTGGATTTCCTATCGTGTGTTCTTGTTGTTAGTGTTTATTTCTACTCAACCTCGTGGCTGACTGTGTATTCGTGAACACCTGTGATGAACCATAATGGGGAGCAGATTTGACAGGTACTAAAGATTAGCTGACTTGGGAGCTATGAGATGCGTGAGGACTTGGCTAGTCTACCTAGAAGTCTAGACCACATAGATTGTTTATTCACTTTATTTATTTCCGATGCGAGTTGTATCTTATTTTGTATTAAGTTTAGTTGGTTAATTTGTAATAAACATGTAATCATTAAAGTTTTATTTAAAGTACTTTGGTGAGTTGGACTTTGTTATTCACTACCTCGGGAAACCGAGATGGTAACGCTCTTATTTACTTGGGATGTCTTACTAAAGGCTCCTGAATTAATGGGGATGTTACAAAGTGGTATCAGAGAAAAACGATCCTCGGGCCTAACTAATGAACTTAATAATGAATGTAGGATGTGTCTAATAAAATGAACCCCTGGTAGAAACCGTTAGGAGCCCCTCTTAGTGCGGTTAAGAAGCGCGCCTTAATTCGTACCTTACCCCTTTCAGTTTTGAACCGGTTACCTTGAGATATATTACAGTGTGGGGTAATTTAAAATGAATATAGTATATTTCTCTTAGGAGTTTCGTGTGTCTTGTTTGCATATTGTTTCATTGATGACTGCGGTTACGGGGACGTAACCTTGCTTTTAAGGTAATCGGAGTGTGATATAATTTTAAGCATTGATATAAGCATGCGGATATGATAAAAGTATGTTAGAATGTATTTGTGAGGCGTAATTATGATTAACATGGGTAGTATTACGCAAAATGCTTGAAATTGTAAAAAATGTGATTTGGTTGATTTCTCGTAATTTTACCCTTGATTACTTTGGCTGCCATTTACTGCCTTATTAATATCCTTGTACAAAATTTTTATGTATGATAGCCTTGTGAGTTAGCTTTCATATGCCGCTGGCCTCATGCTTAAATAATATACGGTTTAAGAGAAATAAATATTTTAGTGGACAGTGGTCAGAATATTCATGTACGGTTATGTTTTCGTCCCATGTTTTTGTAAAAATTGCCATTTAAAAGTTACTTATTGTTTAGGTATGATTCGAACTCTACTGTTTAAAAGACTCGTATGTGTTTTTAAATTGATAAGTCAAGTTGCAAGATAATATTTTGACGATTTATAGTGATTTTTACAAGTTGACCTAAGATTCTGACATGTTGCTGTAAAATTTTTGTTTCTACCCAATACTTTGTAAAATGCATTATAAATTGACCTTATGAGTTTTTGACTTGATTATTTCTATTGTTAACTCTCTGTATTTTCTAAAAAGTATAAGTTCTCAAAAAGTAATTATGCTATTATTTATTAATGTTTTTTGGAAGTTGTAACATGTTTTTCTTATCCTTGAAAATGTAAGTTATGCTAAAATTTCTAAAGAATTGTTTCTTATCTCTCTCACCTTGGCATTTTGATGTTGTAAATTATGTGAAATAGAATAACATGTCTAGTGATATGCGGAATATGTTGCCCTAAGCCTATATACATATTGCATCCATGTTTAAGTTAGATGTCATTAGTAAGAAATAAACGCGCAAGTAATAAATCTAAATTAATTCAAAGGTTGTAGTTATTTAATTTCCGTTTAGTAACTTTTATTACATCATCAATCAATATTATTGAAAATAATAGTTGTCTTATGCTACAATGTGTATTACATGTTTTGTTACAACAATGGTTTGTTTATTCCTGTTGTTTGATATCTCGAACTTCGAGGACGAAGTTTATTTTTAGGGGGAAGGAATGTGATACTAAAAATGTTTTTGAGTTATTGTTGTGATAAATTTTGATAAGTTGGTGTGGTTGATTATCGTAAATGGATAATGACGTTATCATAAGTTGGATTGTGCTCGGTTGTGTGAATGTTTATAAATGTTATTGTAATAGTTATGGGAGAACTTCGGGACAAAGTTCATTTTAAGGGGGGAACACTGTAATACCCGTAATTTAATAATAATTTATGAGAATAATTTATATAATTTAAATAATTAATTAATGGCATTTCTAATAATAATTGTAAATAAGACGTTAATTAAATAATAAAGTAAGTAAGCAAGTCGGGAATTGGACTTAAAGCCAATTAAGCCTTGGGCCGTGCGATATAGATATGGGCTGATTATATTAGGCCTAGTATGAGTAGTAGTCGGGATTTAAAGCGGGATTTAATAATAAAATAATAAGTATAATAATACGGTAATTCCTAATAATAATCGGAATAAGGCAATAGTTTCCTAATTGGCCTCATATACTCTCCAAACTTAGACTATAAATACCATGAGATCTGAAAAATAATTCACAAAGAAAGAGGAAGGAGATTTAAGAGACGGAAGGAGCAATTAGCGATAAAAGGTAACGATCGTCGAAATTTATGTTTATATCATCTTAATAATTTAAGTTAACGTTTATTCACCGTATGGACCACCGTGAACAGTGTCGATGACCTTAGTAGTTGACCTTGACTGTCGTGACTCTAGTAAGACCGACCTTGACCACTGTTGACCACCGTGGGTGGCGGATTGGGCGTCTAAAGGGGGGATGTCGTGAGCCTTTAAGACGGAGCTTGTGCCTTCTGTAGTTGTCATACGGTTGTGGGACCTGGGTGGTTGGTCTTGTCGGTGAGGGGCGGTCCTAGTGGTGGTGTCTAGGTGGTTGCAGGTGGTGGTTGGTATGGTGGTTGCGGTTGGCAATTGTGGTGGTTGTTGCGTGTAGTGTTGTGTATATGGGTCTTGTGTCGTGTATGGGTGGTCATGTGTTATCGTGAGGGGTCGTGGCTGGGTTTATGTTTGTGGTTGGGTTGCTGATGGTGATATATAGTGGTGGTGGTGGTCGTAAGTAAACCGTGAGTTTTATATGTCGAGTTTTCGGAACTGGTGATGCTTGTGGTTGTTGTTCCTAGGGCGTGAGGTTGTGGCTGTTGAAGGCGGTGGTAGCTGGCATTTGGAGAGTGGTCGAGCAGCAGATGGTGGTATGTCAAGGTGGAGCTGAAGGTGGTGAATGGTGGGTTTCGGGTTGGTTGGTTTTACGTAGGTTA
This sequence comes from Silene latifolia, assembly GCF_048544455.1. Taxonomy (NCBI): domain Eukaryota; kingdom Viridiplantae; phylum Streptophyta; class Magnoliopsida; order Caryophyllales; family Caryophyllaceae; genus Silene; species Silene latifolia. The sequence goes on along the minus strand of NC_133538.1, from coordinate 183,920,779 downwards.
GTTGAGTGAGGTTTGATTGTGTTGGTGTTGTTGTTTGAGGGTTGTTGTCGTGGCTTATGGCGGGGTTGTGGGCAGAGCGTTGGGTTGTCGTGGTAGCTGGATCATTGGCAGAGGTGGCTCTCGGTGGGGGGGCTAGTGTTGGAGATGGTGGTTGTCGGTTGGGCATTACGCGGGTTGTAGGGTATAGGGCATATAAGTATGGAGGGTAGTTGTCATGTTCTAAGTTTGGCATTACACGTGACTTATTATATTATTGGGTCATGTCTAATATTGATACGGGTTTTTAAGACGGGTTTTTACGTAATAATTCGTATGGGAAATAATTAATATAGTTAAATTATAATTGAATAAATTAATATAATGAATTATATAATAAATAATTAAGTTATAATATTTATGTTAGGTGATGATTTGTGAAGGAATTATAGTCGGGTTCGGATTGCTTTAATTATTTGGATCGCTTGAGCTGCTTAATTAGAATTGCTTGCCAGGTAGGGATAAATCCTACTCAACTCTTATCTAATAATGTTCGGTATGGTGGATGATTTATAATGAAGTGAAATTGTTCGTATGTTGATAAGTAGAATTGATCATATGTTGATAAGTGAATTGTTCATATGTTGATATTATTATAATTGTTGGAAGGGAGAATTATATTACATTGTGTTGGTTGTTGTTAATAATTGTGATGAGGTGGATTTAATTGATATTATTGATTGTAAATGTGGAAATTGTGATAAGTTGTGCTACAGTCAGATGTACGTTGTTGAGGGAGTTTGTACTCTGGGGTGATGGTAATATATACGTTGTGAGGGAGGGGTACTATTACATAATGGCGGTACGTTGTTAAGGGAGGGGTACCAAAGTAATGTGAGCATGTTGTTAAGGGAGGTGTACTAAGTTATGAGAAGGAGCACGTTGTTGAGGGAGTAGTGCAATGTGAATTGAATTAGATTGCCTATCGTGTGTTCTTGTTGTTAGTGTTTATTCCTACTCAACCTCGTGGTTGAATGTGTATTCGTGAACACCTGTGATGAACCATAATGGGGAGCAGATTTGACAGGTACTAAAGATTAGCTGACTTGGGAGCTATGGGATGCGTGAGGACTTGGTCAGTTTACCTAGATGTCTAAGCCACATAGATTATTTATTCACTTTATTTATTTCCGCTGCGAGTTGTATCTTATTTTATATTAAGTTTAGTTGGTTAATTTGTAATAAACATTTAATCACTACAGTTTTATTTAAAGTACTTTGGTGAGTTGGACTTTGTTATTCACTATCTCGGGAAACCGAGATGGTAACGCTCTTATTTACTTGGGATGTCTTTCTAAAGGCTCCTGAATTAATGGAGGTGTTACACTCTCGAAGATACATATTGGGTTACGGCAATGCAAGAAGAATTGGAGCAATTTGAAAGAAACAAGGTATGACATCTTGTCCCTAGGCCCTCTCAACATACTGTAATTGGTATGAGATGGGTTTTTCTCAATAAGCTTGATGATGTTGGAGAAATCGTAAGGAACAAAGCTAGACTAGTGGTATAAGGTTTTAACCAACAAGAGGGAATTGATTATGATGAAACCTTTGCACCGGTAGCTAGGCTTGAAGCCATACGTATGCTTATAGCTTTTGCATCTCATATTGGCATAAAACGTTTTCAAATGGATGTCAAAACCGCTTTCTTAAATGGATATCTTGAAAAAGAAGTTTTTGTCGAAGAACCACCGGGCTTTATAAATAATGAGTACCCCAACCACGTTTTCAAACTTGATAAAGCACTTTACGATTTAAAACAGGCTCCCAAAGCTTGGTATGATAGGCTTTCAAAGTTTCTATTGGAAAATGGTTTTTTACGTGGTTCATTTGATAAAACATTGTTTATCAAGTCACAGTGCGAGGAACTGTTGCTTGTGCAAGTATATGTCGATGACATTATCTTTGGTGCAATAAATGACGTCCTTTATAAATACTTTTCAGATCTAATAAAATCTGAGTTTGAAATGAGTATGATGGGAGAGCTTGGATTTTTCCTTGGTCTTCAAATCAAACAAAGTGAAAAAGGAACAATGATCCATCAACAAAAGTATTTGCAGGAAATGCTAAGTAAGTTCGGGTTGACTAATGCTAATCCTATGCCTACACCAATGGTATCTAAAATTAGTCTTGACAAAGATGAAAATGGTAAGAGTGTTAGTGAAAAGGTATATCGAGGTATGATCGGTTCATTGCTTTATTTAACCGCTAGTCGGCCCGACATACAATTTAGTGTGTGTGTATGTGCCCGTTTCCAATCAAATCCTAAGGAATCACATTTCAATGCCGTCAAACGGATATTTAGGTATTTGATTGGAACACAAGGTCTATGTCTTTGGTATCCATCTCACTATGAACTTGATCTTATAGGATTTTCCGATACGGATTATGCGTGTAGCTCGTTGGATAGGAAAAGCACTTCGGATATTGCTACATTCATGGGATCGTGTCTCATTTCATGGGCTTCAAAGAAGCAAAATTCCGTTGCTCTATCCACGGCGGAAAGTGAGTATGTGAGTGCGGCTCTTTGTTGCGCACAAATTTTTTGGGTACGACAACAATTGCATGATTATGGTATTATCTTCGACTCCACTCCTATTTTTTGCGATAATACTAGTGCAATTAATATCTCAAAGAATTCAATACAACATTCACGAACTAAACATATTGACATAAGACATCATTTTTTACGTGATCAAGTTGAAAATGGGAATATTTGTCTTAGCTTTAGTAGAACGAAAACTCAAATAGCCGACATTTTTACAAAACCGCTTGAAGGAGAACAATTCGTAAAACTTCGGTTGGAAATTGGTTTATTGGGTGATATGTGACTCATATTATTTTACTTTCCTAAATGATTGACTAAAGATGAGGACATACATGTGGTTACCCTAGTTGATTATTAATTTACTACATACAAAAGTATGGTTCGAAAAATATGAACAATTATGCTTGCATTATTTGAGTTGTTTTTGCATTAAGCCACCCAACCCACATTCGAAAATTAAAGCTCTCCACTTTCCTCATGTCACTAAAACCATCTAAATCAACACTTCAAAAATGCCCCCAAAACCCTCATCCAACCGAAACTTAAATGTCTTCAAGATTCTTATGACCCAACGAAAAGATCAAAGAAACAAATGACTTCGTCCACCAAATCCGTTGCCATACATTAAAATTTGGGAAGCACATTTGTTGAAGTACCCATTTACCTAAGAAACCAAAGGTTATATCTCCTTCCAAATTTGATGCCACAACCCATGCCACTGTGACATCAAAGAAAATCACTGCTCTAATTGAGGAAGATGACCAGAATATTGGGGTTGAAAATGAAGATTGAATCCATGAAGGTGTTTGTAATTTTATTGAAGATGATATGTTCAACAATAGTCTTGACCCATTGTTCTTATCACATGATATAAATGAGAAAATAGTCAAAATCATTGGTGATAACTTGGAGGAAAACAAAGATGACAAGCCCATTCTTATATCAAGCTTGTTCCAAACAGTCAAGGTGAATGTTGTATCTGGTACTTTATCAATTGGCTAGTGATACCATAAAGTCTCATATTGAACTTAGGAAATTTTGAACTTTCAATGGAGAATTCTTGGAGCATATGAAAACATTTGAGGGGGAAAGTCACGAGGATATTGATGATGCTTGATTAATCCCATTTCTAGCCCACTTATCCATTACCCTAACCCATTATCCATAATCTTAACCCTTTTTGGCTTAATGTTCTTCAAACTCTTTTACAAACCGTACTTATTTTATTTGTTGAACCTTGCCTTGTTTGTTGTTAAAGTAATGTCAAACTATGTTCGTCACTATGTTTGTCCTTCCTTGATGATGTCAAGAGAGGGAAGTATTTTAATTATGTTTTATGTGTGATCCTTTAACTCTTGGGCTTGCGTTCACCGTAATATGTTTTGCTATCATGATTAGATGTTTTACTTAGGCTAAGTAATTTGACCCTTTCATACCTTGATCATGTTTTATATGTTTTATGTTTAATGTTTAAAGACCAACTAATCATGGGCTAAGGAGAAACATCACACATTTTTAATCTTGACATCATCAAAGGGGGAATTTGTTAGACCACACTTGTTTGATGATGCCAAGTTTCATTGGCATTTAATGGTTTGCTTCTTAGTTACTCCCTCCTATTCAGAATAACTGTCCCATTTAGACAATGACATGACAATTAAGGAATGAAGTTAAATAATGAAAAGTATTGTATAAGGGTAAGAATATAGGAGAGAGGGTGTTAATTTAGATGGGTTAGGGGTGGTTGGGGTCATAAATAAAGAAAAGAGCCAAGGGTAAGAAAGTCATTAAACCTGGTAAATGGGACAGTGATGTGAATAGACGGAAATGACAAATGGGATAGTTATTCCGAGTAGGAGGGAGTATGTTTAATAGCATTTGAAGCTCACAATTACTCCTCAAGATGGTGCAAAACTTATCAAGATGAAGAAAGTCCCTTGCCTAAGTCAAATGTTGTAAGCGAGGTAGTGTAACATTCTCAATTTGTCAAGTGACTGCAAAACCATGCAACAGTGCAATGCACTGTGGTTTCTAATACAATGGGTGGAGATAATTTTCGAGAAAAGTTTCAAGTTTACAAATCTTTACAAACTTTCATTTTAGAAATCTTTTGAGGAAAACTTATGAGAGTAACATACTTTATCATATGGAAAATATCTAAGCTTTTGGATTCAAAGAAGTACATATACTTTTCCTTAAAAAGATAAACTTTGTTTTCCTTTCCTTAAGGAACCATGTCTTTTGGTTTATCATCAAATCTTTCCAAAGTTATTGAAATCTTTTCATCGAGTCTTGTGTATATATAAATCAGTTACTCTACTCTAAAATCATTTTAAAATAATGAAAAGTTTCCATCATTTCCAAAGCTTAGATTTTTATAATAATTTCTCTACCCGTAGGGTGCCTGTTCCTTGCCTATATAAGGAGCTCTTTACCTCATTCAAAATGTAAGACTTTCAAGAGCATTTTATTGAGTAATCTTTGCAAATCACTTCTGAGTCAAAAACTTCTGTTTTTCTTTAGTAGTTGCAAAAAAAATTTTAAGTCTTAAAGTCTTCAATTGTTTTCAAAAGTGTTGAAATTTCTCCATGTATCAGTTCGCTGCACTGTGACATAATGAGTTTGTTCCATGGTTATCGTGTTTAAGTCTTAATTGTAATCTCCATGTTCTTAAGTGAACCACTGAGATTCTGGCTCTGTACACCTCTGAGATAGAACTTATAAACTCTTGAGGCGGGGTAGCTTTAAGTTTGAGTTGCAACCGGGGTTGGTTGGCGAGTTATTTTCATTGTAAGAGGTTTAGTTGTTTGAGTAAATTTCTAAACAAGCAATAAAATAACGATTGGACGTAGGCCTCGGAGTAGAGGCTGAACCAATTTTTTAAACATCTTCTTGTTTGTTCATTTACTTTTACGTTTGTCTCCTTTACTTACTTACTAGTTTTCTTGTCCGTGCGTTGCACGAATATTAAAATAATGTGTGATAGATTTCACAATAAAATGGAATATAAACATATAGTACATCGTTCATGTCTAAGATTTTATGTATGCCGCATGACCAACAAATAATTCCCGTTAACATAATATTGACATAAGAATAAAAGAGTGTTTAATTAATAAAATACTTTTTCTAGGAAAATAAAACCAATATGAAGTTTATATATATGATACTTGGACTGATAGTTTTTAGAATTTGTTCATTAATACCTGTTTGTTTTTCAGTTGGTCAACAAAAACAATAATATCTACTCTGTATAATCAACTCAATGATGCAACAAATCTCCTTCTTTCGAATAACAACCATAATTTAATCATTGCTTGATCAAATTGTAATTATGTAAAAACATTTAGAGGTAGTTAGAATGTTATATCTCCCGGTCAAAATATAGAAGTACGTTTGAATGTGAACCAAATTTCGATGCAATACTACATGGCTAGAGTTGCTTATGACCTCATCTCTCTCTCTCTCTCTCTCTCTCTCTCTCTCTCTCTCTCTCTCTCTCTCTCTCTCTCTCTCTCTCTCTCTCTCTCTCTCTCTCTAGTAATAGTCTTGGCCCCCATCTTCTCATTTGAAACAAAATCTTTCACGCAGACTCCTATTTTTCTTCCCTATTCACACACATGATCTAAAACAATCTCATCCCTTGAAAGATCGATCCTTGTCTCCGAAACTTATCTCAAATTTATCCAACCAATTGAAAAACTAAATCTCTACTTCTAGAAAAATCCACCATCCAATGGAAACTAACCCTTGCTCCCGACAATGTTGTTTTTTTACGAAAATAAAATCAATATGAAGTTTATATATATGATACTTGGGACTTAGAGTTTTTAGATTTTGTTCATTAATATTTGTTTGTTTTTCAATTGGTCAAGTAAAACAATAATATCTACTTTGCATAATCAACTAAAAGATGCAACAAATCTCCTTCTTTAGAATAACAACGATAATTTAATCATTGTTCGGTCAAATGGTAGTTACATAAAAATATTTACAGGTAGTTAAATGTTATATCTCCCGATCAAACTATAGACGACGTACCTTTGAATGTGAACCAAATTTCAACGCAATACTACATGCCTGGGACTTATTATGACCACTCCCTATAACAATAGTCTTGCCCCCCCCCCCACCGTCTTCTCATTTGAAATAAAATCCTTCACGCAGACCCCTATTTCTCTTTCATATTCACACACATGATCTAAAACAATCTCATCCCTTAAAATAACGATCCTTGTCTTCGAAACTTCTCTCAAATTTATCCAACCAAGTGAAAAACTAAACCCCTACTTCTAGGTAAATCCACAATCCAATGGAAACTAACCCTTGCTCTCGACAATGTTGTTAGAATTAAGATTTTACTTTAATTTGGATTGATGGGGTCAAGATTAAATTTATCAGTATGATCTTTTGAGTTATCTTGTTATTATTCATGTTACCTATATGTTTTAATGCAAGCGATATTTTGCTGATAAATAACCTTATTTATTATCACTATCCTCGTTAAACTCATCACCTTCCACATATGCACCCTCCCTCCACTTCACTAATTTACCCACAAAATAAAACATCAGCCACTGTGATTAGTTCTTACTACTTGAAACAACCTTCAATCCACTACCACTATCACTACCTTTCTGCCACGTTTTACATCTAAGAAGTCATAAATCACATTCACCTCCATGAAACACCAATCTTTACTCCAGATGATATGGATACACGCCTCCCTTAAAGTTTAAGAAGCATTCTTTCCTCTTATCTCTCCCCCTTTCCCTTCCTAGTCTTTTTCTCGTCCCTTCCCCTACCTCCATTCCAGATACTCAAACAAAGTGTTTGGGTACTATGTTTGTAAACTGAATAAGTTTGAATATTATATATATACACGAACTTTGCTATTTATTTCATTTTGCATAAATAAATCTTACTACCTCCATCTCATTTTTATTGTCCTTTTTTCTTCAAATTTATTATCTCATAATTATTATCCCCTTTCTAGATCTAGTAAGGAAAAACTTTAGTCAACCAACTCGTCGCAATCAACCGCATTCCCACTCGAAACAACATTTAGCCCACTACTTAATCCCTTCGGTTCACACATAAAACGGTTTGAAATGCAAAGCTTTCATTTCTCTCTTGAAAAGTCCATCTAACTAACAGAAAACTAACCGCTACTTTCTGAACTTCATCATTTTTATATCCCGTAAAGATTAAGTTGAACATGACAAAAAAAATGCAGAAACTTAGGCTTTGTTTGATAACGACAGATTGAACATTTTTTTTAAGCATTTTGAGAGTTTTTACACTATTTAAATAACAAATATGCTATTTTGAGTGTTGATCATCGACATATTGAAATAGTAGATTGTGGTGTAATTTTCTGTTTTACATTATGACCTTTAATTAGTTTATTATAAGAAAATAAAAATTGAGTTTTTTTATCTCTGAGGAAATTATAGATCAAACTTTATCTTTATCATATTTATAATTAATATTCTTCACTTAAAATATATAAATTTAAGCAAGTTCAAATAAGTTAGCTAAAAGTTATAAATCACAAATTGTACGAAGTAGTATAATTATTTTTTTTATTAATATGAAATAAATGTCATAAACTTCATGAGAATATTAATGCGGTAAAGAACTATAGAAGAGTTGACAAGTACGTGACCCCCTTTTTGGTTTAAATTTTTTCATTTATTTTTATATTTTTGCCTAAAGGTGGTTAAAGCATCGTATTATGCATGGCGAATATGTCTCACCCTTCCTCAATTCGTATCTCTCCCTAAATTATAATGATGATGTGCTCAATTTACACACAATATATATATATATATATATATATATATATATATATATATATATATATATATATATATATATATATATATATATATATATAGCATCAACAATAATTAGTTTGCTCCATATAATTGAATAGTATCATTTTTTATGCATGTAAATTTGTCAGAAGAAAAGCTTGAGAGAGACGGTCTTCACTATGTTAAGGAAAGACTACCCTTACCCTTTTATGTGTTTTTCATGATGTTTTTTTAATGTTGATCGTGGCTTGAATTGAATCTTAACCTTATACACGTTTCTATAATAAGTGTATCTAATTTACCTTCAAGCCTCATTCAAATCTATGTTATTACTCGTGGTACCATTTTTACTTTAACTTGTGAAACAATCGCACAATAAAGTTTTTCAAAACATTTACTCACTTGCCATAATATGATATTTCGATTCGCAAATTCGCAGCAACTTTCTTTATCTTTTAATACTCCTTGAAAAATAGATATCAAACTTTGTACTTATCAATAATTTGGGAATATCTTATTTAAATTTTGATTAATATACTTTTATATAATGACAAATGAATTAATAATAATTAATTAATTCTCATTTCTAATAGAAAAATCATATTCCTAATTATAATAGAAATTTTTTAAATAATTACTATCTCCTAATTCTAATAGTATAATTAGGAAAAAAAGCTTTAATAAATTGTTAATTTATTTCCTATTTCTAATAGGAAAATGGTAAAATAATTAATTAATTCTCATTTCTAATAGAAAAATTATATTCCTAATTATAATAGAAAAATTGTAAATAATTAATTATCTCCTAATTCTAATGCTAATAGTATAATTAGAAAAAAAAAGTCTCCTTTAGTTATATATATATATATATATATATATATATATATATATATATATATATATATATATATATATATATATATATATATATATATATATATATTGATTGTTTATCTCGCTACCTTGTCCGTGTCACAGTTCCACGTACTGTGACATAGACCTGCTGTTACTTTCTTGTGAACTTAAATTCGATTAAGTTTCTCAAGTCTTGTGCTTAATAGTTCTTACTTGTGTTATCAAATAACCAAGTTAAAGACAATTTTTTTTAAAAGTACACCTAATTCACCCCTTTCCCCTCTTAGGTGTTAATCGTTCTTAACTCTTCAAAAATTAATGAGGGTAACTCCTTATGTAACTCGAGATACGTGGTAGAAACCTGGAGAGAAAAAATGACTCGGTACAACCTCCCGAACGGCTCAAATTTAAGCGTATAATACACGATTTTTGAGAATTCAGTGTCCCGGAACAAAAATGTCCATAAATCTCAAGGACGGTTTCTCAAGTCAGATAAAGCGGCCATGCAAATTTTGAGAAGCAATAGAAGACATTAGAGGGTGTCGGTATGCAATAAGTTACTCTTGGGTGAGTATTGGATGGATACTCCTTAAAATGGATTAAGACTTGTTATTTTGGGCTGAATTCGAATAGGGTAACTCCTGAAGTGACCCCGGACACATGGTAGAAAAACCTAGAGAAAAAGAAATATGATCCAGTATGACCTCCCGAGCGGCTCAATTTGAAGAGTATAATACACGGTTTTTGGGATTCCAGGGTCTCAGAACCAAAATGTATGTAAATCACATGAACGGTTTCTTGGGTCAGATAAAACGGTCACACAAATTTCGAGAAGTAATAGAGGACGTTTAAGGGTGCCGGTATATATATATATATTTTTTTTTTGATGACGAGGGGGTTGGCCCCGGGTCCATGCATTCCCGCACCACCACATGGACCATTTAAGCCACCCCCTTCGGGGGCTGCAGTGGCCAAGTGATGAGGGTGCCGGTATAAGATAAACGAGACTCGTGTGAAAATCGGATAATTAGGAATAATGGATTAATACTTGTTATTTGGGGCTGAAATCAAATTCGGTAACTTCTGAAGTGACCCAGGACACGTGGTAGAAAAACCGAGAGAAAAGGAAACGTAACCCGGAGCAACCTCCCGAGCGGCTCAATTTGATGTGTATATACTATAAATACACTTTTTTTGGGGATTTCAGGGCCCCGGAATTAAAATATGTGTAAATCACATGGACGGTTTCTCGGGTTAGATAAAATAGCTACATAAATTTCGAGAAGCAACAAAGGACGTTTGACGGTGCCAATATAATATAAACGAGACTCAGGTGAAAATCGGATAATTAGGTAATGGATAATAGTTGTTATATGGGATAAAATCAAATAGGGTAACTTTTGAAGTGACTCAGGACACGTGGTAGAAAGTTTGGGAGAAAAATAAACGTGACTCGGAGCGACATCCCGAACAGCTAAATTGAAGTGTAATACGATTTTCAGGATTCCAAGGTCCCATAACAAAAATGTTCGTAAATTTTATGCACGGTTTCTGGAGTCAGATAAAGCGGCCACACAAATTTTGAAAAGTAACAGAGGATGTTTAAGAGTGCCGGTATGCGATAAATCAAGACTCGTGCGAAAATCGGATAACTAGGAACAATTGATCAATAGATGTTGTTGGGGCACGAATTTATGGCTGAATCTCTTGCTAAGGCCCATTAAAGAATCGCCCCCAAGATCCAGCAGATCAAAACCTGAATCCGAATGCTTAATCTCAAATAGACGTTGACTACCCAAATGTCGGCCCGATACCCCCACAAGCACTTGGTCGGCCCCAGGCCGAGACAAGGAGAAAATCTCGTGAAAAAGTTTCCCTCGACACCCTGCCTCGGTGTCATGCATGACGTCAGCTAAATCAAGGCCTACGTGGGAGCTGCCACGTAAGCGCCTCGAAATCCTCACCATTCACCCTATAAATAATTGTTACTATTTCCAAGACAAGGTATCCAATTCTAACCTAATCTCTCATTCTCTAAAGCTTTCTCTCACTATAACAGTCGATCTAAGGTAACTCTTCACTTTGGACCTGGTCGACTTAAAGTGACCCAAAGAGAATCTGACTTGGGCATTAGAGAGAATTTCCCTGAAACCCTCCGAGGCTAGGTTTGTTTTCTTTTCCAGAGGTAAGCCGAGAGAAAGGAATCACACTACGGACCTCAAGTCCAGGAAGCAATGGCAAGCTGAGCTCGGTGTCATTTAGAACTCTTATCTCATCATTAGTCTCGTGCGTATTTGTAATCGATATTAAGCACATTTATACTCGAAATAGGTGTTATTTGGGACTGAAATTGAATAAGGCAACTCCTGAAGTGACCAGGACATGTATAAAAACCTGGAGAAAAAGAACGTGACCTGGAGCGACCTCCCGAACAGCTCAAATTGAAGTGTATAATACACGATTTTTTGTGATTCCCGAGTCCCATAATAAAAATGTAATGACTCCATTTCGAACAAATTGAAGTTTTCTTAGGCCTCGAGATGTCTCTATTTCAAACTAAATATTCTTTTTGCTACTTTCCAACATTTTTATAACACAAAATCTCACTTTAGACGGACACTATCCTTCTAAAGTTTTAGACGGGTTAAATATGCCACCACTTTTCATAATAAGACAAACAACAAGTGAGATGATGTGGATATCTTATTATGAAAGTGGTGACATATTTAACCTGTCTACATCTTAACGAATATACTCATCTACAATAAGACTAATTGTTTTTTCCCGCTTCTTTTGACCCCCAAAAAAATAAGACTAAATTGTTTTTATAAAGTATAAAGTGATTGATGTGCGAATGTTTTTTATTTTCAATTTGAGGACCTGTAATATTTTTCTTTGTTCAATAACTTACTAAATAATTTTGAATGAAGTACACAACTTGTTTCATTTATATAAGACACAACTATAAAAGTAGCCCCTTCACGGCCTTCAGTTACCCATGGACTTTTTTAGAAGTTATGTAATGATTGCATTTCAAATTTCGTGACCTTTATATTCGGGAGCTCAAGCAACTCGAAAACCATGGATAAATAGCCTTCAAAATCAACAGTTTTCCGCGACTTTTCAACACCGATGATTTTTTTTTTCTTTTTTGCCTAAATATTATCAGTAGAGCCAATATGCCTTAAAAATGACTACGCAGTGTTCATTGTTCAATACCCTTAATTATTGCATTTGAATTTCGTGACCTTTATATTCGGGAGCTCAAGCAACTCGAAAACCATGGATAACTAGCCTTCAAAATCAACAGTTTTCCGCGACTTTTCGACGCCGATGATATTTTTTTTTTTTGCCTAAATATTATCAGTAGAGCCAATATACCATAAAAACGACTACACAGTGTTCAACACCCACTATAAGGTGAAAGTCAATTAGCTACAGATATTTCAGTACCAAACCACTTGATTTCGGTAGCTAATTACAAATAGAGACGGAATTTTCGACGGAACATGGTCCGTAGCTAAAAGCTTTGTCGCTAAATTTGCTACGGAAGTTCCAATTCCCATGAAATGGGCAACCAAACAACATCATATTTAAGCAATTCATGGGAATTTCTACTTCCCATGATTTAAGAGGGCAACCAAACAACCCCTAATTTTAGCTACCAAATGTGAAGTAGCTACTTTTGCAACAATAATAGAGACCAAAGCTGAATTAACTACATTAGAGACCACAAATTGTATAGTAGCTAAACTAGTGACGGACTTAGAGACCAATTTAGCTGTTTCTAAATTAGCGACCAACATGTTAGTATCTAAATTGGCCAGGACATAATAAGTGTGGGCCATATATGCCACGACACCCTAGCTAGGCCCTAGAACTCAATGTGCGACATGGCACGTAGAACCGCCGCTCACCGAACATGCATGTAAGTCCATGCACCACCTCTTGTAGAGACATTGGTAATTTTTGTTGTTGAGAGGAATCAAACCTATGACCTTCAACTATGTAAGTTTCATTCTAAACATTGAGGCACGAGAAGATTAATGACTATTTGGGTAATGAATATCTACTTAAAGTCATTGTTACGTATGTGAGTTATAAGATACTTTTTTAATACGATTTATAATAATATAATAGATTATAATAATAATTCAAAAGTATATTTCACATTGACATACATTTTATATGAAATATAAAAAATACATGATAATAAAAATTAACTTTAGCCATCAACGTATTTCCGTAGCTGAAAACTTAAATTAGATACTAAATTTGCTACTCACTTTGTTTTGTCTCTATAACTTTAGCTACCAACGTATTTCTGTAGCTAATAACTTAAATTAGATACTAAATTTGCTACTCACTTTGTTTTGTCTCTATAATAATTACGTACTTAGCTTGTGAACCCCCGCAATAAACGTAACATAAAACTAGTAAAATGCAGCGGAATTTATGAATTTTTTTAAACTTTTTAAGTTCAAAGCGCGTGTTCAATAAAACATAAAGAAATGAAAATTTAAGAAAAGGCTTTTATACAAATGTTAAATTAAAAGAAAGCAAGGGATCCCGTTCCCTTGATAAATACACGAATACGATATTAAAAATAACTAAAACTACACCGTATAAGGTCAATCGTTGTACGAACAACGCTCGCTAGCTCACTCGTCGTAATTCCCAAATAAGCACCGATTTGCAACCTGTTCATTCATTAAAAATGAATGCCACAGTCAGTGGCGAGTAACTTAGGGTTGTCCTAGCCATATTACATCAAAACACAGATGAACAAGGATATATTATAGCATGTGAAATATAACCAAGTGACATTAGTACTACCACATGAGAATAGTATTCAATACATATTAGGTCAAATAAGAACAATGGCATTTGAGACATACATATGAGATAAATCGACCAATGCATCATAAATGATGACACAACTGTAAGTCAATCATAGATATCGTGTGATATGGGAAACAAGAGGCCAATAATATAATACATGTGAAGGAAAACTGTAGCCATTTACTTTGAAATCATTTTGGCATACAAAGACGGGACGTGGCTACTAATGTCACAGGCGTACCTATGGCTTGCATCTCTGATAAGACCGCATTTTATCCCATTTTGCTAGCGGTTTTACTCCCATTCCATCCCCTATTGTATGCAACCACTAGCTATTTAGAGTGCTTCTAAGTATAAATAACTGCTCCCCGTTCCTGACCCGTCCATTGAGTATAGTTCAAGGTTTTGTTACCTTCTACTTTACATTTTGCTAGGAGGACGTTTGCGGGCACAAGATAGAGCATAAGAGTCGAAGTCCTCAAGACGGGCAGGGTGGAGAAGAAGTCAAACAAGGAAGGAAAAGGGCCAAGGAGCACTTTGGAGCTGAAAATAGAGCATTTTCCCGTCTGGTGAAACTTTCACCCGTCGGGCGAAATTTCGCCCTCCGTCAGATTTTTGCACTTTTGACTTATTTCTCATATGGTGAAATTTTCACCCGCCGGGTGAAAATTTTGCCCGTCGGGTTTTGCTTGCTTTGTGGCTTATGGGCTTTGTATTAGACCTTCATATTAAAGCTAGAACTTAGATTAAAAACCTAAGTTTCACTTGGGTGAAAATCTAGGGTTATTTAGAGAGAAAAACTTGCTACAATTGTAATTAATCCTTAATCAATACTTTAATCTTTCCTTAATCAAACATTAATTACTTCATAATTAGCTTAGAATTAGTTGTTATCAATTGTTTACATTTAGTATTGGGTTGTTAATTGAAGATTGGTGAAAATTATTCTTCTATTTAATCAAAGATTGCAACTTTGTCTTCAATATTGGTATAATTCCTTTCCTATTATTGTTCATCTTTCAATTGTTTACATATTTAAGTTGCTTAATTAGTTTACTTTGCAAACATGTTTTCCTTTACTTGTTCCATGCTAAAATCTTCATCTTTTACCATTGTTATTGTGAACATATGTGAGTAGTTTCATACTAGGATGGAGAGGGATCTTATATAGAGTTATAGGATTGGATTATGACATAGGAAGACTACAATTCTTGAGTATATGATTGTTAGTTTTACCATGCACATAAGGTGTTTGTGAAAAATGCTTGAATGAGAGTTTAGGTGTTTACACTATCTTTTCTACTTGTTGGGTGAGAGCTTGACTAGTATCTAGGAATTACATGATGAAACTATGGTTTGGTTAATTGAGTGAGAACTTAATCAATCTTAGCCTAGGGTTAGTCTCACATCGAGTGATTGAGTCTTTCCTTTGAATTTACTCTTGGATTTTGTTAATCTATGTGTACTTCCTCCTTTATCTATATAAGTGAACCCGAACATCCTAGTTTTCTCAATCATTGTCTCTTATCATTCTAATGATCGCTCGACTTTTATTTGCTTTAGCCTTAATCTCTTAGTTAGACTTAAAACCAACTCATCACTTTAGATTGAACTAAATTAGTAGATAAGCAAACAATTCTAGAGCCATAATCCCGTCCCTAGGGTTCGACCCTTGCAATACTACACGACCACTTGTACACTTGCAAGGTTAAAAATAAGATTTGTTTTTACACAACAAGTTTTTGGCACCGTTGCCGGCTACGGCAATATTGGATAGGATTATTTGTTTTCATCTAGGGTTAGTTCTTTTATTTGTTGCTTGTTTGTTTTCTCCCCTTGTCCTAGTGCAATCTTTGCATTAGGATTATTTGATCTTTTGGTAAGTGCATGAATAGGTGTTACATCGGACCTCTTCTCCCATTTGATCACGAGATCGAGAAGACATTCCGGGCAAGAAGAAGATTAGCTCTTTCGGCAATTCGAGGATCTCCACCCATTGCTAACCCTCCAACCACCCAAATTTCCACAATTGAGAATCCAAACCAACTACCCTCTTCCTCCACCCTATCACCCCTTCACATTTCACATAACTCTCCACCACATAACTCTCCAATCAACTCACCACAAAATTCACCAACACACTCAAAACATTCCACCCATACCAACGATACCGAATCTCCATGAAACAACCTCATAAATGACGATATGGCGGATCAACCTATGGGATATTACAATAGGCCGGATCCCAACCGTGCTTGTTCGGCTATTAACTATGAAGCTCTCGCTCCCAATACCTTTGAGCTTCGACACCATGTGATAAACTACATGCAAAAAGATGTCTTCCTTGGGATGAAAAGTGAGGATGCACACCAACATCTTGTAGATACCTCATTTCTGCACCTCTCGCAAACCATCCGGTGATGATTGGGCCGCATGTTTGATACGCGGAACGATTTGTGACAGTTCGTAAGATTATCGTCAAGTGATTGCTCAAATATTAATATCTACCTCTTAGTTGTCATCTACGTCCCAATACGGTCGTTTTGACAGTAATTAGAGTACATTCGGAGTCCGGGCCTAAAACCGTCTCCATTTTCTGATAACCGTTAAATCCCGAGTCAGAATGGTCCGGATATTTCTATTCCATATTTCATAAATTTTATCTTTTGGTAAACAATTTCCCGTAATATTCACATAAGATATTAAGGAAACCCGAATTATTTCCGTCCTACCATAACTCAAACACGGAAATCTTCCTTCCGCAGGAGGAAACCTCTTGGGAACAGACGCAGCAGGTGCTGCGCCTCTTCCAAGAGACGCAGTGGCTGCTGCGCCTCTTCCCTGGCCATTTTCTGCGTATTTCTCATATCTTTTTCATATCTTTCCGAGATTCACTTCCAAAGAGTCTCCGAAACCCTAATTCCTCCACGTGATTAGTATAAATAGGAGCCTTCGCTCCTCATATTTCTCACGCGAGTGTCCGCCCTTCTCTTCTCCCTTTGCATTCTAGACTTTGTTCTTACTTTTTGGCGTCTACGTGCTTGAACTTTCGACCACGTAAGCTTGGATCCTTCTGAGTACCAGCCTCCTCGTTTGCATGACCAACCAATTTGACCAACTACACATCAATCAACTTAATTAACTTAATCGTTTTACTCTTACGAGGGCACTTTCTTTGCATTCGCGTCAAGCATCACTAATCGATATCTTAGTCCTTATCGTTTCGTCAACATGTAAGTCTGAGGGTGTAAATCCTTCTTTTATTTATTGTCATTTATTTATTGTAATCATATTGTAAGATTTATGTCGAAAACATCTCTTAAAACCGAATTCTAAAACCGTGCTTCAAAACCCTTTTTTTCGGATTTCCAGAAGACTAACCGTCGAGAAAGGACGTAGCAACTGCTGCGCCTCTTCGAAGGAGCGCAGTTCCTGCTGCGCCTCTTCGTGAGGCTGCCGCGGTTCCTGTTTCCTTTCTTCTTCGTTCGTCCTCTGTTATTCCTCCAAATTTGTTTCGTTTATTTGTTAATTCTTCATCATGATAGCATATAATTCACATGTATATTTATTACTCATCATTAATATGTTTTAATCATCACGAATCCGACTTAAATCCCTAATAATCCAATATTTGCGGGTTTTCGTCATTAAATTCAATCCGGGTTGTAGAAATTCGATTTGTTCATATCGGGTTTCTGGAATTCGACCGTTGATATATTTTCATCTGTCTTTTGTCATATCCGTCATTAATTCATCGTATTTAACCTAATTAATTTAGTTAGTTTCTTAATTTGTTAATTAAATCCTCTTAAATCTTGTAATAATTCGTCCTAATTAGTTTCATCCATGTTTATCGTTTTCATGACCGTCAATCATATGTAAATAACTTATTAATCACTTCCATCCGAGTCAATCAACATTATCAATCCTTAAAATCATCAATTAACATTAACGATTTGCAGTTCCGGCTTCACAGCCAGAACTCACCCTTGGAACAGACGCAGTAACTGCTGCGCCTCTTCCAAAGGGCGCAGTCCTGCTGCGCCTGTTCCAGGTTGAGTTCTGTCCCTTAACTCCCTTTCTGCCTTGACTTAGTTAATTAGTTTACGTATTAATTAACTATTAACCGTATTATCACCTTCTGATATGTTCATTCTTCTATTCATTTTCTCAAATTATCCGTTTCAAAGATATTTTCGACATAAATCGCCTAATCCAATGTAATTAATGTCATTTTTATTATTGTAATTCATAATCATTGTATTTCGTATCATTTGTATGTTTTCACATGTAATTGAACATTAAATCCTACTTCGACCCAATTGTTTGCTAAATTAATTGGTCACCGACTTAGTATTAATTCTCACATGCTAGGATTAAAACTTGGATGTTGCATTGCATGCATATAGCCGACGATATATCAAGTACGAATAACTTCCCTAATCATTAGTAGAGGCCGCTATCGAGGCGGGCGGGATTAGGTGTTCGATCAAAAGAGATTCCTAATACGTACCCTCACCCCTTACTCCAGATATCTGTGAACACCCGTGTTCATTGGCATCCACGAGAGTCATTCTAGACATAGAATGCTAAGGGTAACGATTGCTTAGTGTTCATGTCTCTACTTTGTGTCTTGACATGACACGAGGTATTCGAACGGTTCCAATTTCCCATAAAAATTGGTGGCGACTCCATACAAAAATGCAAACGCTTGTTTCTCTTCTCTCCCAAGCGCCCCTGTGGGCCCCCGCTGTCCACAGTTCGGCGACTCCGCTGGGGATAATACACTTACGTGTAGCAAGGGTGAAACTTGAACAAGGTTAGGGAATAGTTTGTACAAGATAATTGTCGGTTTTCATAACTCGGTCTTCCTAGACCGTTTTATTCGGCCTTCCTAGGCCCAACCCAACCCATTCGACCAATCGTCCCGTCTAAACGGTCCTAATTCTTATTTGGGCCTAAGGATGGATAGCGATTGACGTCATCCATACCATGATGCTTACTCTTATTTGTATCAAGGGCTTTCGCTACTTGAGGAAATGGACTAGGAATCGGCCTTACTCTTGTTTGGTACGAGCCTCTCCACAGACTTCGGGTTTGATGGTTCGGTATGGCAACCCACCCTTTAAACCAAAACCCTTTTAAATGCACTCAGCATCCCGTTATAATACTTGTATAAATGTGTGTACCTTACGTGATCACCACTTCTAAACAAAACCATGACGATTTTTCAAAAAATCAAAACCCATTTTCAAAACAAAAATTTCGAAATAGGCTTCCAATTAGCACAAAATCCGGTCAAAACTCTGTCCGTTTGTCGTGTCAAATTCGGGCCACAAGCCCATTTCAAAACCTCACTTCGAGTCCACTCCCACAACTACACTACAGTTGACTAGGACACACATTTTCAAAAACTTTGTCTTTCTTCAAAGATCACTCAAAACAAGTGGCACACACCCACTTCACGAGTCAAATCATTTCTTCTTTTAGCAAGTGTGTTAGAATGGTCGATCGTGTTTTGATTTGTCGCCGATCTCTTATCCAGTTTTCAAGATGCCCGAATCAAGTGATGAAACAAACCTCCACCAACTTCAAGATGGTAATGATCGAATCCTAGCCGCGCTAGCCCAAATCCAAGTCACCCAAGACCAAGTCTATGACCGCCTTGAGCTCATTGAAGGCCGTATCTATGCCATAGAGGGAAGGTTGCCTCCTCATGAAAGTGAAGTACTACGTAACTCCGATGATGAATCCAGGGATGAAAATCCTCTCGTGGGGATGACTGTAGCTGAGAAAAGACTCCAATACTTAGAGGAGCAATTGATGTACCTTAAGGGGGATGACATTTATAGGGAGAACAATCGCAAGTATGAGGCCGTCAATTCCAAATTGCCAACTAACTTCAATATGACGGATATCCCTAAGTTCAAGGGACACAAGAACCCTTTGAACCACATCCGTGCCTTCAAGGATTACATGTCTATCAAAGGCATCAAACCCGATATGTTCTTAAGGATCTTTCCTTCATCTCTTGACACTATCCCAAAGCAATGGTTCTACTCCTTAGATCACAAGAAGGTCGCTACTTGGGAAGACGCCGCAATCGAGTTCTCTAAACAATATGCGGATAATGCCGAGATCCAAGTCAACATGCGTACTCTAGAGGTTCTTACCCAAAATGACAAAGAAGGATTCACCGACTTCCTAAGTAGGTGGAGGAAGACTAGCACCCAAATAGTTGAACGCCCGGATGAGGCTACCCTTGTGGAAAAGTTTGTGGATAATCTCAAACCCATCTATGCCAATCATTTGAGATACCAAAACATCAAAACTTTCAAGGACTTAACCGTACTAGGGACAAGGATTGAAGATGACATCGGTAAAGGACTCTTGTCCAAAACGGTAGGTCGAGGATATCAAGGGTCCACAAGTCGTTCATACGGCTCTACTAGCAAGACCGATGAAGTTAACCTTCTCGATCCATCCAAGAAAAGTACCCCACCAAGGAAATTCACAAATCTTGGAGACACTTACTCCAACGCTCTAAAAAGGTTAATGAAGCAAGGTAAACTCCAACCCATCGGACCTACTCCCGAACCCGAAAGAAAGTCCAAATTCTGGGACGAGAACTCGTACTGTGAATACCATAGGGGCGAGGGACACGACACAGAGAAATGCTACAAGTTGAAAAACGTGCTTCAAGACATGATTGAGGACGGTCGACTACCAATAACACCGGGAGGTAAGCCCAACAACACTCCGAATCCTCTTGGAGTTCTAGTGATCACAAGTGATGAATCTACCTTAGATTGCTCACACCTCATTTCTCCATTCGAAAATGAAATTCATACAATCGAGAATGAAGGACTCTACTCTACTATCTCCCCTACCATTTTCGACTTCATCACATGGGCAAGAAGTGTGGATAAACAAGTTTGGGAATTAGAAAATGTGGTGACAACCTTACGCGATCCCAACGCAACACCCGAAGAACATGTGCCACTAATCTTCTCTCAAAATGCTACTATGCAAGAGGTAATCACCGTGGTTGATAAATTAGTTGATCAAATTATACGACTAGAAGGTGATATCATAAGAATGAGGGAACTAACTGCAATCAATGGAGTTTGGGCCGACGATGATGAGGACGAGTATCTCATTGAAAACTCCCTAGTCAAAGAAATAGTCCAAAATTGTGAAGACCAAGATGTGTGATGCGTGTCTAAAATATGATGTTTCACACTTTATTCTACACGCATTTCAGAGCTCAAATGTGCAATATATGCCATTATTTCCCTATTTTCCTCTACTTTTGTGTTTTTGTCTATTATTGCAGAAATATGAAGAATTGAGCGGAAATCGAGCCGAATCCGTCCCTAAGTAATTAACATTGCATTTGACATGAAGTATTGACTCGAGGAATGAGCTTGGTGCGCGTTTCAAGGCCTAAAGATAGCAAAAGCATGGGTGCGTACGAGTTTAACAAGCAAAGAAGTGCTTCTCGACATTGCAGCCTGCTTCAGATGGCTATATCTTGAGTTCTAGACCTGATAATCGAGTGATTCCAATTGGAGGTGAAAGCTTATCCTCTTAGCTTTCCA
Source organism: Silene latifolia (assembly GCF_048544455.1). Classification (NCBI taxonomy): domain Eukaryota; kingdom Viridiplantae; phylum Streptophyta; class Magnoliopsida; order Caryophyllales; family Caryophyllaceae; genus Silene; species Silene latifolia. The sequence continues at coordinate 183,899,078 of NC_133538.1, read as the reverse complement.
ACGCCGCGTAGAACGCCTGATTTGACCAAGGAACGAAGAAATGGCAGCTGTTTTAAGATCGATGCGCGATGCAGAATTCGTCGAAATGCACTGCATGTCTGTAGGCCGTTGGTCGATCGACTGGTCCAAGTGGTCGATCGACCACCCCACGGGTTCCAGTAGCTACTGTTCGCTGCTACTTAGTCGATCGACTGATGCTTATGGTCGATCGACTGAACAACGGTCCGATGCGCAAATTAAGAGATCGAGAATTCCAAAGCCCATTGTGATTAGGTTTAGGAATAAAGGTTACGCAGGATTTTTCCTATATAAACTAACCTATGTTTTCAGAATAATCATGAGTTTTTAGGAGAGACATTAGGTCTCGATTTTAGCATAGTTTACATTCAATTCAAATATTTTAGTTTCTCAATAATGTTCGCTATTTTGCATCTGGATTTCCTTTCTGCCTTCAGTTTTGGTATTGCTCAATCATAATTTCAGTCCTTAAGTTTATTATTTTGTTAGTTTAGAATTGATTAGATTAGTTCCCAAAGCCATCAATATTTCGTTCTTTGCATCTCTATTGCTTAGTTAGTTTAATTATGTATTCGTTTCCGTTAATTGTTAATTTAGTTGTTGTTATCAATTCTATCATGCGTAGCTAGAAACCCCGTGCTAAGATGTGAGGGGACCTGCGGTGAAGACGACGTAGATTAGTAAACCTGATGTCGGCCTTTGGTCGATCGATCGATTAGTCGGTCGATCGATCGACTTCGTTGGTCGATCGATCGCTTAGTGGTCGATCGATCGACGCGATAAATTAGCACCGTTTCAATGTTTTAATTGCAATATTTGACAACGAGACCGAGAGGAGACTTGTTAAATGCTTAGTATTTGACCGACCCACAAGATCGAGAGATAGGGGAGGGAAAATAGATTAATAAATTGAGACGACTAAATTGCTAAGATCGAAAGATAAGTAATTTAGGCATTAGGAATCACTTTTCGGGCGAGAGCTAGTATTAGTGAGACCTAGGGACCAAAGAGCATAGGTGAGAGGCGCTACTAGTTAAGAATGGACCGAGAGGACTTCTTATTTGCCCACCTATCGTGATCTATCAGACTTACTTAGATACCGTCGTCGCAGCTGCAGTGAACCGACCGTCTTAGCATTCTTTTTATTATTGCTTACATCTCTTTTTATTACTTGCCCTTTTATTTACGCATTTAGACTTAGACATAATCCACTCCAAAACCCCCACAATCGTTACCCTTAGACTAGAAATAATAACAACTATTATCTCCCTACCTTCCTGCGGATCGACCCTTACTACCGCTTGCTAGTTGTAGTTTGGAAATTATAAATATTATTTTTGATACTCATTTCGACAGTATCAAATTTTGGCGCCGTTCTTGGGAGGCAGCGCTAGTTTTAGTTGTCTTTAATTTTAGTCTTTCTTTCTTTAGTCTCAGGGAACTTCGGTTCCTTGAGACCGTTCTCATGTCGTTCCTTCTGAGTTTTCCGCAGGAAGAGAACGAAATCTTTGGTGTTTATTTAGCCAGACTTTGGGAGTTTATTGAGCCCAGACGAGATGCCTTCTCTGATCTCCAAATATGCTGCACCATTTTCCGGCAAATGAATGACCCTACGCGAGCATACCTCGAGTCTATAGGTAAGTGGGATTTCGAAGGAATCCCCGTAATTGAGGTATTAGAATTCTTTAATTGGTTTGCTACTGAATCTCTTAAACCCAACTTTTCTCTTCATATTGACTCAGATGAGGGGGTGGGTGAGACCTTAGAAACCAATCTAGAAAATGCTGACGGAGACATAGAGGAGACCATTAGCGTGGTTGACAATCCCTTTTATGAGGATAGTCTAGAACCCCTTTATGATTCTTGCACTGATAGTGAGGATGATTTGGAGGTTCTCTTCGAGAATCTCCATCTTGACGAGTCTAGCGATGCGGAGAGTGAGGAGGTAGATTTAGACAGTCTTGAGGTCAAATGGGATACTTATGAAGATATAGATGATGAGCCTATTATAGAGGACCCGATTGACCCAATTGACTTTACATGCCCATGCATTTGGGACGATTATCCACCTCTACCATTAGTTGACCAGACTCCTCCACCTCACAGTACATACCCGTCTGAGCATATTAATTCTACTCGCGTTGTTTTTGAGTCAAATGCTACTGAGCTTGCTAATTTTCCACCTGCTGTTAATTTGAGCTTTTACATTCCGCCCTTATCTGGAGGGAGGAATAATTTTGTGGATGTTTTTAGGAGCTGTCATAGGAAATTTGTTAGACTTAGATCTTATTACATTTTAATTTCCTATGCTACTACTATTTTATGGTGCTACTTACAGTTTTGTGTAGCACATGCGCAGATGTATGATAGGTTGCTGAGAGCCTTGAGTTGTTTTGATTGGGCTCAATTAGAGTGAGCTGCTGAAGAAAAAAAGAGGTCGAGCGGGACCTGTCTGAAACCAGCGCTAGCCGGGAGGCAACCCGGATATGTTTTGTTTTTGTTTCGAATAAAACCTCATAGTTGTTTAGAAATAAAAACTCTTAGTGTGTGCTTAGTTTAATTTCCGTCTATAGACTTTTACTTTGGGTTTTGCGCAATTTTGGGCGCGTATTATTGTGCATTTGCAGGCTTGTAGACCTCATTAGCTCGAGTAATTGAGCTAATTCGAAGAAATCTGAAGTTACAACAGTATTTCCAGTCGATCGACTGGGCTATGTAGTCGATCGACTGGTCTGCGGTTTCCAGGAGCTTCTGTTCCTGTTCACTTGGTCGATCGACTGAGTGACGAGGTCGATCGACCACCCTGCACTGCTGTACCTGTTTACGACCTCTCTCCTGCTATGTTTGGTCGATTTGCGGAATTAAGGGAGTTTTCTGCTCCACTTTATCTTCCGTCATTATTTATTTCTTCTATTTTCCTCAATTTTGCACATAATTGCCGCTTCATTATTGTTTTCTCGGTTTTATGCGTGGTATTTGTTTATCTTTTCAGGTATTTATTGGTAGCATCAAGACTGCCACGAAACCTCCTAGCTCACGCTGGTTTGGGGAGGTTTCCTTTGCTGCGCTTAAAGTCTTGTGAGTTCCCGAGTTCCACTTCATGTCTCATTTATTTATTTCTCGCAACTTCCCGTTTCTCTTTTCTCTCATTACATGATTTTGCAGAATGGGGACATTGTGCGATTTGGTTTGGGGAAGGGTTTTGCGTCGCATATCATTTGCTTGCATTCACGTTTACATTCTGTTTTGCATTTTTCATTTCATTTTATACAAAAATTCAAAAAAAAAAATTGAAAAATTTCAAATATTTCCATAAAATGCACGTTTATTTTAGCATATAGGTTGAGTCGGAACGGTAGTATTTCCATGATGACATCGCAATTGCATTTGTTTATGCCTAAGCCTTGCTAAATTAACATGTTATTAGTAGAATCGTATATGCATATCTACGAGTTTTCGTTAAATTATTCGCTGAACTTTAAACTTGACTTAGAAATTTGGCAAGCTACATCATATTTCTGAGGTTTAGAGCTTTATAACTGGTGTCATCTATGACCGGTTTATTTAGGAATGTGAGTAGTACTCCTTATGAGACACGTTTCCTTAATGTGCATAAATATGAACTTAATCTGCTTAATACCCGTATGCATTCGGTTTGTGGTTTTGCTGACACATGTGGAAGAGGTTTCCCCTTTTCTTATTTTGCCCATAAACCCCTCATAGCCAAATTTAGCCTCTTTTGTCCCATAAACTACAGTCTAAAATTAGCCTACCTTATCCGAGCTAGTACTTGTATTTTTGGGAATGTTTTATTGCGATTTGGTTATATGCTCATTTTGAGATAATGTTGGGAAGATGAAGGAAAAGGAAAGAAAGAAAAAAATAGAATTGAAAAAAAAAAAAAAAAAAAAAAAAGAGAAAAATGATTCGAAAAAGAAAGAAAAAAAAAAGAGTGTTCGGTACTGTAGAGGACGGTCGATCGACTTGCTATATTGGTCGATCGACTGCATCCCGAGAAAAAGAAAGTTCGAAAAAATCACATGTTGCAATTATTATGATTTGGTGATTTCCACTCCCATATTATCGTTTATATTCTTTGGGGAGTCAATTTTATGGAGATTGTGAGTTTTGTGCCTTGAATTGGCACCGTCTTGTAACATTTACATTGAGTTTGAAGTTGGGATTCGCTTATAGTTTGGATTGTAGTTACTAGCTTGGCTTATTACTCCTCATATCCAAATTCATTTTAGCCCCTTCTTACCCTTTACCTCACATATCCATATTTACCTCGGCATGTGTCATGGTCATCTGTTTGGTTGGAATGCATATGTACGGTTGTAGAGATTACTTTCATATTATATTGCAGGCATGTTCTTATAGGTCGTAGTTAGGTGAGAGTCTTTACAAAATGAATTCTTTCTATCCTCTTATATTTTCACCTTGTTCTTATTTGTGTGATATGAGCGACCCGTGAGAGTCCAATTTGATAAGTCTCTATGGTTGACGGTTCGTTGAGTTTTTAACGACTTCATAACTCGTTTGCATGATTCATTTGCTAATTGATTGTTGGTTCTTGCATTAAACTGGTTTAGGCTTTACAGTTTGCATTTCGCTCTGAGTTTGAACTCGTTCCATTAGGTCTTCAGATCGAGTCTAGTTCTTGCTTGGGGACAAGCAAGGTTTGGTTTGGGGATATTTGATGCGTGTCTAAAATATGATGTTTCACACTTTATTCTACACGCATTTCAGAGCTCAAATGTGCAATATATGCCATTATTTCCCTATTTTCCTCTACTTTTGTGTTTTTGTCTATTATTGCAGAAATATGAAGAATTGAGCGGAAATCGAGCTGAATCCGTCCCTAAGTAATTAACATTGCATTTTACATGAAGTATTGACTCGAGGAATGAGCTTGGTGCGCGTTTCAAGGCCTAAAGATAGCAAAAGCATGGGTGCGTACGAGTTTAACAAGCAAAGAAGTGCTTCTCGACATTGCAGCCTGCTTCAGATGGCTATATCTTGAGTTCTAGACCTGATAATCGAGTGATTCCAATTGGAGGTGAAAGCTTATCCTCTTAGCTTTCCAACGCCGCGTAGAACGCCTGATTTGACCAAGGAACGAAGAAATGGCAGCTGTTTTAAGATCGGTGCGCGATGCAGAATTCGTCAGAATGCAATTCTGTACAGCGCTGTTGGTCGATCGACTGGTCCAAGTGGTCGATCGACCACCCCACGGGTTCCAGTAGCTACTGTTCGCTGCTACTTAGTCGATCGACTGATGCTTATGGTCGATCGACTGAACAACGGGTCTGATGCGCAAATTAAGAGATCGAGAATTCCAAAGCCCATTGTGATTAGGTTTAGGAATAAAGGTTACGCAGGATTTTTCCTATATAAACTAACCTATGTTTTCAGAATAATCATGAGTTTTTAGGAGAGACATTAGGTCTCGATTTTAGCATAGTTTACATTCAATTCAAATATTTTAGTTTCTCAATAATGTTCGCTATTTTGCATCTGGATTTCCTTTCTGCCTTCAGTTTCGGTATTGCTCAATCATAATTTCAGTCTTTAAGTTTATTATTTTGTTAGTTTAGAATTGATTAGATTAGTTCCCAAAGCCATCAATATTTCGTTCTTTGCATCTCTATTGCTTAGTTAGTTTAATTATGTATTCGTTTCCGTTAATTGTTAATTTAGTTGTTGTTATCAATTCTATCATGCGTAGCTAGAAACCCCGTGCTAAGATGTGAGGGGACCTGCGGTGAAGACGACGTAGATTAGTAAACCTGATGTCGGCCTTTGGTCGATCGATCGATTAGTCGATCGATCGATCGGACTTCGTTGGTCGATCGATAACGCTTAGCTGGTCGATCGATCGACGCGATAAATTAGCACCGTTTCAATGTTTTAATTGCAATATTTGACAACGAGACCGAGAGGAGACTTGTTAAATGCTTAGTATTTGACCGACCCACAAGATCGAGAGATAGGGGAGGGAAAATAGATTAATAAATTGAGACGACTAAATTGCTAAGATCGAAAGATAAGTAATTTAGGCATTAGGAATCACTTTTCAGGGCGCGAGCTAGTATTAGTGAGACCTAGGGACCAAAGCATAGGCCGAGAGGCGCTACTAGTTAAGAATGGACCGAGAGGACTTCTTATTTGCCCACCTATCGTGATCTATCGGACTTACTTAGATACCGTCGTCGCAATGTGCAAAGGAACCGACCGTCTTAGCATTCTTTTTATTATTGCTTACATCTCTTTTTATTACTTGCCCTTTTATTTACGCATTTAGACTTAGACATAATCCACTCCAAAACCCCCCACAATCATTTACCCTTAGACTAGAATTAATAACAACTATTATCTCCCTACCTCCCTGCGGATCGACCCTTACTACCGCTTGCTAGTTGTAGTTTGGAAATTATAAATATTATTTTTGATACTCATTTCGACAGGTATCAAATTTTGGCGCCGTTGCCGGGGAGGCAGCGCTAGTTTTAGTTGTCTTTAATTTTAGTCTTTCTTTCTTTAGTCTCAGGGAACTTCGGTTCCTTGAGACCGTTCTCATGTCGTTCCTTCCGAGTTTTCCGCAGAAGAGAACGAAATCTTTGGTGTTTATTTAGCCGACTTTGGGAGTTTATTGAGCCCCGGCGAGATGCCTTCTCTGATCTCCAAATATGCTGCACCATTTTCCGGCAAATGAATGACCCTACGCGAGCATACCTCGAGTCTATAGGTAAGTGGGATTTCGAAGGAATCCCCGTAATTGAGGTATTAGAATTCTTTAATTGGTTTGCTACTGAATCTCTTAAACCCAACTTTTCTCTTCATATTGACTCAGATGAGGGGGTGGGTGAGACCTTAGAAACCAATCTAGAAAATGCTGACGGAGACATAGAGGAGACCATTAGCGTGGTTGACAATCCCTTTTATGAGGATAGTCTAGAACCCCTTTATGATTCTTGCACTGATAGTGAGGATGATTTGGAGGTTCTCTTCGAGAATCTCCATCTTGACGAGTCTAGCGATGCGGAGAGTGAGGAGGTAGATTTAGGCAGTCTTGAGGTCAAATGGGATACTTATGAAGATATAGATGATGAGCCTATTATAGAGGACCCGATTGACCCAATTGACTTTACATGCCCATGCATTTGGGACGATTATCCACCTCTACCATTAGTTGACCGGACTCCTCCACCTCACAAAGATACCCGTCTCCGAGCATATTAATTCTACTCGCGTTGTTTTTGAGTCAAATGCTACCGAGCTTGCTTAATTTTCCACCTGCTTTGTTAATTTGAGCTTTTACATTCCGCCCTTATCCGGAGGGAGGAATAATTTTGTGGATGTTTTTAGGAGTCATCATAGGAAATTTGTTAGACTTAGATGTTATTACATTTTAATTTCCTATGCTACTACTATTTTATGGTGCTACTTACGCTTTTGTGTAGCACATGCGCAGATGTATGATAGGTTCTTTGAGAGCCTTGAGTTGTTTTGATTGGGCTCAATTAGAGTGAGTCAAGAAAAAAAAAGAGGTCGAGCGGGACCATGTCTCAAACTAGCGCTAGCCGGGAGGCAACCCGGATGTGTTTTGTTTTTGTTTCGAATAAAACCTCATAGTTGTTTAGAAATAAAAACTCTTAGTGTGTGCTTAGTTTAATTTCCGTCTATAGACTTTTACTTTGGGTTTTGCGCAATTTTGGGCGCGTATTATTGTGCATTTGCAGGCTTGTAGACCTCATTAGCTCGAGTAATTGAGCTAATTCAAGAAATCTGAAATTACAAAGTATTTCCGATCGATCGATCAAGGGCTATGTAGTCGATCGACTGGTCTGCGGTTTCCGGAGCTTTTCTGTTCACTTGGTCGATCGATCGAGTGATGAGGTCGATCGACCACCTTGCACTTTCTTTGTACTGCTTTACCTCTCTCCGCTATGTTTGGTCGATTTGCGGAATTAAGGGAGTTTTCTGCTCCACTTTATCTTCCGTCATTATTTATTTCTTCTATTTTCCTCAATTTTGCACATAATTGCCGCTTCATTATTGTTTTCTCGGTTTTATGCGTGGTATTTGTTTATCTTTTCGGTATTTATTGGTAGCATCACTGCCATCAAAACCTCCTAGCTCACGCTGGTTTGGGGAGGTTTCCTTTGCTGCGCTTAAAGTCTTGTGAGTTCCCGAGTTCCACTTCATGTCTCATTTATTTATTTCTCGCAACTTCCCGTTTCTCTTTTCTCTCATTACATGATTTTGCAGAATGGGGACATTGTGCGATTTGGTTTGGGGAAGGGTTTTGCGTCGCATATCATTTGCTTGCATTCACGTTTACATTCTGTTTTGCATTTTTCATTTCATTTTATACAAAAATTCAAAAAAAAAAATTGAAAACTTTCAAATATTTCCATAAAATGCACGTTTATTTTAGCATATAGGTTGAGTCGGAACGGTAGTATTTCCATGATGACATCGCAATTGCATTTGTTTATGCCTAAGCCTTGCTAAATTAACATGTTATTAGTAGAATCGTATATGCATATCTACGAGTTTTCGTTAAATTATTCGTTTGAACTTTAAACTTGACTTAGAAATTTGGCAAGCTACATCATATTTCTGAGGTTTAGAGCTTTATAACTGGTGTCATCTATGACCGGTTTATTTAGGAATGTGAGTAGTACTCCTTATGAGACACGTTTCCTTAATGTGCATAAATATGAACTTAATCTGCTTAATACCCGTATGCATTCGGTTTGTGGTTTTGCTTGACACATGTGGAAGAGGTTTCCCCTTTTCTTATTTTGCCCATAAACCCCTCATAGCCAAATTTAGCCTCTTTTGTCCCATAAACTACGGTCTAAAATTAGCCTACCTTATCCGAGCTAGTACTTGTATTTTTGGGAATGTTTTATTGCGATTTGGTTATATGCTCATTTTGAGATAATGTTGGGAAGATGAAGGAAAAGGAAAGAAAGAAAAAAATAGAATTGAAAAAAAAAAAAAAAAAAAAAGAAAAAAAAATGATTCAAAAAGAAAGAAAAAAAAAAAAAGAGTGTTCTGATGATCAGTAGAGGACGGTCGATCGACTTGCTATATTGGTCGATCGACTGCATCCCGAGAAAAAAAGAAAGTTCGAAAAAATCACATGTTGCAATTATTATGATTTGGTGATTTCCACTCCCATATTATCGTTTATATTCTTTGGGGAGTCAATTTTATGGAGATTGTGAGTTTTGTGCCTTGAATTGGCACCGTCTTGTAACATTTACATTGAGTTTGAAGTTGGGATTCGCTTATAGTTTGGATTGTAGTTACTAGCTTGGCTTATTACTCCTCATATCCAAATTCATTTTAGCCCCTTCTTACCCTTTACCTCACATATCCATATTTACCTCGGCATGTGTCATGGTCATCTGTTTGGTTGGAATGCATATGTACGGTTGTAGAGATTACTTTCATATTATATTGCAGGCATGTTCTTATAGGTCGTAGTTAGGTGAGAGTCTTTACAAAATGAATTCTTTCTATCCTCTTATATTTTCACCTTGTTCTTATTTGTGTGATATGAGCGACCCGTGAGAGTCCAATTTGATAAGTCTCTATGGTTGACGGTTCGCGAGCTTTTAACGACTTCATAACTCGTTTGCATGATTCATTTGCTAATTGATTGTTGGTTCTTGCATTAAACCTGGTTTAGGCTTTACGGTTTGCATTTCGCTCCGAGTTTGAACTCGTTCCATTAGGTCTTAGGATCGAGTCTAGTTCTTGCTTGGGGACAAGCAAGGTTTGGTTTGGGGAGATTTGATGCGTGTCTAAAATATGATGTTTCACACTTTATTCTACACGCATTTCAGAGCTCAAATGTGCAATATATGCCATTATTTCCCTATTTTCCTCTACTTTTGTGTTTTTGTCTATTATTGCAGAAATATGAAGAATTGAGCGGAAATCGAGCCGAATCCGTCCCTAAGTAATTAACATTGCATTTTACATGAAGTATTGACTCGAGGAATGAGCTTGGTGCGCGTTTCAAGGCCTAAAGATAGCAAAAGCATGGGTGCGTACGAGTTTAACAAGCAAAGAAGTGCTTCTCGACATTGCAGCCTGCTTCAGATGGCTATATCTTGAGTTCTAGACCTGATAATCGAGTGGTTCTAATTGGAGGTGAAAGCTTATCCTCTTAGCTTTCCAACGCCGCGTAGAACGCCTGATTTGACCAAGGAACGAAGAAATGGCAGCTGTTTTACGATCGGTGCGCGATGCAGAATTCGTCGCAGAATGCAATGCAATACAGCGCTGTTGGTCGATCGACTGGTCCAAGTGGTCGATCGACCACCCCACGGGTTCCAGTAGCTACTGTTCGCTGCTACTTAGTCGATCGACTGATGCTTATGGTCGATCGACTGAACAACGGGTCTGATGCGCAAATTAAGAGATCGAGAATTCCAAAGCCCATTGTGATTAGGTTTAGGAATAAAGGTTACGCAGGATTTTTCCTATATAAACTAACCTATGTTTTCAGAATAATCATGAGTTTTTAGGAGAGAAATTAGGTCTCAATTTTACCATAGTTTACATTCAATTCAAATATTTTAGTTTCTCAATAATGTTCGCTATTTTGCATCTGGATTTCCTTTCTGCCTTCAGTTTCGGTATTGCTCAATCATAATTTCAGTCCTTAAGTTTATTATTTTGTTAGTTTAGAATTGATTAGATTAGTTCCCAAAGCCATCAATATTTCTTCCTTTGCATCTCTATTGCTTAGTTAGTTTAATTATGTATTCGTTTCCGTTAATTGTTAATTTAGTTGTTGTTATCAATTCTATCATGCGTAGCTAGAAACCCCGTGCTAAGATGTGAGGGGACCTGCGGTGAAGACGACGTAGATTAGTAAACCTGATGTCGGCCTTTGGTCGATCGATCGATTAGTCGTTGATCGATCGATTGGACTGGTCGATCGATGGCTTAGCTGGTCGATCGACTGACGCGCGATAAATTAGCACCGTTTCAATGTTTTAATTGCAATATTTGACAACGAGACCGAGAGGAGACTTGTTAAATGCTTAGTATTTGACCGACCCACAAGATCGAGAGATAGGGGAGGGAAAATAGATTAATAAATTGAGACGACTAAATTGCTAAGATCGAAAGATAAGTAATTTAGGCATTAGGAATCACTTTTCGGGCGAGAGCTAGTATTAGTGAGACCTAGGGACCAAAGAGCATAGGTCGAGAGGCGCTACTAGTTAAGAATGGACCGAGAGGACTTCTTATTTGCCCACCTATCGTGATCTATCGGACTTACTTAGATACCGCGTCGCAATTTCAGTGAACCGACCGTCTTAGCATTCTTTTTATTATTGCTTACATCTCTTTTTATTACTTGCCCTTTTATTTACGCATTTAGACTTAGACATAATCCACTCCAAAACCCCCCACAACTGTTACCCTTAGACTAGAATTAATAACAACTATTATCTCCCTACCTCCCTGCGGATCGACCCTTACTACCGCTTGCTAGTTGTAGTTTGGAAATTATAAATATTATTTTTGATACTCATTTCGACAGGTATCAATGTGGACCACCTAACTCGTTCGGGTCGTCCATATCAAAGCACTACTCAAAATGGTCCAACCAACGTCATCACACCAAGTGACAACGAAGAGGACTCCACTGATCATTTGCTCAAGCAATTACAGAAGACAAAGGCTGATCTTTCAGTCTGGCAATTAATAACAAGCTCATTCCCACATCGCCAAGCTTTACTGCAAGCTTTGGCCAAACTAAATGTAGCACATAACTCCACTCCTGAAGATGTAGTCAACTTGGTCTTCCAAGAATCACCGAAGCTAAGTAATCCTATTACTTTCTCGGACGAATATTTGCCACCTTTTGGCGCTAGTCACAACCTTGCTCTATACATCACTGTCATTTGTCTAAAGAAGAATGTGCCAATGACCTTGGTGGATGATGGCTCTGCAGTCAACGTCATACCTCTCAAAACGGCGTACAAGCTAGGCATGAAAGAGTCGGATTGGACCCCCACCAATCAAGGTGTGCGTGCGTATGACGGTACACGACGAAAGGTGGTAGGACTTGTTAACCTAACCATAGCCGCAGGGCCAATCGAACGAATGGTTAACTTCCAAATAGTGGACATCGAAGCTTCCTTCAACATACTTCTGGGAAGGCCGTGGATTCACGCTTCCAAAGCGGTAACATCCACCCTTCATCAAAAGATCAAGATCCCACTAAATGGCAAAATAGTGACGATCACTTCGTCACCCATCAAGGCAATAATCGAAAAACAATCAAATAACCAAGTCCTTGCGGATCCCGTGTACGAACTTGGGGGCTTCCAAAGTGTAAGTGTCATAGAAAGCGAGTTGGCACCCTTATACTATAATCCCTGCTCCAACTTGGTGGTCAACCACATACTCAAAACCCAGGGATACTTCCCTGGAATGCCTTTAAACCCTACTCGAAGAAACACCTTCGCACCATACAAGGAAGGCAACTCAAAGAGGATACCACTTGGACTAGGGTACAAACCCACAAAAGAGGAGGTTCTCGAAATGCTTGCCCAAGTCCAAAACCGTATGCACGTGGGAGTCCAAATGCGACCCTATCTCCCTACTTTAAATGGGTACTTTGTTCAAGAAGGAAGTCTAGAACTCTTTCATGGATTTCCCGAACCTTGACATTATCTCGAGAGGAAGCTCGCCGGAATCGAGATCTTTCACGATTGCTACTTTATCCCTCTAGAAACGGTTCCTACCGTCAAAACCCGTCAAGCACCTTGCTTAGACGAACAAGCTGTTAGCCTATTGTTTGGAGAAGATCGATTCGTTAGGGCCGCGCAGGATGAGATCATTACCATGATACTTCAAGACGATCGCTTCAACCCCACTGCGTTAATCACATAAACCAACGCAAGACAGCAGAAAGGATGGAGAAAATCAATCAAATGGACCAACAATCAAGGAAGACTCTTCAAGCTCACCACTGGAGAAGGAGAGATGTTCAAAGGAGAACCAGAAAACGATGAGTTCGAGTCGGAGTCAGAGTCGGAGTCTAGAGAAGTCATTAGAGAGTCTACTCCCGTCGTCATCCCCACTCCCTTTGTTTCTCCTAGCTTAGCCTCGAGTAGTCACGTAGTTCGGAAATGCCCCAACCATCGCCCTTTGCCGCCACTGACCATGGATCAGTTGGCTTCTTTGTTTCAACTTTACTCAAATTTTAATATGAATAAATCAGGTTCTGCTTACTCTTTGTGTTATCTTGAGTGCAATTCTGATTACGATGATACTGAGGATGACCAAGACCCAGACTCGATCGAAATACCTCCCTACGTAGCCAAAGAAATACTACAGGAAGGGGAAGGGGGACCAGTAATAAAGGACACCGAACCCATCAATGTAGGAACCGAACTAGAACCCCAAGAACTTAGGATAGGGACTACCTTGAGCTCTACCGAAAGGGCCGATTTCATAGACCTCCTAAATGAATTCAAAGACGTTTTCGCTTAGTCCTACAAAGACATGCCAGGGATCGACAGGGATATCGCCGAACATAGGATTCCGATTAAGCCGGTTTCAAACCCAGAAAACGAAGCTTCGACGAATGAGAACAGAATGGGCTCTAAAGATTAAGGAAGAAGTTGACAAACAATTCAAAGCCGGGTTCATCAAAGTTTCCGAGTATTCTGACTGGGTAGCTAACATAGTACCCGTACCCAAAAAGGATGGGAGAATCCGTGTTTGTGTTGACTTTAGGGACTTAAACAAAGCAAGTCCAAAAGATGACTTCCCTCTACCTCACATCGACATATTGGTGGACAATACTGCAGACCACGCATTACTATCCTTCATGGATAGGTATGCGGGATATAATCAAATCAAGATGGCCATGGAAGATATGCATAGACCGCCTTTGTCACCCAATGGGGAACCTATTGTTATACGGTAATGCCGTTTGGATTGATCAACACCGGAGCTACATATCAACGCACCGCAACCACACTCCTACATGACATGATGCACAAAGAAGTTGAGGTATACGTAGATGACATGATTGTCAAATCCAAGGAAAGAGAGGGACATATTGCGAACCTTCGCAAGTTCTTCGCAAGGCTACGAAAGTACAACATGAGGCTCAATCCTCAGAAATGCACATTCGGGGTAACATCTGGCAAACTCCTGGGATACGTTGTTAGCCAACGAGGTATAGAAATAGATCCTTCCAAAATCAAAGCTCTGATCGAAATGCCACAACCTCAAACAGAAAAAGAAGTCAGAGGATTCCTGGGAAAAGTACAATATATAAGTCGATTCATATCGAAACTTACAATGATTTGTGAGCCTATCTTCAAGAAACTCAAGAAAACAGACCACACCATGTGGGATGATGATTGTCAAAAGGCATTTGACCGAATCAAGGAGATATTGGCTAAACCACCAGTGCTCATGCCACCACAACGAGATCAACCTCTTGGTTTATATCTCACAGTAACCGAAACGGCCATGGGTGCCATGCTGGCTCAAACTGTAGGAAGTGAAGAAAGAGCTATCTACTATCTTAGTAAGAAGTTCTTGGAGTACGAGTGCAAATACTCACAACTCGAGAAGACATGCCTCGCTCTTGTGTGGGCGACGAAGAAGCTACGCCATTACATGCTTAGCTACTCCGTCAAAATATACTCCAAAATGGATCCAGTCAAATACCTCTTCGAGAAACCCGTCCTCAACGGACGTCTAGCAAGATGGACACTGATTCTCTCAGAATTCGACCTCAAATACGTGCCACTGAAAGTTATAAAAGGTCGCGCCGTCGCCGAATTTTTCGCAGAAAATCCTATCAATGACGCACAAACAATAGATACTTGGTCATTTCCAGACGAGGATATACTCCAAACTGATGTAGACTCCTGGGACCTGTACTTTGATGGAGCATCGAACTTAAGAGGATTCGGAATAGGAGTGTTGCTCATTTCTCCTGAAGGCGAGCATACACCAATTGCTGTCAAACTCGACTTCGAGGTGACAAACAATGCTGCAGAATACGAAGCTTGTCTCATTGGACTACAAGTGGCAGTGAGCTTAGGCATTAAAAACCTCCGAGTACATGGGGATTCATCACTGATCATCAACCAAGTTACAGGACCTTGGAAAATCCGAAGCGAAAGCCTCGCACCTTATCAGGCTAGAATAGACCAAGTCGCTCAATTCTTTGATCACGTAACCTACCTACACCTACCTCGGGAAGAAAATCAATTTGCAGACGCTCTTTCAAAACTTGCATCTCTGATTAATATGCCGGATCACATGATGGAAATGCCTTTGTGCATCGAACGACGGTCAGAGCCGGCTTATGTCCACCAAATCACCGATGAAGAAGAAATCGCGCAGGAACCCTGGTTCCAATCAATCCTGAATTTTAAGCTTAATGGTACCTATCCACCGGATATGGACAAGAGGGGACAACGACTAGCTTCCCAATACGTTCTCATGCAAGGAGAATTGTATAAAAGAACACCTCTTGGTGTAATCCTACGTTGCCTTGATCATTCACAGGCACGAAAGGTGATGGAAGAAGTCCACGACGGAGAATGCGGTCCTCACATGAGTGGGCCTATGATGGCAAAGAAAATCACACGTCTGGGGTATTATTGGACCACAATGGAATCCGATTGCATCAAATACGTAAGACATTGCCACAATTGCCAAATCTTCAGGAATGTACAACATGTCCCTCCTTCATTACTCTATACAATGACATCCCCTTGGCCATTTTCTGCATGGGGAATTGACATAATCGGGAAGATAACCCCAGCCGGAACAGGAGGTCACTGTTTCATTCTAGTAGCAATCGACTATTTCACCAAATGGGTAGAAGCGGCTTCCTACACTAGTCTTACAGCTAAAAATGTGGCAAAGTTCATACAAAACAACATCATCTGTCGATATGGTTGCCCACATGAAGTCATTAGTGATAACGGATCACATTTCCAAGCTGAGACCGAGCAATTGCTAGCCAAATACAAGATTAAGCATCACCACTCTTCGCCCTATAGACCACAGACTAACGGCGCGGTAGAGGCGGCAAACAAGAATGTTGTCACAATTCTCAAGAAAATGATTGACAACTATAGAGATTGGCCAAGCAAGATACCCTTTGCTTTGTGGGGGTATCGTACATCTGTTAGGACGCCCACTGGGGCCACTCCTTTCTATTTGACATACGGCATGGAAGCTGTACAACCAGTCGAGATAGAAATACCATCCTTGCGTATTTTAATAGAAAGTCAAATCCTGGAAGCCGATTGGAAGAAGGATAGATATGAAGAACTCATCCTCCTGGATGAACGTAGGCTACGCGCCTTACATAATGTCCAAACATATCAAGCACGTATCAAACGAGCTTTCAACAAAAGAGTTAGGCCAAGAAACATCAAAGAAGGAGACTTAGTGCTCAAATCGGTTAGAGCTCTTTTACCTGTTGACCCGCGAGGAAAATTCAAACCTAATTGGGCCGGACCATTTCTAGTCAAATCCATACTCCCAGGGGGTGCGGTTAGAATCACAGACCTAGACGGGAATGAGTTTTCAAACCCAACAAACCTTGACCAACTAAAACGATACTATGCCTAGAATAGGAACCAAAACGCGCCTCGCGTAACCCCACGTGTCGCTCTTGTGGCACTAAATAAACGCCCCCTGGCCAAGCTGAAATAAGCTAATGTCACTGTGCTCTTGCATTTTGACAAATTTGTCATCCTCGTATCATCAAATAAACTAAATTCGCACCTTCAGAGTAAGCAAAAGCTCATGCTTATTTTCTACGTTCATTACAAGCTCTTGCTTAGAACAATTATTCTTTTACATTTACTCGAACTACGCGCAAGGGTTTGATTTCGCTTTTTTTAAGTGAATACGTAGGCAATCCTTCACAGGATTCAACCTGTTATGTCTAAAATGTAAATAGAAGGACATTTGCATTGCATTTGAAATTCGACAAGAATAATAAATAGAAAATCACAACGGTTTCATAACCCTTTAACCTTTTTTTATTTCATTCATTTTCTGATAATAATAGTACGCTACATAATAAAAAAATAGAATAGGCTAGGATTCTAAAAACCCCACCTTTTTTTGTTACAACAACGATAAATAATAATAATCAAATAATAAATAAAGACTCGGGCTATTCCTCCATCTTCCCCTTGCCCTTGTCATTCCTATCATATTTCTTGTCACGACCTCGAGCCGGACGCTCTTGCGCCACTTCAGACCTAATCACCAACGGTCTTTCTCGAGGCCTAGACTTTCCATTCTTGCCAATCACCATTTCCGCGACAGGAGTAGTCTTCGGTTTCTTTGAAGGATGAACAACTTGAAACCCGGCTTCTTCTTCTCCCTCTGTCAGATGCTTCTCTTTCTCTTTCTCTCCCTCGCGCACCTTGTAGTCCACAGGCTCGCGTTTCCTCAGTCTCTCACGCTCTTCCGGAGTAGTAGCCTTTCTCCATCTCAGATAAGAATCCGACACCCACAAGGCATTGGCAGAGAAATTCAAGAACCACATGTTTCTTTGGGCCCATTTAATGGCCCACTCTCTTCGGCTCTCTATAGTAAGCGCCATAGCAGTCTGCGGGACGGTGTCAAGCCTCGGGATCGTCTGTTTCAGCCCAACTTGTCTCATCAGTCTTTCCGGGAAGATACACACCATAAACTCCAATCCAGGAATACGCACGGACCTAGTGGGATCCAAAGAAGACACTCCAGTGAAAGATTTGAGCTGCCACCACGGTACGACCCACCTAATCAACGGGCCATCGTCGCTCTTCAGCTTGTTCTTCCAATAATCACAGACCCGAGTGAAGTCCACCATGTACAACCTCGTCCTCATCGCAATCGAGCGGGCGTGATAGGAAAGCACATGAACTGGGGGCTCAATCAATCGGAGCCGTTCCATAAGCGAAACCTACCAAAAAGCAGGTATTAGAAAACGAAAATAAAAAAAAAAACAAAAAAACAAAAAAACAAAAAACAAAAAAACAAAACAAAAAAAAAACAACGAAAAAAAAACAAAAAAAAAAAAAAAAAAAAAAAAAAAAAAAACGTTTTTACCTGCAGAAGGACGGGACTTCCCAAATACGGTAGATCGCGGTTGGATTTCCTACTATCCAAGCCCAAAATAATCTCCCCTAAGCATTAGCAAGATGGGCTCCTGCGCAGCTCCATCTGCTCAACAAGGCCCAAAAGATGGGGATCACCTCTCAAGTCTTCATCAACATGCCCTTGGAAGACATACACATGCAACAAGCAAAAGCCAAATGCCCTCCGCCTAGCAACATGGGAAACGGTGGGGTCGGCTATGTTGATGAATCGATCTATGAAGTCCAACATTCTCACGCCTTTCGAGGTAACTAGACGGTCCACCTCAAGTCTAGTCAATCCAAGCAAGTCTCTAAATTTGCTCTTGTACCCTTGCGAAGTAGAAGGAATGGCAGGCAAATGTTCGGGATCCCATCCACCAATAGCAGCAATTTCTTCAGGAAATGGGCAAATATCACCTCCAGGGAACGCAAAAACATGATAATTCGGGTCCCAATAGTCAAGTCAAGCATCCAAGAACGGTTTAACAACCTTGATGAGTTTTAAACTCAACAAAGACCCAAAATTATAAGCACCCATATCATGCTTCTCCATATTCGAAAATTCGTTGGTCCATTCCTTCAAGCGGATCTCCAAAGTATTCATGATGAAAAATTTCTTTTGAGAATTTTATGTAAATAGACGAAGAAGAGACGGAAGAATTGTGTGAATAAAAGCTCCATCGACGTTTCTATTTATACTAATTTCTGTTTCCAAAAATCCGTCAGAACAGGACAGCTTGGGAACAGGCGCAGCACCTGCTGCGCCTCTTCAAAGGGACGCAGCTCATGCTGCGCCTCTTCCTCAGCTTCACTTCTGTGGTTTTCCGCGTTGGATCTTTCCTAATCCCATGACGAATAATTTCCTATTCCTACGGGTTATTATTTTGGTAAATACGAGAAGATTACCATGTTTCAGGTTTCCTAATTTCGCGGGCACGCATTCCGAGGCGACGTCGACATTTTCCCATTTTATCACACTTGTATATTTATCATTTTAGAGAATAATTTTCAAATCTCAACATTTCTATATTAATTTCAATTTCTTAATTGCATTTCTACATTTCTAACTTATAGATTTCTTTTTTTTCTTTTTTTTAAGGGGTAACCCTCCCTACCGTCCGGTCATTTCTGGCAAAATTTTTGCATTTTTGCATTCTTTTGAGTCACTCATTTTGCGCTAATTAAGACCATATGTATAAATGTATGATTTGCGTGTTTTCTATGTAAATTTCGGCAGCATGACGGCGTAAACCTTCATCTACCAAACCTGTTCAAAACTAACCTGCAGATATAAGCAACACAACCCAGCAGCAAAGGCACTCAGGCCGTCGTATATGCACCAAACAAAGGAAATGTGCAACAAACTGGGGGCTCTCGCCCCAAACAAAGTCCTAAAAATGTTCAAAATGAATGTCCAAATATACAAATGTACAAAGTACGGCCAACAAAAAAAAGCTACACAAAACTACTGCTGGGCGCCCTCCAACTCTGCAACTCTTGCCGCAAGAACGGCGATCTCGGCATCCCGAACCTCGAGCTCCCTCAACAAGCGAGCTGTCTCCTCCCGAGACTGGGTCAACTCTCGCTCCAGCTCGCGGTCACCCTGTAAACAATAAATTGGCTCATGTCAATCGATTCAAGCAAAATCAGAAAATCAAAAATTAAAAATGGAACTAGGCGTAAGGTTCATACCTGACGACCTCGACCGCCGACAAGTGCCTCGACGGCAGTAGCTCGCAGCCGGTTGGTCACCCTCCACAACGCCACGAACCGAGATGGCACAACCTGCATTTTCA
Organism: Silene latifolia; assembly: GCF_048544455.1. NCBI lineage: Eukaryota > Viridiplantae > Streptophyta > Magnoliopsida > Caryophyllales > Caryophyllaceae > Silene > Silene latifolia. The sequence continues at coordinate 183,879,100 of NC_133538.1, read as the reverse complement.
AAAGAAATTCTCAACAATTGAACAAACTCAATCAAATGTGTTCTTACACAAAAGTTATACAAATTAGAGACTCACCCTCCGAATCAGATGCTGCCAATCGTCCAGGCCAACATCCGTCACAGCTACGTCAAAGTCACGCAGCTCGGAGATCGTCGTCCTCCCAGTCGCGTCAGTGTACTCGAGGGTCCCGGGGTACTCTGGGGGCTCGATGCCCGCCGCCTCGACCTCCTGCAAAGACAAATGGTTTTCGTTAATCGATGATCTTTCATCATAATTCTCAAAATCGAATCAAGAGTAAAAGTAAAAGATGCTCACCACTACCGGCCAGTACGCCAACCTCCCGTAAAGGAACGCCGAGTAGTCCTCGCCAGGAAGAAGAAGGGCGTCACCACTAGCACCAGCCAAGTCCGCCTCCCTCTCAGCCTCAGAAGGCTCCCTAAACATCGTCCCCGGGAGGATCGACGGAACTGTCAACACGTCCCGAGAGCACCGACGAGCCAAGCGCTCGCCAAGTACCACACAGGACCCATCGACGTCCTCAACAGCAGTCGGCTCGAGCTCCTAGGCCGAAGGACCTCAGCCACGAAAGGAGGCGCTCCCGCGTACTCCGCCCAAGGTCTGGGCACCCATTGTGACAAGATAAAAAGGATCATTCCTATGATCAATTAAAAGTAAATATAAGAAGCACGTGTGAATATAAGCAAGATACTCACGCTGCTCAGCTGAAGAGCGTTCACGTCCCGCCGGTAGACGTTGTGAGAAGAACGCTTGCTCTTCGTCCGGCACATCACCCAATCTCTCACCACGGGATAGGCCCTCTCCAGCGGCTCCGTCCTCCTGGGCGCGAGGCTCGGGAAGTAGGAGTACACCCACGCCTGTAAAGCAGAATAATCAATGACGATCTTTCGTGATTTGATACAGAAAAGGAATTTACTTTGGTCTAAAGAAAGGTTCATACCTCCAAAGAGAGTCCGGTCCGACAAACCAGGAGAAGTCCCCTTCTCCATCAACTCCGGACGAACCATGGCCCTCATAAAGCGGATGAGGACCACAAAACCAGCTGTGACCCAGTCCCAACGCCCTAGGGAACTCAGGTCAGAAAGGAAGGGAAGAAGCTTCGTCGACAGCCTCTCGCCCTTGTCTCCGAGGTAAATCGAAGACAGAAACCACCAGAGCCACAAACGAGCCCTCTGCTCAGCTGTACAGGGAGGAGGAGCCGTCTCCCTCCCGTCAATCGTCACCAGCGCCGGGGTCTTCCTCGCAAAGTAGTCTCGAACGTAGGAACTGGGTATCAAACCCGACACTGTAACAGCCTTCGGCGACAAGTTCCAGCCGATCAATCTCCTCGCCTCGGTCGAGTCTGCCCTCATGGCAGTCTCTGGCCACACCACCTCCTCGGTCCCGCACGGCAGACCAGAAATCATGCCGTAGTCCTCCAGAGTGACTCCCACCTCACCAAAAGGCATGTGGAACGTGGAAGTCGTATCCCAGAATTGGTCCAAGAAAGCACGGACCAGGCTAAGGTTAGCCCGCAACTTCCTCTTCGCGATGTCCCTCCAGACCTGCACCAAAGGACCGAACGCTCCACGCTCGATCATGGCCCGCTCCTCCGCTGACAGCCGCTCGTAGTGCACCATCGCTGTCGTGTACCCCGAGAACGACCTGATGTTCCCGGCCTCCTATTGTGATTTGAAACAAAAGCTATCTTTAGTTTTGAATAGAATTTGAAAGGAATTTGAACAAATGAATGAAAGAGGATGAGTAATGAGTAGTGAATTCCTATTTACCAAACTCTTCACCGTCCTGTAGGACGGTGACCCTCTCACCCACACCAGTGCTCGCTCTCCCAAGTCTCAGCCCACGCAGGAGAACCTCTCAACTGACGACCTCCTCGCCCGACGTTTGCCCGTCTCGGGGCCTCCTCCTCCTCGACAGCCTCCTCCTCCTCATGGACCTCGTCCCCAGCAGCCATCACCGCAGCGGTGAAGGCTTGCTCCAAAGCCTCCTCGACAGTAGCAGCGTCTATCTCCATGGGAGCTATCCCAGAAGTAGAAGCCTCATCACCTGCAACATTAAAGCAAATTTAGGCCGCGTCACGTGACGACAAGCCTTGGTTAAGGGATTTTCGAGCCTTCGGAAGCCCTGAAATCGCTCTCTTCTTACCATCCTTGGCCATATTCCCACCAACCCGATCACTCATGTGGTAATTTAGGTCAAGTCAAGCCCAATTTGAAGCCTAGTCTCGGGTTCGAGCCAAAATTTCGGCAGCATTTCGTTATAACGACGATTATGACCTAGAAAAGTGTCCTGAAAAAGTTGTCACAAATCAAAATTCCGAGATGTTAGAAAGTTTACCCATCATTCAAGGATCCTAAATATCAAGTTTCATCACAAATGGGCAATCCTAAGGCTATTTTCGAAGCAATTTACGGTTTAGCTGTGAAACCGTCTCAAATTTCACTCAAAGGCTCAAAACTCAACAAAAATTCGAGACAAATACATGGTTATGTTCCTAACACTACCTACTATCCATTTCTAATGTCAATTTGACAAGGCAAATGCGTTTGGTGGAAAAGCCCCAAATTTTCGATCAAATGGGTCATAAACCCTAATTTTTTCGGCTCAAAATTGGACAAATATGGATGATTAATGCAAGAATGAGACACATACCTTGATTAGTCATGATTAATGCAAACTTTTGGATCAAACCTTGGCTAAAATGGTGAAGATTTGAGAGAGAGATTATGTGAATTGTGTTTCGAACAAATGAACATAAGCCTCCTGGTTATCGCGTTTTTACGCAGAAAGAACACTTTGGGGAATAGACGCAGCAGGCGCTGCGCCTCTTCTAAGAGACGCAGCTCTTGCTGCGCCTCTTCCCTGTGTTCCCTCCATACGGATTTTCAAAAATTCGTTATGAGTTCGTTATTTGTGGGCCCATCTTTGGTGCGCCTCTTCCCCGATGCTATTTTACTCTTTTGGTCCGTTTGACGATTTTCTTTCGTTCTGGCCCGCATTTCCAAGCCAGCAGTAGACTGTCACACGTTATTTATTCCTTCCAAGACCTTTTGCTTGTCGCAACGAGCATTTATTCCTTCACAGAATTCGACACACCTTCACTATGTCTCCAGCAAGAGTAAGCGGATACACTTTCCCTCTCATGACAATAACAATAATTCCCAATCATGTCTCTAGCGAGAGTAAGCGGACGTACTGTCCCTCTCAAGACGTGAGGATTAACATCTACCTAAGCAGATTTCCCCTTAGCAGTTCCCGCATGTGTCCTGCTACTCGCAATTATTTCTCGAAGACTACCCAAGCAGTTTTCTCTCAGCAGCTCCCGCCTGTGTCCTGCTACCCACAATATTTCGTGTTTCCCCGCAGAGTTCGACAAAGGAGTCGTTCTCCAGAAGTTCCCAAACCAATAGAGTTCCTATACCCTACTCTTTAGGTAACCCCTTTTCAGTTAGGTCCCCTTTCAGCCTTCCCTTTAAAGAGAATTATCCCTTCAGTCCTTCCCTTTAGAGAGAGATATCCTTCAGAGTTAGCCTTCAGAAGTATTAAGAGGTTTCTTCATAATCCCCGCGACCCCTAATGCCTTCAGACACCAAGTTATCTTCAGACCAAAGAGTTTTGCCGAAGTGTCTTCAGTTCCGTTTCACCCAGGGGTATCTCAGGTATGGTCTCTTCTTATGGCTGGCGAGCTTCCTTACGTAGTCTAATGGACTTTAAACGACCCTCCCCGATAGTCGACAGACTCTAAAATGTTCCCGACGACAGGTCCTTGGTTCAGACCCCTCGAACCGCCTTGCGTCGCCTTAGTCGTCAGGTTGTAATCTTCGATTGACCTGATGGCTATACTTTGACTTTCGCCTTGTCCAAGCCTCAGTCAAAGTGGGGGCTCTGTAAATACCTCATTTCTGCACCTCTCGCAAACCACCCGGTGATGATTGGGCCGCATGTTTGGTACGCGGAACGATTTGTGACAGTTCGTAAGATTATCGTCAAGTGATTGCTCAAATATTAATATCTACCTCTTAGTTGTCATCTACGTCCCAATACGGTCGTTTTGACAGTAATTAGAGTACATTCGGAGTCCGGGCCTAAAACCGTCTCCATTTTATGATAACCGTTAAATCCCGAGTCAGAATGTTCTGGAATGTTCCGGATATTTCTTTTCCATATTTCATAAATTTTATCTTTTGGTAAACAATTTCCCGTAATATTCACATAAGATATTAAGGAAAACCGAATTATTTCCGTCCTACCATAACTCAAACACGGAAATCTTCCTTCCGCAGGAGGAAACCTCTTGGGAACAGACGCAGCAGGTGCTGCGCCTCTTCCAAGAGACGCAGTGGCTGCTGCGCCTATTCCCATGCCCTTTTCTGCGTATTTCTCGTATCTTTTTCATATATTTCAGAGATTCGCTTCCAAAGAGTCTCCGAAACCCTAATTCCTCCACGTGATTAGTATAAATAGGAACCTTCGCTCCTCATATTTCTCACGCGAGTGTCCGCCCTTCTCTTCTTCCTTTGCATTCTAGACTTTGTTCTTAATTTTTGGCGTCTACGTGCTTGAACTTTCGACCACGTAAGCTTGGATCCTTCTGAGTACCAGCCTCCCCGTTTGCATGACCGACCAATTTGACCAACTACACATCAATCAACTTAATTAACTTAATCGTTTTCCTCTTACGAGGGCACTTTCTTTGCATTCGCATCATGCATCACTAATCGATATCTTAGTCCTTCTCGTTTCGTCAACATGTAAGTCTGAGGGTGTAAATCCTTCTTTTATTTATTGTCATTTATTTATTGTAATCATATTGTAAGATTTATGTCGAAAACATCTCTTAAAACCGAATTCTAAAACCGTGCTTCAAAACCCTTTTTGTCGGATTTCCAGAAGACTAACCGTCGAGAAAGGACGCAGCAACTGCTGCGCCTCTTCGAAGGAGCGCAGTTCCTGCTGCGCCTCTTCGTGAGGCTGCCGCAGTTCCTGCTTCCTTTCTTCTTCGTTCGTCCTCTGTTATTCCTCCAAATTTGTTTCGTTTGTTTGTTAATTCTTCATCATGATAGCATATAATTCACATGTATATTTATTACTCATCATTAATATGTTTTAATCATCACGAATCCGACTTAAATCCCTAATAATCCAATATTTGCGGGTTTTCGTCATTAAATTCAATCCGGGTTGTAGAAATTCGATTTGTTCATATCGGGTTTCTGGAATTCGACCGTTGATATATTTTCATCTGTCTTTTGTCATATCCGTCATTAATTTATCGTATTTAACCTAATTAATTTAGTTAGTTTCTTAATTTGTTAATTAAATCCTCTTAAATCTTGTAATAATTCGTCCTAATTAGTTTCATCCATGTTTATCGTTTTCATGACCGTCAATCATATGTAAATAACCTATTAATCACTTCTATCCGAGTCAATCAACATAATCAATCCTTAAAGTCATCAATTAACATTAACGATTTGTAGTTCCGGCTTCACAGCCAGAACTCACCCTTGGAACAGACGCAGCAACTGCTGCGCCTCTTCCAAAGGGCGCAGTCCTGCTGCGCCTGTTCCCGGTTGAGTTCTGTCCCTGAACTCCCTTTCTGCCTTGACTTAGTTAATTAGTTTACGTATTAATTAACTATTAACCGTATTATCACCTTCTGATCTGTTCATTCTTCTATTCGTTTTCTCAAATTATCCGTTTCAAAGATATTTTCGACATAAATCGCCTAATCCAATGTAATTAATGTAATTTTCATTATTGTAATTCATAATCATTGTATTTCGTATCATTTGTATGTTTTCACATGTAATTGAACATTAAATCCTACTTCGACCCAATTGTTTGCTAAATTAATTGTTCACCGACTTAGTATTAATTCTCACATGCTAGGATTAAAACTTGGATGTTGCATTGCATGCATATAGCCGACGATATATCAAGTACGAATAACTTCCCTAATCATTAGTAGAGGCCGCTATCGAGGCGGGCGGGATTAGGTGTTCGATCAAAAGAGCTTCCTAATACGTACCCTCACCCCTTACTCCAGATATCTGTGAACACCCGTGTTCATTGGCATCCACGAGAGTCATTCTAGACATAGAATGCTAAGGGTAACGATTGCTTAGTGTTCATGTCTCTACTTTGTGTCTTGACATGACACGAGGTATTCGAACGGTTCCAATTTCCCATAAAAATTGGTGGCGACTCCATACAAAAATGCAAACGCTTGTTTCTCTTCTCTCCCAAGTGCCCCCGTGGGCCCCCACTGTCCACACATCTCACCTCATTCAAAGAGAAAGCGGGTTCTATTAAGCACAACGGTGTAACCGAAGAGCAAATGCTCTTCCCTATAACCTTGAAAGACAATGTTAAGAAGTGGTTGAATTCTCATGAGCCGGGTACATTTACCACTTGGGAGGCTTTATCCAAAGCTTTTATTAACAAGTTCTACCCTCCATCTAAAACCGCAAGAATTCGCCATGAGATTCAAACCTTCAAACAAAGACCCATGGAAACTCTAAGTGAAGCTTAGGAACATTTTAGAGATATCCTCTCATCTTATCCACACCATGGTATCCCAAAATGGATGACCACCTAAACCTTTTTCCAAACTCTTGAGCAAAGGTTCCGGGACATGATCGTGGTGGCATCCGGTGGAAATATAGACAGTATAAATGACACTTAAATCACGGAAATGATTCAAAACATTTCCGAGATGGAGAGTAGTTATGCTAGAGATGTGGACTACAAAATTGAAGGACCTTCCAAAATAGAGATGGAGTACAAGGCAAAATTGGATGATTTGGCAAAAAATTTGAAGAGTTTAAAATGGAGAAGAAGCATGGGGACTTAAAGCATGTCAATGAGGTCGGACCTAGCCATTCTAAGTTCTATTACGTCCAAGAACCTAGGTCTCCTCCTAGGCACTATCCTCCTCAAATGCATTGTGACTATTGTGGCGGTGTGGGGCATACCATTGAGTATTGTTCATCTATTCCACAAGATGACCAACAAGAATGCTTTTCTCTTCAAGGACAAGGTGCACCGAGGGTCTCTTACCAACGCCATCAGACATTCTACCGTGCTTTTCCTAACCAATATCCCAAACTTTCTTATGCGGGGCAACCATTGGACCCTAACTATCAACAACCATAATACATCCCTCCACCAAAGCCCGATCATTCTAGGCAATATAATCAAAACCAAGGCCAAGGCTCCAACTACCGGGGTCAAAGACAACATGACAACACAAACTACATCCCACCTCATCAAAGAGACAACTACCGTAACCAACAACAAAACCCTCCATACCAACAACAAGGGTATCAACAAAACCCACCATCTCAACAACCATTCAACCAACAACAAGGATACCAACAAGGGTATCAACAATAACAAACCTCTTACCCACCTCCACATAATCAACAACAATACATAGAACCACCCAACCCCACCTCCTCTCTTGATAAATTGTTAAGGGAAATGGATGCAAAGGCCGAGAGAAGAGAGGCTCAAGTAGACCAACAATTCAAAAGCTTGAAGACCGAGCTCTCAAATGTCCAAGCACATCAAAGGACATTTGACTCATATATGACCAACCAAAGCCCCTCTTCCTCATAAAGAGCTCCACATTCATTGCCTCCTCAAGGTTCTCATCCTAGGGATGGGCCACCACCACACCAACAAGCTCACCTGGTGACCTTGAGGAGCGGGAAAGATTTGGAAGAACCTTACAAGGACTATGAACCAAAGAGAAAGAGAGATGTGATGAGAGATGGTGAGGAGAGTCCACCTCTCTCACCAAAAAGTAGAATTGATAACACTAAGAAGGGGAAGGTGAGTGACTATATTGAAGATGATGAGAACTTTGTTTTGGAGGAAATAGGGGTTGAAAGAGACCAAGAAAAAGTATTTGAAAGAGACCAAGGAAAAAGAAAAGAATCAAATGAAGTGGTTAACACCAAGCAAGCCTCAACTTCTAAAAAGGCCAACAACTCTCCAATACCATTTCCTAATAGAAGTAGAGTAATGAATGAGGAGAAGAAATTCTCCAAATTCTTGGATATGTTGAAGAAACTCAAAGTTTCACTACCTTTCACCGAGGTAGAGACACAAATGCCACTCTACACAAAATTCATGAAGGATGTGTTGACAAATAAGAGAAGCATTGTAGGAGATGGTCTAGTGGCTCTTAGGGGGCAATGTACGTGGTCTTACTCAAACCCATGCCGGAGAAACTACAAGTTCCGGGTAGTTTTTCTATTCCATGCATGGTGGGTAATGTGAGTATCAAGAAGGCACTTTGTGATCTTGGTGCTAGTGTTAGCATACTTTCGCTCCCTATTGTAAGGAAAGTTTGGTTACATGACATGATTCCTACTTCTATGACCTTGCAACTAGCCGATAGATCGGTACAAAGACCAATGGGTGTCATTGAAGATGTGCCGGTTAAAGTGGGGAATTTTTATATCCCGGCGGACTTTGTGGTTCTTGACATTCCGGAAGACCAACAAACTCTTATTATACTTGGAAGACCCTTCTTGGCAACCGGGGATGTCAACATAAGTGTCAAGGAAGGGAAGCTCACTTTCAAGGTGGGAGGAAATGTGGTTGAATTTTCTTTGACCGGAGCAATGTCACAACCAATGTTTGAGAGTGTCTAGTCCATAGATATGTTAGAAGAGGATATTGAAGATGCTAAGGATAAATGCTCGGGGGAGCATTTGGAGGAAGATTATGAAGCTCTACCACCGATCATTAATGAAGTTGAGGGTAAGAACCCTCCAAAGGTAGATCTTAAATCTTTACCCCCCCCCCCTTGAGTATGCCTATCTTGATGAGGCAAACTCCTTCCCCGTTATCATCAATGCGGACCTAATGGCATCTCAAAAGGAAAAACTTTTAAAAGTTCTTAAAGAAAACAAGAAAGCCATTGGGTATAGCCTTGATGATCTCACGGGAATTGATCCTCGAGTATGCATGCACCGCATCACACTTGAGGATGGATTCACTCCTTCCGCCCAACCCATGAGAAGGTTGAATGAGAAATTGAAGGAGGTGGTAAGGAAGGAAGTTGATAAGTTGCTTGAGGCCGAAATTATCTACTCCATCTCGGGGAGCGATTGGGTGAGCCCGGTTCAAATCGTCCCCAAAAAGGGCAGTATGACCGTGGTTGAGAATGAGGAAGGTGAACTTATCTCCACCCGACTGGTCACAGGATGGAGGATGTGAATTGATTATAGAAAGCTTAATTCCGCCTTAATCAAATATCATTTCCCCTTACCATTCATTGACCAAATGCTCGAGAGACTTGCAAACCACGAGTATTTTTTCTTCCTTGACGGGTACTCCGGGTTTTTTCAAATACCCATCCACCCGGATGATCAAGCAAAGACTACCTTTACTTGTCCTTATGGCATCTTCGCATATCAAAGAATGTCGTTTGGCCTTTGCAACGCTCCCGGGACATTTCAACGGGCCATGATGTCTTTCTTTTCTGAGTACATTGAGAAGTCTATGGAGGTGTTCATGGACATTTTAATGTCCATGGCACCTCATTTGATGATTGCCTAAAGAATCTCTCCCTTGTGCTCCAAATATGCATCCGATATAATTTGAAATTGAATTGGGAGAAATGTCATTTCATGGTGCAAAAGGGAGTGGTTCTAGGGCATGTTATTTCTAAGGAGGGGATCCAAGTGGACAAAGCAAAGGTAAAGGTGATTGAGAAACTTCCCCCACCCATAAATGTCAAGGGTGTGAGAAGTTTCTTAGGCCATGCAGGGTTTTACCGAAGGTTTATCAAAGATTTTGCCAAAATCGCTAAAACCCTCACCTCACTTTTGGCTAAAGACACTCCTTTCATATTTGATGAATCTTGTGTTGAAAGCTTTTGTAAGCTCAAGCAAGCCTTGATATCGGCACTAATAGTACAACCGCCCAATTGGGTCCTCCCCTTCTAATTGACGTGTGATGCAAGTGACTTTGCATTGGGGGCGGTCTTGGGTCAAACGCAAGACAAGAAACTCCATGTGATAGCATATATAAGCAAAACCTTGGACAGTGCCCAATACAATTACACCACCACGGAGAAAGAAATGTTGACGGTGGTGTATGCTTTTGAGAAGTTCCGGCCTTACCTCCTATGCTCCAAAGTCATTATCTACACGGATCACACCGCTATCAAGCAACTTATGGTCAAGAAGGATGCTAAGCCGAGATTGATCCATTGGGTATTGTTGTTACAAGAGGTTGATGTCACAATCAAAGATAAAGCGGGTTCCGAAAACCTTGTTGCGGATCACTTATCAAGGTTAACTAAAGAAGCCCAAGGAGATGTTGATGATAGGATTCCCATTGATAAGTGGTTACCCTATGACTCTATTTTAGCTATCACGCACTCCGGCCCTTGGTATGCGGATATTGCTAACTATTTGAGCTCTAGCTTTATTCCGGAAGAACTTAAGAACCAAGCTAGGATGAAGTTGAGATATGAGTCTAGGAGGTATGTGTGGGAAGATCCTTTCTTATATAGGAGATGCAATGATGGAATTTATAGAAGATGTGTCACTCATGAGGAAGGGAAAGCAATCCTTCAAGCTTGCCATGTTACGACATATGGAATCCATTTGTCCACCTCTAGGACCCAAGCTCGGGTTCTTCATTGTGGATTTTATTGGCCCTCCTTTTTTAAGGATGATTATGCTTTGGTCCATTCATGTGATTCTTGCCAAAGAAGAAGTAACATTGGGAGGCGTGATGAGATGCCTTTGAACAATATCTTAGAAGTTGAACTCTTTGACATGTGGGGTGTGGATTTTATGGGACCATTTCCTTCATCATTTGGCAACCAATACATTTTGGTTGCGGTGGACTACGTGTCTAAGTGGATAGAAGCTATCGCCGCCCCTACTAATGATTCACGAGTAGTTTCCAAACTTTTCAAGGAGTACATATTCCCCCTCTTTGGAGTACCTCGGGCCGTCATAAGTGATGGTGGGTCACACTTCATTAACCGGACCATTTATGCTTTACTCAAGAAATACGGTGTCCGACATAAATTAGCGCTTGCCTACCACCCCCAAACTAATGGGCAAGTGGAGGTATTAAATCGGCAAATCAAGGCTATTCTAGAGCACGTGGGGAATAGGTATAGAAAGGATTGGAGCACCAAACTCAATGATGTTCTATGGGCTTTGAGGATCGTTTACAAGACCCCGATAGGCACTACTTCCTATCTCTTGGTCTTTGGAAAGTCTTGTCATCTACCTCTCGAGTTGGAACACCGGGCAATATGGGCTCTAAAAGAGCTCGACTATGACCTAGATGTTGCGGGAAACAAGTGTTTTCTCCAACTCAATGAGCTAGATGAGTTGAGGTTGGATGCTTATGAGAATGCCAAACTCTACAAGGAGTGGACTAAGCAATGGCAGGATTCCAAGATTACAAGAAAGGAGATAGGTGTAGGGGACGAGGTCCTACTTTTCAATTCCCGATTCCAATTATTCTTGGGAAAGTTGAAATCCCGATGGTCGGGACCCTTTGAGGTAGTCACCGTATTTTCCTATGGCTCCTTTGAATTGAAGAACAAAAAGGGTGAGTGCTTCAAAGTGAATGGGCAACGAGTGAAATTCTTTTATGATGGACAACTTATCAAGACCTGAGGTGAAGTTGATTTAGAAGATCCCTTATCCTTGAGGGATGAGTAATTTAAATCTTAAACAAGCTTGGGTTTGGTGGAGTTCCACAAGAACCACCATTTGTACATATTTCTTTCCTTGTATTTTCCATACCGCAATTTCAATCCCGTCATTTACATATTGTTGTTAGCTAGCATAGTTATTAGATGGTTTCCCTCCCGTGGATTTTATGTGGGTATAGTATTTTTGTGACTTGTGAATAGGTGTTGAGTTAAATTTGAAGCCGGATGATGTTGGAAAGCAATTGAAATGTGGAGGTGACAAGAGAATTGAAAAGTTGGCACTTGGTCCAACTCAAGAAGAGAGATGTTAAGCTATTGGGCAATACTTGCATCAAGTGGAAAGATTGTTGACGGCGTTGAAATGAGTCTTGAGTGAAGGGGTGAAGTGCTTGTTGAAGGATAAAATCTTGCCTTCTTCAAAATATAGGTGATTGGGTTAAAAAAGAAGGCATATTGGGCGTCTCGTGAAAACTCGCCAGGTGGGCAAAAATTTTCACCAGATACAAAACATGCAAAATGAACAAAATTGGCGCCTGGTGAAAAATTTTTACCCAGTCATATAAGACCAAAAAATTTGACTGAAAATCCCATATGGTGAAATTTCACCCGCCGGGCGAAATTTTGCCCGTCCTAAAAAAATTTCAAATGGTCAAAATTTCCGTCCAGTGAAATTTCACCCGGTGCCTACCCTTTACCCGGAAATCCCCCTTATCCCTTACTAACTCATTTTCCTCCACTCATTTCACATAAACACTCCCTCTCTCTTCAACCCATCTTCACCAAACACACAAAAATCCATTAAAACTCATCTCAAAACCTACCTTTAACCTCCTCAAACACCACAATTTATTCATCAAATCACAAAAATAATATCATTTTCCTCATCTACTCTTCATTTCCCCCAAGATCTTTTTGTTTAATTTTGGTTTCGTCATACCAAATTTTTCACCATCACTTCAAGGGTGCAAATAAGTTGTTGTGGGGCACTTTATTTGGCAACTTGGGTAAGTGGATGTCGTTCTTGTTTGCTCCCCTTTTGAAAAATCCAAAATGACAAAAATCTCCCTCTTTTTGAGCAAGTACACCCGCCGTATCCAAATTTAGATAGTTTTAGCTAGTTTAGCTTAGTTTAGCAAGTAGTTAGTCATTTATTGCTTTCGTAGTTAGGGCATTTAGTTAGACTACATTAGTTTAGATTGCATAAGAATAGTTCATATTTCAATAATGCATTGCTATTTAATTGTTTTCAAAAAATATAAAACCCAAAAAAAAATTGAAAAATAACATAAAAAATATCTAAAAACATGTCTTTCAAATTCGAATTTCCTCCATACAATTATTTCCATTATAATTTATGTAAATAAATAAGTGTGGGAAGGAAATTCTCCTATTCAAAAATACAAAAACATGTTTTTTCTTTTCAAATATGCAAAAACCCAAAAATACGTTTTTTTGTTATTTCAAAAATTGCCTCTTAACCACACTTCATCCGTCATCGGATATTGTATATAATAAGTGTGGGGAGGAGGCCCCAAAAAAAAAAAAAAAAAAAAAAAAAAAAAAAAAAAACAAGTTGTTTTATTTCAAAATTTTCAAAAAAATCACCAAAAATATGTTTTCCATTCAAAAAAATCAAAAATACAAAAACATGTTTTTCATTTTCGATTCTCTCCCTTACTTTGTTTCATTAAGGACAATATAAATCTTAAGTGTGGAGAGGGAAATATCTACTTTGTATATATTTGTAAATAAGCTTGTAAATATGATAAAATTTCAAAAACAAAAAATAGAAAAATAAAAAAATATTGCATTGTATATATATATATATATATATATATATATATATATATATATATATATATATATATATATATATATATATATATGTTTGTCTAACGAGTGGCGCAGACACATGCGGAACATTTGAAGCATTAGGAGACTAGAAGACCGATTGGTATAATCTTTCCGATCCCTTTCTCCTTTTTCATTTCTCTTCTTTTACATTTTTGTAATTTTGAAGGAGAATGGGCAATGTTGATGAGGATGTTTCATTTTGGAACTTGGTTTGTGTGCTTATGTGCTGCTAGGATAGAAAAATTGTTTGCATGTTTACTCTTGTTGCTAGTTTAGAATTGTATCTCGTATCTTGTAAATGTTTGTTTGTGTTTTAAATTCCATTTGCATCGAGTTTGCACATATTTTTTTAACAAAATATGGTCTAGGAAGGGAGCATGATACTCTCTATGATGACTTTGTCTTGGCCGTGTCTTTCCCCTCTTAGTGGCTTGCACCTTGTGACCTCCTTGTTAGGGTGTTTGTTTGTAAATACCCGGGAAATGAGGCTTGACCAAAGAGTATTGACCACCCTGTGAGACCAAAGACCATAGTCTAGGCCTAAATTTAAACATAGCTACTTACATGTGAGATTTAGAGCCTCCTTTGGACCGGTACATCCATACCCGGTCTCCCTTAGGTTGTGAGTAGGCTCCTTGCGTGGCATGTCACATCACTACGCATAATCGTAGCGTCCTTTCCTTTTTGACCATGAGATGTTCATTTGTGTGCATAACTTGAAACAATTCATTGCATTTCGTTCTTGAGCCTCACATTGTCAAATAAGCCTAATTTTTTACCCTTTAGACTAGGACCGATTTTGGTAACCCCTTTTGAGCTTTAACCTTTCATTTGGCACCTACAAAACCAACTACATACCATAAACAACCTTCCTTGATCAAGAAAGTTGCCTACATGTTGTCGGTTGTATGAAGAAGGGTACTTGAGTCCTAGTTGATGAGTTATAGCTAGGCTCATTTGAGTCGGAATAATGGTTTCATTTGGTTTGATTTGAATAAAGAGGTTTTGAAAAGAAAAGAAAATAAAATAGAAAAGAAAAAAAATGTGAAAGAAAAAGAAAAAAATTGTATTACTTGTACTTTGTTTGATGTGAAAAAGTCATGCAACACTCCTCATTCATCGTCAAAGGAGTAGAAAAAGGCGTTGCAAAATAAAGGGGCATACGATTTTTTTCCAAAGTGAGTCGAGTTTACACAATGTTTGCTTGAACTTGGCAAGCCGATTTTATGTTTGGGTGTAGACGTTACTCATTTGTTGCAATAAGGTGATGATTTTCATGTTTTTCTAAAGTGAGTCGGGTTTGCACAATTTTTGCATAAATTTGGGAAACCAGTTTTTGCTAGGGTGTAGACGTTGCTCATTTGTTGTAATAAAGTGGGAGGAATGGAATTTTGGCAACTTCTTGATGTGTACCTCCACATTTTTCCAAAATGGTTCTTGCACCAACCCTGTTTCGACCCGTCACCTAGCCCCGTTACAACCCTTGTTTCTCTTTATGCACATTTTCCTTTTTGCATCCCATGTATGGTCATGTAGGAGGAGATTCCACGTTAGATTACGGACATGTCTCACGAGTCGAGTAGTTGAGTGATTTTTGTTACTTTTTGGCATATAGATCACCCGTTCTTCAAATGTGTGACAAGTGAAAACCGTGAGTAAGTCGGTAGTATAGGTCCTCTTAGTCATGGGCCAACTCGGTCGAATCTTGAGTGCGTCATGTCAATCTTGAAGGTTAGGCTTTGTTTCCCTCTTTACCGCCTTTGAATTTGTTTCCTAGGCAATTGGTTGTCATATTGAGGTTGCTTGAGCCATCACTAAGGGGTTGACACCCCGCTAAGACTATGAGACGGTATCTTCCGACCGAAACCTTTGGTTTTGCAAAACAAAACCCTCCACTTAGATGAGGAAAGCGGTTGACTCTTTGATTGATGCATCCTATGCTTGATTACGTGCTTAAATGTTGGATGTGTCCAGTTTTTTCGCAAGCCCCCACTTACCTTGAAAAGGAGCATATACCTCATTGCGTTTCATTGTCAGTTGAAGGGACGGAGGAGGCCCGTTAATTTCCTTTCATCGGATGTTATTAGCGTAGTTAGTTTATAGTTTAATAAGGGTTCTTTTTTTATTACTTACATACTCGGGGACGAGTAATATCTAAGTGTGGGGAGGTTGATAAGACCGCATTTTATCCCATTTTGCTAGCGGTTTTACTCCCATTCCATCCTCTATTGCATGCAACCACTAGCTTTTTAGAGTGCTTCTAAGTACAAATAACCACTCCCCGTTCCCGACCCGTCCTTTGAGTATAGTTCAAGGTTTTGTTACCTTCTACTTTACATTTTGCTAGGAGGACGTTTGCGGGCACAAGATAGAGCATAAAAGTCGAAGTCCTCAAGCCGGGCAAGGTGGAGAAGAAGTCAAACAAGGAAGGAAAAGGGCCAAGGAGCACTTTGGAGCTGAAAATAGAGCATTTTCCCGCCAAGTGAAACTTTCACACGCCGGGCGAAATTTCGCCCTCCATCAGATTTTTGCACTTTTAACTTATTTCTCATATGGTGAAATTTTCACCCGCCGGGTGAAAATTTTACCCGTTGGGTTTCGCTTGCTTTGTGGCTTATGGGCTTTGTATTAGACCTTCATATAAAAAGCTAGAACTTAGATTAAAAATCTAAGTTTCAGTTGGGTGAAAATCTAGGGTTATTTAGAGAGAAAAACTTGATACAATTGTAATCAATCCTTAATCAAAACTTTAGTCTTTCCTTAATCAAATATTAGTTACTTCATAATTAGCTTAGAATTAGTTGTTATTAATTGTTTACATTTAGCATTGGGTTGTTAATTGAAGATTGGTGAAGATTATTCTTCTATTTAATCAAAGATTGCAACTTTGTCTTCAATATTGGTATAATTCCTTTCCTATTATTGTTCATCATTCAATTGTTTACATATTTAAGTTGCTTAATTAGTTTACTTTGCAAACATGTTTACCTTTACTTGTTCCTTGCTAAAAGCTTCATCTTTTACCTTTGTTATTGTGAACATGTGTGAATAGTTTCATACTAGGATGGAGGGGGGTCTTATATAGAGTCATAGGGTTAGATTATGACATAGGAAGACTACAATCCTTGAGTATATGCTTGTTAGTTTTACCATGCACATAAGGTGTTTGTGAAAATGCTTGAATGAGAGTTTAGGTGTTTACATTATCTTTTCTACTTGTTGGGTGAGAGCTTGACTAGTATCTAGGAATTACATGATGAAACTATGGGTTTGGTTAATTGAGTGGGAACTTAATCGATCTTAGGCTAGGGTTAGTCTCACATCGAGAGATTTGTCTTTCCTTTGCATTTACTCTTGGATTTTGTTAATCTATGTGCACTTCCTCCTTTATCTATATAAGTGAACCCGGACATCCTAGTTTTCTCAATCATTGTCTCTTATCATTCTAATAATCGCTCGACTTTTATTTGCTTTACACTTAATCTCTTAGTTAGACTTAAAACCAACTCATCACTTTAGATTAAACTAAACTAGTAGATAAGCAAACAATTCTAGAGCCATAATCCCATCCCTAGGGATCGACCTTTGCAATACTACACGACCACTTGTACACTTGCAAGGTTAAAAATAAGATTTGTTTTTACACGACAATCTCACCATAAATACGAATGGGAACATCAATCCCATCGATCATATCGATACTAGGTGGCTTACATCTCACCCCTAGTGCTCAATAGGACCAAAAGACTCTTACCATCCAAACTATTAAAAGGTATCATTATCACGGTAAATGGCATATGTAAGACTCATAACTATGCAAGACTTTTACTCTCTAAAACTCAGTTCCGCTAGTAGGACTACGATAATAATACGGTCCTAGTCTAAATCTGGCCAGACCCTCGGACTGTTCACTTCTGATTCGACATGCGGCAGAACAGCCCGCATCCAAGACTCGATGACAGTATGGAAATCGAGTACCCCAATCGCCAGAACAGCACGAAAGTGGCAGAAATAAAATGAGATAACCCACACTTACCAAAACAGCACAAGTGGGACGAAAAAGGAAAGAGATAAACCATACTTGCCAGAACAGCACAAGTAGGTTAGACCCGCATTTCCCAGAACATTACAAGTGGGGCGTAAGGATAGTCAAGCTAGTATGCAACACAAAATGACACCACCATAAGTAGACACCCAAGAACCACACTAGATCATTACCTTCTCAGTATGCAATAAACATCTCACATCTAAGACCCAGGCAACAGAACGGAAGCCAGGTATACCAAATTCGTCAGAACGGCACGAAAGAGGTGGGCAAAGAATGAGATAAACCCGCACTTGCCAGAACAGCACTAGTGAGGTATAATTATAAGTCAAGCAAAAGTATAGTATAGTGGCAATTTCACATGGATACGGCTCATCCAATTATTCAAGTAAATTAAATCACTCATAATTGAAATACGATAAATAAATGAGAATGAATTAATTAAAGTTCATATTATGAATAAACTTAGACATTTTGTATGACTTTACCGTAATTTAAATAATAAATTCCACATTAACATGACATATGAAAAGCGTAGAAATAGCCAGTAAGAGATGAATTACTTCATATAAAATCTGGAGCAAGACGTATATAATCCAAATACGAGTCATGTGAAATATACATAAACAAACGATAAGTAACGAATTACGATTCATGTGAGAAACATATAAATAACGATAAATAATGAATTACATTATATAAAACACGAGACAGAATTTAATTAATTCAAACACGGATACATGGCGCCAAACAAGTAATATATACATGCTCCAAGTCGACCCATATACGGCTCAAAACTACCCCACAAACAACCATGGACCACCCAAGCCACCCACGGCTAGGGCAGTCCAGGCACGGCCAAAGGAGGTGGCGGTGACGGCTAACAAGGGGGAAAACAGGGGACTAAAATCCCAATTCAAAACAACAAGTTTAGACCTTGGTTACAACAAGGGTTAAATTCAAACGATTATAACTCGAGTTCTAGAAATTAAAATGAGGTGAAACTAATTGGAGGTGATATTTTATCCTCTTACGGTTCTAACGGTAGGTCATATGCCCAAAATGGACAAGAAATTAGGGAGTTATGGCCATTTTACGAAAACTGGTCAGGCTTAAACCGCAGCCCAAAACGCAACATAGCAACTCATGTGAGACCGTCTTAAGACGGATTTTTAAACATGAAACAAGATGGAATTCACCCATACAAATGACCTAATTCATACATGTATATTCACTTAAGACGGATGCAAGTAAATTGGCTCAAATCAGCACAAGAATCACGCCCAAATCCGTCTACAAAGTCGCCCAAACACAGCTCTAACACACGCCTAAACAACCTTCTTTGAAACCGTTTTAAGACAAATTTTTGAGCATAAAAAAGATGGAAATTCTCACATACAACAAACACAATTCACACATGTATATACACTTGAGATGGAAGCAAGAAAATTGGCTCAAATAAACAACAATAAGTCGACCAAAACAGCCCATAAACACGGCTCTACCACACGGTCCAAAGACTATTGTGAAACCGTCTTAAGACAAAATTTTGAGCATGAAAAATATAATATCCATCCAATTAAATTACCCAATTCATTTACCCACTTTACCATGAAGCTAAAGATATCATCTTTTCTCAAAATAGTCAAGTAAAATTTGTATAAAACCGTCTTAAACTAACACAACATGAACAATTCATAAAGACTAGCAATTTATATCAACAAGGAACAATTCACAACATACAACACACAAATTGACATAATACTGAGTAACCCATCACTGTTACCTTGCTAGCTCTTCAATCAACACGCTTCCGGCTCAAAACCACTCCGGGTTATCCAAGCTTGCACCCAAACACTAAGTGTTGGTGATTTAAGAGTAATCACCGGTTCATTTGGCGTAATTAAGGTCGGTTCATTGATGGGTAATTTCTAAATAATATAATGCGAGTTCGGGAAGTACAGAGTGTATGCTCGTATAATTATTTACGAGATTGCGGAAAAGTTTTCGTTCGAATAACTATGGCAGTAATTAAATTCCCCGTAATTTAATTAGTTTTATCTGAATTTCTGAAGAGTTGCAACCCTTCATAGATACATCTCCCTGTTTCCCTATTTTTCCAGATCCTTTCTATATAAATAGATAAAGGATGTGAAGAAAAGGTTATAGAAAAACATAATCTTCGACTGCGTCAAAAGAACGATATAGCATTCTACACAAATATTTCTATATTACGTCTCTGATTTTTGTGCCAAAAATCAGAGGGCACCGTCTTATCTCAATAGGAAATTCGGTTTCATCCAGGCACTAATAAGGGTCAAAATATTCTATTAGGAAAGCGGAGTCGATTCGGTGCGGTGTTATTGTCAATTCCTGTTCGTGTATATACAATTTCTAACACTAAGACACACGAAACTAGTCAAAAACCGAGCCTTGAGGAGGACGGCAGCCACGAGAGAGGGAGAAAGGGGGTGTCTTTCTTACCTATAAAGATGGAGGGTGAGGAGA
Organism: Silene latifolia; assembly: GCF_048544455.1. Classification (NCBI taxonomy): domain Eukaryota; kingdom Viridiplantae; phylum Streptophyta; class Magnoliopsida; order Caryophyllales; family Caryophyllaceae; genus Silene; species Silene latifolia. The sequence goes on along the minus strand of NC_133538.1, from coordinate 183,858,971 downwards.
GGAAGAAATAGGCGCGAAAAACACTTGATTTGATTTTGAAACGAGTTAGTTATAGAGATTTTGGTGAAATGGTGAAAATTGTAATAATGGAGGTGGTAAAAAAAATGAAGTTTGCTGAAATTTTGGTGAGAAAAGGAGATGGTAGGGTTTTAGATTAAGAGTTAGGTGGAGAGAAAAAGATAAGAAAAAATGGTCATCCTAAGCCCAAAACCTAAATTGAATCGATTTTTCACTAAAATACGTCTCAAACCTACTACAAACTTAAGACAGATATTTTTTATCAACATTAATATTATTATACATGTAAAGCAACATTTTTATAAAAACGGGTTTAAAATATAAATAAAATAATAAAATGGCTAATTAAATTATAAATGCCAAAACGGAAAATTCGTGGGTGTTACAATCATCCCACCTTTTAAAAAGTTTCGTCCTCGAAAAAAAAAGAAGAAACGAAAAGTTATAAAGATAAAGTCGGACTTTTCGCAATCGACAACCAAAACATTTACAAGGTTTGATATCATAAAAATTAGAAACCTTCTAAAAGTTTCAAGGAAAATTTTCAAAAGCACAGGTTTCTCGTCAAAGGAACGGAAGTGTTCTCGTTGCGCATTCAAGAATATAAACATTCCAAATCAAAGACAAGGCCAAATACAAAATCATTTGTCGATAAGTGTAGAACAAATTATTAAACGTCTCCAATAACGAGTCCTAAGATCCCATTAACGTTAAAACCAAATGAAAATGATAATCCACTTAAATTTTTCTTTTGCAAAAGCCAAATTAAAAATAAAAGATTCATTTTTAACCTCTAAGAGGAGTCAAGTTTTTGAAAATGCAACATCAAATTTCGACAAAGATTCAAAAATAAACCAAAATTAGTTAGAAATTGAGCAAAATGAAAAACAACTCGGGTATCACGAACATAAATCACGATCAAGAAGTCTATACACAACAAACAAAGAGGAACTAAACAGAATTTTCAAGGATAGAAGGTCACGATAAGGTCAACGAGAGGCTAAAGAACGTAAAAACTTTATAGGACAACAGCATAAAACTCAAAGGAGAATCACGACAAACGAGGAAAAGAGGTATGAACGGTAAAGCTTATGGTCGAAGAGGAGGAAGAAGTAAGCAACCAGGGAATGTCACACTCTCAAAACACATATGACAGCGACATCATAACGGTTTATGAAACATCCACGGCAATCACAAACATGACCACAACGCTTCTAAGGACTTGCTCAAAACAGCTTACGACACATCACCCTAAACTATCCCACGAGACAAGGTGCCTCACCATATCGAGATTCTACAACTCCCAAATATTATCATCTACCCAAGCAGCTTCCACAACACAAGATCAGGACTACTAATAAAGTTATACTCATACCCAACTAGTGCCAACTATGAGTCCCTCAAAGAGGCAAAACTCCCAATCAAAAAAGTCAAGTGAGAGTCCAATACTAGCAACAACTCTCGCTTAACATGGTTCTTGGGTAACCATCAAAACACTTACAAAGGTGTAACGCCTACACTAACCTCTTGCTCAACTCAAACTTCCAAGTAATACTTTCATCACCAAATCCTTAGGAAAGAAACCATCAAGAGATCACACTACCACCACCATAGGGGTTCTTTTCAACGTCAAATTCCCACTTCTCATAGTCAAATGCAAACCGAAACTTCTACATCCAGATTCGATAAAATCAAAGCCAACAAGACAACAGAACACGTTCCACGACGTTGACAATGAGGCAATCACTCTATAAGAGTTAAAGAGTGACAACGAGGTAGGGAAGCGATAAACAAATTAAAAAGGATGCGTGAAGCGACAAGAGGTGAAACTCAAACATATGGACTCCAAAAATGACGAAGCCACGAGCAAAGAAGGCACTAGAGGTAGTAAGATAACTGAGATAAGAAAAGGGTAAGTAAACTTACGCACAAAGGTATGGTTCACCAAAGCTAGTACAGGAGAAAAGAGAGTAGATATGACACAAAGGAAGTGTTAAGGCTTAACCCACACACTTTCCAAGGTTTAAGGCACTCTATACCAAGGTTACAACTTCAAGGTTCAAGAGATTAACAAGGACTTCTAGGTACTAGATCATTCTCAACTCAAATATTCTCAAGGGTCAACTAATATCGAAATGCATCACGAATCTACTAATGACCATAAACATCCTAAGTGTTTCCTTTCAAACTCACATCATGAACTATACTCCAAGTTTACTCCTAAAGTAACAATGCTTAACTTACCAAGTTCTCAAATTCAAAGCACGATCAACAAGTCAAGTTCCACAACCTTAGTAATGGTACAACTCGCACTTATACCCAAAAATTTCACCGATCAAACACACTTACTCTATGTCTAAGCAACCAAACATAGGATTCATCAAGGCATGTTTCACCACACTATCAACACTTTTTTCCAATAACAAATACAACATCGCAAAACAAGGGATAGGGGTCAACCACAAATAAACTCCTCAAAGGCTAAGACATCCGACCAAGGTTAACAACCACAAGAGAATGAGAGCTATCTATGAGGCGTTATAAAAGGGTAGGCATGAAGCGAAAGATAAGCTTTGAGGGTATAAAGGTAGCTTCCAAGGTAAAACAAAGAATAGGGTTAGAAGAAAGGTAAGCATGAAGAGGCAAATAATAGAGCAAGGTACACTAAGAACGAGAAACAGCTTCAATGAAGTAAAGCATTTTGCAAACATTAGACACATCCTCAATCCTCGGCACTAGGTACCAAGATTTGATCATCACAAGAGTAAGCTTACAGTATGCTGATCCAAGGGCACAAGAAACAATCATAAACAATCAACAAACATGTTAGAACCTAACAGAGAGAAATCACAAAGTAGACTAACACCTTAGTGTAACACCCCCACATACCAAGGTGCCTTACCAGGACTACTCTAGTAGGAGGGGTTGTCACCATCTCGGTTTTCCGAGGCTAGTATATCAAAGTTACCATTCCAAACAACATTTATTAAAGTATAAAGAGTTAACAATTACATGTTCCAAAACCAAATCCAAAACAAATGTTTGCTAGTACTCAACAAGTACGATAAAGATAAACAGCAGTTCACAATCCACCTCCAACTCCCAATCACATGTCGTAACTGACTACACACTAAAGTGTGTAGCCCTGCCAGTGGGGGACCGCAGCCTTACCCACCTAAGCCCCCGCTTATTAATGAGCGATAACCCTGTTCATTAATGTGCACATCCCCTCCTGTGGCGGGTTCCACAAAGGGCAAAACTAGGGCGTGAAGCCACTCCCGCAAGTGACTCCACTCAGCCGAGGACGCACCTCGCGAACATCATCAACCATCTCAACACCAACACCAAACTCCAATCCAACAACAATAATTAATCATAATATTAATCGTACAAACAATTACAACACATATCTTAAATCAATTAAACAGTAAACCGAGTAGGGAAACCCTACCTTAGCACAAACTGAAATGAGACAATCAAGCAGGCTAAAACGGCTCCTCTACGAAATCTTCACCTAACAACAATCATATAATTCCAATTACGAACATGCTAAAATCCCCTTTCCCCCAAATCACAAACTATGGCAAACCCTAAAAGACAAATTAATGAAACTCATAGAACTAGAGGCTTACCAACATAATCGACGCGAAAGAAGGATGAACAAGGCTCACGAAAGATCCACGAACTTGAGAGAGATTTGGACATGATTAGAGTTACGTTGTAAGTTTAGATTTTGGTAAAAGTGATTAAGAAAGTGTAAATCTCGTTTATATAACTCTAATCCTCTCTAAATCAAACCGCATAAATAAAACACCGTCAACCCGGATACTCGATCGAGTATAGAGTATACTCGGCCGAGTATCCTCTACTCGATCGAGTATTCCCATACTCGGACAAGTATTCCTGGACAGTAGTCTGTCCAGAAACACATGACACACCTACTCGGCTGAGTAAGCCATATTTGGCCGAGTAACAGAGTTAGAAAATCGTATTATTACAGTCTTCCCTCCTTAAAAAGAACTTCGTCCCCGAAGTTCACACTATACACACAAAACAAAACAAACTACTACGACACAACTCCTCAACAACAACGCGATAACCACTCCAAGTACCAAACAACTCCCACTATAAAAGACAAAACACCCAACTCAAACTGAAACCATGACACAACATAGCTAAGCTAACTCAAACTAACCCAAAAACAAGCATGAGACCATCTCCTACCCCCCCTAAAAAGACAACGGTTACGTCCCAGTAACCAAACATACCTGATCAAAAAGGTGAGGAAAACGCTCTCTCATCGGCTCCTCTGGTTCCCATATGGGTTCCTCTACATTGTGATTAGACCAAAGTACCTCTAGTAAGACGGTCTCACCGTTCCTTGTCTTGCGCGCTTTTCGGTCTAAGATCTCCTTAGGAACCTCCGTATAAGTCAGAGACTCATCAAACTCTATGTTCTCAACCTCGAGCACATGTGATGGATCACTCACATAATTCCGGAGCTGCGAAACATGAAACAAGTTGTGGACTCGATCCAACGCTGGTGGTAAAGCTAACTGGTAGGCTACTTCTCCTACACGATCTAAGATCTCACACGGGCCTTGTTTAAGGTAAGCATGAAGAGGCAAAGAATAGAACAAGGTACACTAAGAACGAGAAACAACTTCAAGGAAGTAAAGCATTTTGCAAACGTTAGACACATCCTCAATCCTCGGCACTAGGTATCAAGATTTGATCATCACAAGAGTAAGCTCACAGTATGCCGATCCAAGGGCAGAAGAAACAATCATAAACAATCAAAAAACATGTTAGAACCTAACAGAGAGCAATCACAAAGTACACTAACACCTTAGGTCCTTGAGTCTACCCATCTCTCACTCATTCTTCAAGGCCAGTCTCAAAACATGTTTGGGGTACATGTGTGTGCGTCGGGAGCGCTATAGCTTTTATACCAACTGTGAACCCCCGCAATAAACGTAACATAAAACTAGTAAAATGCAGCGGAATTTATGAAATTTTTAAAACTTTTTAAGCTCAAAGCGCGGGTTCAATAAAACATAAAGAAATGAAAAGTTAAGAAAAGGCTTTTATACAAATGTTAACTTAAAAGAAAGCAAGGCATCCCAATCCCTTGATAAATACACGAATAAGATACTAAAAATAACTAATACTACAACGTATAAGGTCAATCGTTGTACGAACAACGCTCGCTAGCTTACTCGTCGTAATCCCCAAATAAGAACTGATTTGCAACATGTTCATTCATTAAAAATGAATGCCACGGTCAGTGGTGATGCGTGCATTTTATATAGACTTTTTGTACCGTATTTGCACGTATTTCTACGCATATTACGTAGTATTAAGTTACAAATGTCCCCCGAATTGTCTACTTTGGTTTGTCTTGTATTATTTGCAGGTATGAACTGGAGAGGAGAATAATCAAGCTTAATACATGTTCTTATGCATGCATTTAGGAGATGAGTTGAGTCGGAGCTTAGAAACTACTAATTGTGATGCGCATGGAAGTAAGAAAGCTTAGCGGACAAAATAAGAACTTCAAATTACTAGTCCTTACTTTGAAGAGCTATATCTCGAGTTCCACAACTTATTTTCAGATGATTCCAATTGGAGATGAAAGCTTATCCTCTTAGATTTCCAACGCCAGCAAAAATGCCTGATTTTCCCAAATAACGAAGAAATGGCGACCATTTGAAGCTCAGTGCGCAAAGCAGGAAGTACGCGTTGTATTCGATCGAACACAAACCTTTTGATTGACCAACTACTCTACTGGATCGACCATATTACCCCTAGATCGACCACTTTTGACCACCAAACCTCTCGATCGACCTCTTTACTATTCGATCGAGAGCCTACTAAGTCGGACGCAGCTATATTTTAATCGAGACTTTAGTTTACCTTATTTTAGCTTATCTTATAATAATATCTCTACTATATAAAGAGATAATTAAGTCATTAGTGGTTCTCTCTTCTCTCTCCTTCTTCTCTTCCTCTCTTCTTTGACTTCTATGCCCTTGCTCTCCCTTAGGATTGGAAACTTGGAACTTATTTCTCCTTTACTTTTCCTTGTAATCGGTACTCTCTATTCTTAATTAATTAATTGTTCTTGTCTTATTGATTTTGTTCTCTCAATCTCTATTGTTTCTATTCTCCTCTTAGATCATCAATTATGCTTAATTTCTATTGTTCATATATTGTTGTTGTTTACCTAATAATTATGCATAACTAATTCCTTTTGCTAAGACATGGGGGAGCCATGATTTTAAAGGAATTATGAATAGGTAATTAGAACTTGATGCAAATTAAATCTATGTTGTTAATCGTTGCATATAACTGTTCTTGTCTACTTGAGTCGACGCAATTAGATAATTAACCTCGGTACATCTTGACCTAGATCAGAACATTGGAAAAGGTAAGACCTGCAGTGAACATTAGGGCATTCTAATGAAGGCAGAAGTTAAGTTAGAATTATCTTAGGGCGAATAGCGGACCGGAAGAACCTTTTAACAACCATGTAGATCGAATTTGCATTGACCTAAGACCCTAGACTACACTCCTTAAGAATCATAGTGAACCGACTATCTTGGCTGTTTCTCTTACTTGGCTTTCATTAAACTCTTCTCTTTATTTCTCTTGCTTTATTTCTCTCTCTTAATCTTCGTAGTTTAGTGACAAAATCAAACCCCCAATACAGTGACTTACACAAACTTAGTTTAGCGAGTAGAACCAATATAGCCTCCCTGTGGAGATCGACCCTACTTCCATTAACTTCTGTTAGTAGTCTTAGGTATTATTTTTGGTACTAAAACGACGGTATCAAATTTTGGCGCCGTTGCCGGGGAGGCAATAGCCCTGTCTGTCTTGTTTGTTTCGTTTGTCTCTTTTCGTCTCAGGGAATTTTTATTCCTTGAGACAGTTCTCACTTATTTCTTTCACTGTTGTGTATGCCCAGTTCAAACAGGTCAGAATTAGTTCCTGCTGATCCTGAGCCAGAGAGATCATTTCGGCATAGACTCCAACTGCAAAGAAAAATTCAAAGGGAAGACTTGAGTACTTTTGAACCCGAGCTACAACACTTTCTGTTTGCAGAAGATCCGTCTTGTGAAGAAGACAACTCTGTTTCTGCTATCAAGCCAGTAAAGATGCTTAACATTGCGAGTCACTCAGAGCCCACAGCTGCCTCGATTCCTAAAGGTTTCTAACTTACGACCGAGGATGGTAATACTTTTGACATTAGACCGTCCTACATCAATTTAGTTGAACGAAATCTGTTTCGGGGTGTGGCGGGTGAAGAACTGTAAAAACATATGAAGGTCTTTACTGACTATTGCTCTACCATTCCCGCCAGTAAGGAAGTGACCCAGGATAAGATAATGGATGTCCTGTTTCCTTTTTCTTTGACCGACGGAGCCAGGGAGTGGCTCACTGATCTTGATCGTACTGCAGTTGGTATCACCAACTGGGAGACTCTTGTCCTTGCCTTTTATAAAAGGTATTTTCCTCCACAACGTACCAATCAGCTGAGAGGAAAAATTACAAGTTTCAAGTAGGCACCTGACGATAATTTTTACGAAGCTTGGTGTCGTTTCAAGAAGTTGGTGAGGTCTCTTCCTCATCATGGTTTTGATCAGTGGTTCTTGTGCAACCAGTTCTATAATGGGTTGTATGATGACCACCGTGCTATATTGGACGCCTCATCTAATGGGCAATTTCAGAAGAACAATGATGATGATGATGATGATAAGGGATGGGGTATTATTGAGGAGATAGCTACCTATTGTGCTGAGTATGGGAACCCGAGAGATGGTATTCGAACAGTTCATTCAGTTAATAATGCTGTAGTGGCTTAGCTGGAAGCCATGAATGCCCGTTTTGATAAGTTAGAATTGCAAGCTGCTGGTGATCAACAAACGGTTCACTTGTTGACTAGACAAGAAGTCGTTACTTGTAAGAGATGTGGGAGTAATGACGGTCACACTACTGTTGATTATCTAACAGAGAAGGAGAAAGTCCTTGCCTTTCAGCAATATAGGCAATAAGGGGGTTCCTATTACAATAATCAAAGTAGAGTCCATCCCAACTTGAGATGGACTAGTCGGAATGTGCTCAATCCTACTCCTCCGCAGCAGCAAGCCTATGTTCCTTCTCATAAGGCTCAACAAGTCTTTCAAAAGCCTTCATCCTTTCCACCGCTACATCAAGGAGCTTCCTCTAGTGGAGTAAGTGAGTTAGCTGAGTTGAAGTCGATGATCCAATCATTGACTAAGCAGATGCAGATGAGTGACCAATGGAAAGAAGCATCAATTAAGTCACTCGAGACCCAAGTTGCCCAACTCGCTGCTAGCCAATCCACTAGAAAGCCGGGTCATTTACCGTCTCAATCCGAGAAGAATCCACATGGGACGATAAATTTGATTAACTTGCGCAGTGGTCTTTCTTATGAAGGACCCAAATTGTCAACTGTTGAGGACATATCAGACCCGGAGGATTTCGTTGCTGACGATGAACAGTCGTCCATTGCTGAAACCATGCTCAATCCGAAGAAAATACTCGATCGATTGATTTCTGGAGGTCAATCGAGTAGAAATGCTGATGATATTACTCGATCGAGTGGAATTATTGATCGATAGAGTAAACTGGATATTCAAGGATTCGATCAAGAGGCTGAAACTGCTCGATCGAGTGAAATTTCTGGGAAAAGTGTTCGGTCGAGTGAAATCTTTCCTCGATCGAACAATGCTGATATTGAAGAATTCGATCGAGAGGCTGAGAATGCTCGATCGAGTGAAAAACCTACTGAAAGACCTCGATCGAGAGGTAAAAGAGATCGATCGAACAGAAATGAATTTGAACCCGTCGAGACATTGGAAGAAAGGAATAAAGGGCTCGAAATTCCTATCAATGTGCCCTTTCCAAGGCGATTGCAGAACAACAAGGCTAACCAACAGTTCGGGAAATTTGTTGAGCTCCTGAAAAGCCTTCATGTCAATGTTCCGTTCGCCGAATTGCTTAGTCAGGTACCCTCTTACATGAAATTCATGAAAGAAATTTTATCGCGTAAGAGGCATATAAATGACCACGATACGGTATCTTTGACTGAAGTAGGAACTGCCTTAGTTCGGAATAAGTTGCCACCCAAACAAATAGATCTGGATAGCTTTTCAATTCCTTGTCATATAGGGACCCATTTGATTGATAACGCGCTATGCGATTTAGGTGCTAGCGTGAGCGTCTTACCTCTTTCTCTTGCTAAGAGACTCGGTTTGGCCAAATTTAACTGCAGTAATATGACCGTTTAGATGGCCGACAGTAGTATATCACGGCCACTAAGAGTAATAGAGGACATACCTGTCAAAATCGAGAGATTCTTCATTCCCGTACACTTTGTGGTTCTTGACATACCCGAGGACACTCATACCCCTATCATTTTAGGGCGACCATTTTTATTTACTGCTCATGTAGTAATTAATGTCGGGGGAAATACCTTTACATTTCAGGTAGGAGATGAGGAGTTGATATTTCATCAGTCTAAATCTCGTATAGCTCTCATGCAAGCTCAACTTTGCAATGCCCTATCCTCTATTGACTCAGCTATAGACACTCCAGCTGAGAACATTGAATATTGTGCTGCTATTATAACCCCTCCGCCTCAGACTGAGAGGGAAAAGGAGGGTCATTCTTCTGTTTTCCTTGCTGCAGGTACAGATAGAGTGGATGCTGGAGATGATAACGGTCAAAGTACAGTTTTTGTCAATCAAAGTGATGGAAATGCCAATGTTGATGGGAATGTCAAGAGGAAGAAGAAAGTTCGGGCGTATGTAGATGCCAACTTCTCTCCTTCCGTTAGTTCGAATTCAAACTCATGGCGATCGAAGAGGACGGTCCGAGATCCAGAAGGGACCTCCTCCAATCAGAAGCCCTCTTGTGCGCTGTTACAGTGTTTTGGACATTAAGCGGGGAATGCCCCGTTGTAATAACTTGTAATTTTAAATTTTCGTTAAGACTTATTTATTGCGTTTTTAGACTGTTAGACAATAGTTTAGTTAGTTTAGCGAAAACCGACTATAGACTGCTTATTTTTGTGACTTGGTATTTTTGGGAATTGCTTTTGCGTGTTTTTATGCAGGTTTGGGAAATTATGTCGCATTGGGATGTGTTACATGAGAAAAAAATTCGATCGAGTACTTTTTGTACTCAATCGAGAGCATTGCCCAGCAAAAGAACTCGATCGAGTGGTTTCAGACACTCGATCAAAACATCAAAATAGAGGAGTTCTCGATTGAGGACAATTTTGTCCGATCGAGCAAAAAGGATGCTAGAATCCTCGATCGAGTGGTTTAAAATCACTCGATCGAGTGATTATTCCTATAACACGCAGGGAGTCCTTCTAGTTCTCTTCTATTTTCATTCTATTTTCTTACTTTCTTCTTTATGCGATATTCATGCGATAAAACCCCCAAATTCCTCCCTTAATCTTCCCCAATACCAAATCAATCACCCACATTATTTTCCTTGCTAGTATATCAACCAAAGCCCTCACTTTACCCTCTCAAATTCATCCTTGTTGGTGATCAATTGAAGAATTGGGGTTTATTCGAATTTTGTGCTTTTAGTCAATTTCTTTGCTTATTATTGTGGGTTAATCATCAAGTAAGTAATTCCCCTCTTCTTTTTGTTGATTTAATGCTTGTTTCGACTTGAATTGAAGGAATTGGGCTTAGAGTTTTTCGATTTTTTCGAAAATCCGAGTTTAATTAGGGGATTTCAAGTTTTTTTTGTTTAATTGATTAATTTCCCCCATTACTTGCTTGATTAGGATGGATAGTAGCACTCTCCCTTCAACTAGTTCGACTGTTGCCCCTTCTTCGACTGAGACGGTGATCCCTGCTGTTACCACTGTCACTTTGACTGTTTGTACTACTGCCCCTACTGCTGTTTCTGTTAGTACAACTGTTTTCGCTACTGTTAGCTCTGTTCCCGCTGCCACTGTCATCTCTGCCTCTACTAGTACATCTGCTGCTACTTTTGTTACTACTGGTACCGTGTCTTCTACGGTGACGACTGACACGGCTATCGCAACCCTATCAAAGATAAAACCTAACGGTCTCAACTAAAATGTAGCAGAGGCAGTCGAGTATCGAATCCACAGGGAGGTAACGTAATTATAGCTGTCTATTTCTAAACCTATGGTAACAATTGGGGGTTTGTTTGAAATTGGTTCTAAACTACGAAGTTCGAAGGGAAGAGAAATTAAAGTAAAGAGCAGTAAAAGCAATAAAATATGATTAAAACTATCAAGAGGAGAGGGACATGTCGGGAATTTAGTTCACTACGGCAGTCCAATAACTCAGCTGTAAATGACTCAGACGAACTAATGTGAGATGGATGTTAAAAGGTCCTTTCGGTCCACTTTCTATCCTAAAATACCACTAACTTAACTTTCGTCCTCATTAAGATAGTATACTGTTTATAGCAGGCCTATTTAGTCCAATCTTTCGATCCAGGATTAATTTTAGCCAGTTTAATGGGTGACATAGAAGCGTGCACTCAACTAGGTCGGGAATTACAGTTAAATTGCTATAGTGACAGAGTCTCGTGATTAATTAAATCGATTCATCTACAGAATCGTCATCTTTCTACCGTAGATTCCCTAATCCCAACATGAAGGGAATTTAGCTACTCATATCGTGATTAAACTAATGTGAGACAATTTCCCAAAGAATGAACATTATAAATAAACTAAAACTCGCAATAATGAAGATTAGGGCAAAGGAAAATAAGAACACAAATGAGAAATTAAAGCAACAAATGATTATTATTAATAAAGGGAGAGAAAGGATTACAATCAGTGCGAATCCGGCGTAAAGAACAACTGAATCCGAGCAATAATAACCCCAAAGCAAAGTAACAGTGAAAAGGAATAAAAGTAACGTAGTAAAGTTTCTACTGTGAAAGATAGAGTAAAAGCTAGATAAAAAGATGTTTTTTAACCTAGTTAACATAGGTTTAAATAGAAAAAGTAACTAAGGCTTGAAATAAAACATCACACGGACTGATTAAAAGCCCATAATGATTTAAACCACTCGATCGAGTGGATTAAAACCACTCGATCGATCGACCAACTCTCCAGCAAAAGCTACTCGATCGACCAAGAAATCACTCGATCGAGTAGATGGTCTTTGTGCAACTTAGTGATCGAGTGATATGTTACTCGATCGACCATCAAGGCATATGAAAACCACTCGATCGAGTGTCTGAGGGTGTGAAAACCACTCGATCGAGTGACTAGACTTCATTTCACTCACGTCAAGGTCTAAGTGCCTTGTAATGCGTGCCACGGCGCTTCCAAATGCAAGACCTCACTGGGGACAATCCGTCTCCTCTAAATGCGTGCAAAAAGGATGAAAAGGAGTATGGTTCCACTACTTTCGCGATTATTCCTACAAAAAGGACAAAATACACCAAAGTAGCCGATTCGGGCAAAATACCATAAAAACAAAGATAGAAATGCATAGAAATACGTCTTTGAAATAGGCTAAAAAGACTATACATTAGGCACGTATCAAATCTCCCCAAACCAAACCTTTACTCCCCCTCGAGTAAACTCAAAACTAAACTAATGGAACGGAAATGATAACTCAGAGCTAGCTTAACTTGTCTACTTGAACCAATTTAATGCAACAAAAATCAACAGTTTAAGCCAAGCAGTCAATACGCAAACGAATTATAAGCTGTTCAGAAATAAAGCTGACCTATCGACCTTGCAAGACCAACAAAACTGGACTCTCACGTGGTCACTCTTCTCTCATGAAGCAAAGGGCAAATGGAGTATGTAAAAGAGAGAAGAAAAGACAGTCACTCACCTAACTGCGACCTACATAACATGCATGCAACAAAAATGAAAGACAATTCAAGTACTAATGCACAAATTCCAACCGATAATGTCCGTCACAGCCGAGGGTTTGCAAATAATATGGGAATAGTGAGGTTCAGGTGAGAGAAGGCAAAACAAGTTATGGAAATGTGGAGGTAAAAGCGTCAAGCTAGTTCCTAACAGGACCATAGTAAAACCATCCGGATCTCAACTGACTGAAAAACTAAGTACAAGTGCCCTTCATTTGGCACAAAACTCACTAGACTCAAAGCACAATCTCCTCAAAAAATATGGGATAAAACGGAGGAGTCAGACGGTCACAAACTTCCTCTTTAAAAGCACCGTCTGAAACAACTGACTGAAACAAACAACCCTTTTTGATTGTACGTCTTCAAACATCTTCTCAACTCTGACAAGAGGGCATAACTGTTTTCACAATTTTTTTCTCTCTTTTTTTTTTTTTCGTTCCAGCTCTTTTTTTTTTTTCTGTTTTTCATACTTTTTTTTTCTTTTTCTTCCTTTCACGTTTTCTTTCTCTCTTTTTTTTTCTTTTCAATACTTTTTTTTTCCTCCTTCCTTAGTACAAACACCAACTCCAAACAAGAATTACGGACCAAACTGCAATGGAAAACATACCACAAAAGAACATACTAACTAGCTTGACTAGGCAGGCTTAGTTTGGAATGTAGCTAATGGGTCAAAAAGGCAAGTTTTGGCTAATGTGGAGCTAAATGGGTGAAAGATATAAAGAAAGGGGAATTTGCAAGACCCTCCCTGCATGTGACACCAACCACAAACCCGAATATGTGCATTTGACGAGAAATTGAATGTCATAAATGTGCAAATGAGATGAACATGCTATGCCAGGAGTACTACTCTCAAAATTCCTAATGAACTGGTCATAAATGGCACCAGTTATGGCTCTAAAAACTCAGAATTTTTAAGTAGTTTGCCAGTTTATAGGTCAAGTCTAAACAGTCAGCTTATATTTGAACAGAAATTCGTAGATTATGCGTATGACAAAGCTAATAACTATCAATAAAGTGCAAGGCTCAAGTAAATTGACAAGTTATAGTGTAATTTCATCACGGAAATCTACCGTTCCGACTCGACCTATATGCAAAAATAAACGTGAAATTTTTTGAATTTTTGAAATTTTCTAATTTTTTTTTTTGATTTTTTGATGGAAAATAAAGAACAATGCAAGCTAAAAAATAAACGTGCATGCAACAACAAATGCAAATGCAGACTCAAAAGGATGCAATACCCTCCCCAAACCAAAACGGACAACGCCCTCGTTGTCCACCAAAGATACACCAAATAGAAATATGGGGAACGGGAATATACAACCAACAAAATAAAAATAAAGGAGACAAAATAAAAAGAGTAAGAGGTACATACAAAAAAACGAACTTCCCCAAATCAGCCGAAAACCGGGAAGTGAGTAGACCAAGAGCTACTCGTCGTCGTCGTTGTCGCGCCATCTCCATCTCCTCCCCCATACAACGGGTCTCTCTCCTCCTCTCTCCTCGCCCGCTCCTCGGCGCGAGCTCTCTCCACCACCACCTCGGGTCCTCGCTCTCCTCCTCGTCCTCGACACCGGGTACCCCTCACTGGGAACCTAAGAAGAAAGGGTGTGGCCAACCCTCGGGGATCGGTCTGTGTCTCCTCAAGTGGTACTCGTACAGAGGGTGTAGGGTCAAAGCTAAGTCCCTCTCCATACGAGCCTGACGCTCTGCAAGCTCAATCAACAGGACCAGAACCGCGCCCCTTTGGTCCTGGACCGCGGGCGCTACAAAGGGAGGAGGTAGTCTAAAAGTAGCCGGAAAGACCGGCTCAGTCTGAGTCTGAGTCTGGGTCTGGTCAGTGGGAGGTGGGGCAGGAGTAGGAGTAGTAGAAACAGCGGGAGTAGGGGTCGGATTGGGAGTAGCCGTGGAAGGCTGGGTACTCCCTGCAGGTATAGACCCCTCTCCAGTCTCAACGCGCCGCTTTTTAGCGGCGGGATCATCGGGAGATGGACGAGGCGGAAGGTGAAGTAAGGGCAAGGCAGGCAGACGGTGGCCCTTTGGCACAGTAGGTAAGGGCTCAGGACGGGGGAGAATGTCGCAAGGTAAGTCAACAGACAAGGAGTCGTCAATCTTCCAAGTCTGGTAGTCTGGGGTAAGCCATGTTGGGGCTGGTGTCCTCTACAGTTAGTGCAAGGACTTATAAATCTCTAAAAGGATCAAAGGGTATACTTTTGTATTATAATCAGTTGGTCCACGTTTATCAATAACGGTTGGCTTGCTAGATAAGTTTGACGTTATTGTCATACTGATGGCGGTGATCAACTGGTCCCTAAAAGTCACACCTATAGGATACGTTTGAGAGATGTGACGGTATGAAAATACAGTCATGTTGATCCCTAATTTGACTAAGCAGTTAGTCGGAGTTATTGACTAATAATTAGTCAAACGCGATGTTGAGATAATTATTTAATACGGATTAAATGATAATGGCTAAGACGAATTAAGCGGTTAATTCGTAAATTAAATATAAGCGATTATATTTGATTAATGTATATTGAATAAATTAATTATACGATATTGTCTTTGTCGAACATGTATTAATATTTCGACTAAGTCAAGTTACTAGTTGATATTTTAATAACCGATAACCGATGACGATTTATAATTAAAAACCCGTCTTATACATTTAGCAAATTTCGAGTCGGACCACGAGTTAAAAATAAGAGGAAGTGGAAGCCCACTTCCCCATGTGGATCTCGGTTTGGCCGAATGAAAGGACAAAAGGAGAGCCTCTCCTCCTTGTTAACCTAATCATTTTTCATTTGCAAAAAACATTAGGGTTTTGGAGGCATTTTTCCTCTGAAATTTCTAGATCTCACATCGTAAAATTCACAACAATTCTCTCAATATTGCAAGGCAATTAGAGAATACATTTCTAGCACAAGGGCATAGTCTCAGACGGTCTTGGGTGTATCGATTAGGAGGAAATCTACTTTGATTTCTGTTCTTAGGCCGCATCTCAAAGGACCCGAGGTTATTTCTTATGCTTTATCGTTTCTTTGTTGTTTTTCGTTTATGACAATAAATCACATATTAAATTTATGTTATAGTCCTATAATTTAAGGGTTTTATACGGATATTACCCCACAAGTGGTATCAGAGCGAGGCCACGTAAATTTTTCTATGTGATTTTCATCAAACGAATTGAATCGACAAATTTTTGTTGCATAAAACCCTCACGGCTGATTTTTTTTTATGCACGGCTGAAATTTTTTTTTTTTTTTTGCACGGCTGTCTTTTTTTTCTTGAAAACCGTGTCTAGATTTTACACGGCTGTTTTTCTTGAATTCCGAGCCATGTCTATTTTGTTGTTTTTGTAAACCGTGCTAATCAGACGATGTTTGGTATTCGATTTGTTCTTTGCATATTGTTCTTGTAATCGATATTCATAACAATATGTTAAAGATTCATCAATTGTAGTTTCAATTCTATACGGATTAGGTTAAATTGCAATTGGTTTTTAACAAATCGATTTTGTTTTGCTTGTTGAGGCTCTCGTTTTTTTTGTGTACCGCTGGAATTTTTTTTTTGCCTTTTGAGCTCTCGGCATTTCAGCTCCAAAATAAAAAAATAAAAAAAAAATTTGGGTACTGTTCACGGCCAGACGTGAAGAAAAAAAAATGAGTTTTATTTTTTTTTTGGCCTTAACATGTGCATAATACGGATTTTATGCATTCGCTTGATAGTGAAACGGTTCACTCACGTACCATTTAGTTATTTTAAAGCGATTTAAAGTAACGGATTGTAATGAATTAAAATTAAGTTGATTAAAGCGGTTTTATCACATAATTTTAATTGTCTTTGGTGGTTTGGATAAATTTAACATAATTACGGAATTATGTCACGAATAAATTTTATTTAGTTGATGCATTTTATTCATCGTTATTTTGAATGTTTTGAATGCTTTTATTACGTATTTTTTTTACAAACGGTTGTAACTTAGTGTGGCCTTAGTAGAACGTGTTACCGTAATGATGGAACACGGTCTTGGTTGTATTTTGAGATCTCGTATCTCCATTTTGATTTTTCCCTTGTAATTACAGTTTATATTTAGAATGTAAATAGGTTTATTTTTGTAAATTTTAATTGTAATTTTGAGAAGACCAAATATGGAGATCGGATGCTCACTCCCGCTGCATGGACAAAGATGGAACATCAAGACAAGCTTCTCGGGTCCAACAGTGGATTCCAAAGTTGTATTATGTTCTTTTTACTAGGATAGGCCACACTAGGAATTTTTATTTACGTTTTGCATTCTTTTATTTATTTTTCGTAACGATAGATTGCATCATATTCCGCCTAAAAACCAAACCACCTAATAATTGCATGAAAACTGACTCATATAGAGGTCACGCGTTAGTTTTCTATGACATTCTTATGTCACACGATCAATTTTAAGCCATCACCTAAGTTAATTCATTCACGTAATGCTAGTTATTCGTTGACTTAAAATGAATTAAAACTAAGTTGATGGGATCTTCCTCGTATAACCAAAAATTGAGAATAGTCTTTATAGGTCAAACTCCAATGAATCCCTTCTTCGTCGGTAGGCATAATATGACCCCTTCTACGTCGGGTAAGTTGGAACTGATTGACTTATTTTATCTCAACACTATGGTCACTCGTACGATCCTGTGATTATGGTGGACTATAGATAGGATTTACGGAAATCTATCGACCAAGAGTTCTTACGGAAGAACTAGCTAAACAGTTGGCTTATCAATTTACGGAAATTGAGTCTTGGGATCACTTGTATTATTCTTGAGGGAGATCAATTATGCAAGTGCAATGAGTCTACACGATTAAAATGAATTTTAAATAGACTTAAATCACCTCGATGAGTTGCTTATTTCGTTTTTGTTTTTCTTTCTTTTTCAGCGTAGATCACAATTTTTAAACTGCTAATAACATAATGGCTGGCATCCTCGATGACCCAATGCCAAGTGCCACATTGGACCGTGAGTCCTGGCTTCGGATCTTTATGAATCAGATGAATCGATCTACTAGATCAAGAATGATGGATCAAACTTCGCGGAATGGGAGGCGGCATTACGGAATGCTGCCACCGCGACGGAAGCTCAAGTATCCGACCGAGCCCCTCCCGCCATTCCCCCCAGGCCCCATGGCTCGAGTTAACGAGGTCTCCACGTATAGCGACTTCGTCATGGAAGCGGGTGCGATTAAAAACGTACTCATTTTTGCAATGGAATCCAATTTGCAGAAACGCTTCATAGCCCAAGGTGCAAACAAGATTTTCACCACGCTCACTAAGGAATTCTCGAAAGCACCGAGAATCGTGACCTATGAGCATACCACTCGCTTCTTTGATGCGAGACTCCAGAAGGGCCAACCGGTTAGCCCACACATTCTCAAAGATGATTGAGAATGTCGAGATACTGGAGGCGCTTGATTGTAAAATCAGCGAGAACATTGTGATTGACCGCATGCTTCATTCACTCCACGATGGTTTTGCGCTCTTTAGAGCGAATTACTATATGAATGATTTGAAGAAAAGTCCTCATGAACTACACTCCCTTCTCGTACAGACCGAGAAGGACATGAAGTTCAGTGGGAGCTTGAAACAGGATGTTCTCGTTGTGTCAAACAAGGGCAAGGGTAAGGGCAAAGCTCAAGCAGACTTAGCGGTAGGTAAACCGAAGTTTAAGAAGTCGGGATCAGGTAAGAGTGGGCCTGGTGAGGCAAGTAACTCATCAGGCGCGACAAAGAGCAAGACCGAAAACATGGAATGCCATCACTGCCACAAGACTGGGCATTGGAGGCGTACATGTCCTGTTTACCATGAGGACATAAAAGCAGGTCGTGTTAAACCTGTTGGTATGTTTTCTTCCTCTTCTACTTTTATTCATATGATTGAGATTAACCACGCAAGTTACGGAACTTGGGTACTAGATACTGGTTGTGGTTCTCATCTGTGTAATCATGTGCAGGGGCTCCAAAACATCGAACCCCTCGTAAAGGGTGAGGTGGACCTGCGTGTTGGGAATGGAGCACGAGTGGCTACCGTCTCAAGGGGAACATATGTGATCCAGCTTCCTAGCGGATTTGAGTTATCTTTATATAACTGCTATTATGTACCCAGTCTTTCTAAAAACATTATTTCAGTTTCTGCACTTGACAAACTTGGTTTTTCATTTGTAATAGAGAATAATTCTTGCATTTTCTCATTACACGATATGATTTATGGCAAGGCGAGTCTCCATGAACGGAATTTATGTTTTAGATCGACCACCAAATATTACACGTAATGAATAAGAAGTTAAAGGTCGGTGACAAAGATCAAACATACCTATGGCAATCGCCGTATGGGACACATTAATGAGAAACGCGTAAAACAGCTCATAAAGAATGGAGCTATCTTGGCCTTTGATTTTCAATCATTTGGCACGTGTGAATCATGTCTCATCGGTAAGATGACTCGAATTTCCTTCAAAGGTGTTGGAATGCGCGCTGCTGACATATTAGGACTCATACATACGGATGTGTGTGGGCCTATGTCAATCACCGCACGAGAAGGCTATAGGTATTTCATCACTTTCACGGACGATTTAAGTAGATATGGCTATGTCTACTTAATGAAGCACAAAAGTGAATCCTTTGAGAAATTCAAGGAATACCGAGAATCGGGTACGTAACCTCTCAAGGCGGAAAGATTAAAACACTGCGCTCAGGCCGTGGTGGCGAGTATCTTTCTCACGAGTTTGATCAACACCTTAACGATCGTGGGATTGCCCTACGCTTAACTCCACCTGAACACCTCGGTTGAATGGTGTGTCCGAACGGAGAAATCGAACACTACTTGATATGGTTCGATCCATGATGAGTCACACCGTGCTACCCGACTCATTGTGGGGTTATGCTCTTCCTGTCACCGCTCTAATACTTAACCGAAGTCCGTCTAAAGCTGTTGACAAGACTCCATATGAACTATGGAAGGGAACGGTCCCTAACTTGTCCTTTATACGGGTTTGGGGCTGCGAGGCTTATGTCAAGTGGAGACACGAGGATAAGCTCGGCCCGCGATCGGTCAAAACATACTTTATAGGTTATCCTAAAGGAACACTTGGTCATTACTTTTATTCGCCAACCGAACAATGTGTATTTGTTGCGGCTAGTGCGACATTCTTAGAGAAGGAATTTCTCGAGAATGCAAAGAGTGATAGAACCTTCGAGTCTGTCGGAGGTTCCAACCAAATACCGAGCAACCATTGGAGGAACCAATTCCTTCAATCCCGGCTGCGGTGAATATTCCTGAGGAACCTAGGAGGTCGGGAAGAGTCTCTATTCCTCCGGACAGATACATTGGTATGGTCGAGGAACATGACATAGATGACATTCTACTCTTAACGAGTAGTGAACCCGCAACCTATAAAGGTGCCATGACTAGTTCTGACTCAAAGCTATGGCTTGAGGCCATGCAATCCGAGATGGACTCTATGTATGAGAACAACGTATGGGATCTTGTTGACTTACCTGCTAAGGTTCGTCCCCTTCAATGCAAATGGCTTTACAAGATAAAGCATTCTGTGGAAGGTCAACAAGATATCTATAAAGCACGACTAGTTGCTAAAGGTTTCACCCAAGTGCCAGGTTTGCACTACGATGAAATTTTTGCACCCGTAGTCATGTTGCGTTCCATTCGGATTATCTTAGCGATTGCCGCTTTTCATGACTATGAAATTTGGCAGATGGATGTGAAAACCGCCTTCTTAAACGGTTTTTTGGAGGAAGAGTTGTACATGGTACAACCCGAAGGTTTCATCGATCTAGAACATCCTAAGAAAGTGTGCAAGCTTAAGCGTTCCATTTATGGACTTAAGCAAGCTTCAAGGAGTTGGAATCATCGTTTCGACCAAGTGATAAAAGAAAATGGATTTACTCGATCGGTCGAGGAACCATGTCTATATATCAAGTCGAGTGGGAGCAAGATTGTCTTCCTAATATTGTATGTCGATGACATACTCCTGATTGGGAATGACATACCTCTCTTAACTTCGGTTAAAGTATGGTTGAAAACCCATTTCCAGATAAAAGATCTGGGTGAGGCACAAAGAATTCTGGGCATCCGTATCTATCGAGATAGATCACGTCGGATGTTATCTCTCGATCGAGTCTTACATAGACAAGATCCTAGAGAGATTCAAAGATGACTAACTCCAAAAGGGGTTTCTTCCTATGGCTCCAGGGGTGCATTTGAGCAAGTCTCCGGCACCAGAGACACCGGAAGAGAAAGAGCGCATGACACGGATTCCTTATGCCTCGGCTATAAGATCAATCATGTATGCCATGATATGCACACGTCCAGACGTGGCATATGCATTGAGTATGACAAGTCGATTCCAACAAAGATCCGGGTGAATCACATTGGATGGCTGTCAAGAACATTCTTAAGTACCTACGGAGGACTAAAGATTGGGCATTAACTTATGGAGGCGATCAAAAGCTATGCGCAACCGGTTACGCAGATGCTAGCTTCCAAACGGATCGAGATGACTCGAAATCTCAGTCTGGATTCGTTTTTACTCTTAATGGCGCTGATCACCGAAGAGTTCCAAACAAAGTGTTACAAAGAGATTCTACGACGAGTCCGAGTACTATGCCGCGTCCGAAGGCGCAAAGGAAGCGATATGGATGCGTCAATTCTTACAAGGACTCTCAGTAGTGCCTAGTTCGAATGACCCGATCACCATCTATTGCGACAATAGAGGTGCCATCTTCCAAGCTAAGGAGCCAAAGTCTAGCAACAAGTCTAGACATGTACAACGGAAAGCTCATCTAATCCGAGATTACGTGGAGCAAAAGGAAGTAGTGATAGAAAAGATTGCTACAGATGATAACATAGCAGATCCTCTCACTAAACCATTACGACAAGATAAGCATGAAGGGCATGTTAATTCCATGGGAATTAAACGTGTTCCTAAGTTGTAGTACTCTTTTATGGATTAGATTCATTCTCTTATGTACTCTATACGACATCATCGTTTTGATATTTATATATTTTGTTTTTCATGTGGTTTTGTACGACAATTTTGAACACCACAAAGTGAACTGAACAAACATTATATTTTTGGTCCTTAATTGCCCACGTGAGCTGATAACTCAAGGTAATTATTTTGTGATGTTGGTTGATGGTGGGTTCAACGAGCCATAAGTCAAAAGGTTGACTGACCAATCATAGAGGCGATCTATACGGATATTTCGTAGGACACAATTGTGACATCGACGTGGAGTCCTAAATGTTTTACAACATTCGGTGCCCGGTCGTGGATAGGACCTCCATGGTGATCCTAAGAGTCGATTCTTTTGACTATCGACTGTCTCTTGAGACTAAGGCAGATTTTGGGTGACTTTGGTTTCTTTCTCACGATCATCCGTAACAGGGGGCCAAGTAGATTTTTCTGGGTCATTTCATGCTGTGCTTAGTTCGGAAGGAGTCGAGTTGAAGGAAATATTCAGCCTTTATCAGGTACTCGATATTTCTCAGGGCCACTCGAGGAGTCAGAATCGAAATGCATGGCCATGCTCGAATACGAATTCGTTTTATCAGTTAAGTTACTCTCTAGTCGGGGAAACCACTCTTGATACAGATCGATTGTAAAATACGACCTTTGCGGATCCGGATCTGCAAATTGTTTTACATTGAGTGGGAGAAATTTTAAATGAATATGAGAATCGGTTATCGCACATACACTTGTACGGACAAGTGGGAGTTTGTTGGAGGTGGTGTCCTCCAGTGAGTGCGGATAACGTCATTGCACGTACACTTGTACGGACAAGTGGGTGCTTGTTGGGGCTGGTGTCCTCTACAGTTAGTGCAAGGACTTATAAATCTTTAAAAGGATCAAAGGGTATACTTTTGTATTATAATCAGTTGGTCCACGTTTATCAATAACGGTTGGCTTGCTAGATAAGTTTGACGTTATTGTCATAGAGATGGCGGTGATCAACTGGTCCCTAAAAGTCACACCTATAGGATACGTTTGAGAGATGTGACGGTATGAAAATACAGTCATATTGATGCCTAATTTGACTAAGCAGTTAGTCGGAGTTATTGACTAATAATTAGTCAAACGCGATGTTGAGATAATTATTTAATACGGATTAAATGATAATGACTAAGACGAATTAAGTGGTTAATTCGTAAATTAAATATAAGCGATTATATTTGATTAATGTATATTGAATAAATTAATTATACGATATTGTCTTTGTCGGACATGTATTAATATTTCGACTAAGTCAAGTTACTAGTTGATATTTTAATAACCGATAACCGATAACGATTTATAATTAAAAACCCGTCTTATACATTTAGCAAATTTCGAGTCGGACCACGAGTTAAAAATAAGAGGAAGTGGAAGCCCACTTCCCCATGTGGATCTCGGTTTGGCCGAATGAAAGGACAAAAGGAGAGCCTCTCCTCCTTGTTAACCTATTCATTTTTCATTTGCAAAAAACATTAGGGTTTTGGAGGCATTTTTCCTCTCAAATTTCTAGATCTCACATCGTAAAATTCACAACAATTCTCTCAATATTGCAAGGCAATTAGAGAATACATTTCTAGCACAAGGGCATAGTCTCAGACGGTCTTGGGTGTATCGATTAGGAGGAAATCTACTTTGATTTCTTTTCTTAGGTCGCATCTCAAAGGACCCGAGGTTATTTCTTATGCTTTATCGTTTCTTTGTTGTTTTTCGTTTATGACAATAAATCACATATTAAATTTATGTTATAGTCCTATAATTTAAGGGTTTTATACGGATATTACCCCACAAGCCAATGTTGAGAAAGCATGGCAGGCAGACTCAGTGACCTCTCTCCCGAAAGGTACTGCAAGTCACGAGGCAAAGGATAGAAAAGGCGATGGGCAAGAATGGTGGCTATGCCACCGCAGGCAATGGTTCCCGTCTCCTTCTTCCCCTGGTCGTGGAGGTACTGGGCGGTGAGGTAGGCAATGTTGAAGGTAAAAGGACCCTCACAGTCGACATTCAGGTAACCACCCATGATGGAGAGCTCGCGGTTCGTGATGTTATTCGGCTCCTTTCGGCCGAAAATAGAGCTCCTCATGAGTCTGAGAAAACAACGGACGGGGGGATGGTGGACCTGGTGGAGCTTTCGCTCCTGAAAGCGGGTCTGGGCCAAGCACCGCCAAACCTGTTTGTAAACCTTCCTCGAGTCTGACGTCACACCCGAGGAGGTAAGGTCGAGCAACCTACCAAACTCAACCAGGGGCATCTGAAAGGTCCGGTTAAATAACCGGAAAGAGACTGACGAGCAGTCGGGGTCAGTAGCGTATGCCCCTGAGGAGAAGGTAAAAGAGCTGAGAAACTCGAGACTCAACTCTAAGAGGGTGTGGCCCCTCATGGTAATGAGGCCAGGCATCCCCGTGACCCGTAATAAATCACACACTGACTCGTAAAGGCCAAGTTTCTCTAATGCCGATTTGTCTAAAAATCGGGAAGGCATATGTTCACACTTCAGCAGGTTATAAAATTTATCGCGATGTAAAGCATTGACGAATAATACCTGCGGGTAGTCCGGGTGAGAGTCCAAGGAAGTGTCCCCTCGGACAATAACTGTCTCTGAAGTAGGCGGGTCGGCAGCTGAAGTAGAAGCAGAAGCGGGGGTAGCAGCTGTGGAAGGGCTAGCTGTGGTGGAGGTGGAAGTAGCTGGAGCTGGTGTAGCTTTGACTAGTCTACGACCCCGGCCTCCGTCTCTGGAACGCAAAGCGGCGGCCCGCTCTCGGACTGTGTAAGGAACTAAAGCAGCTCTGAAGGCAGCTGAGGCTGCTGGTGAGTGTGCCACAGGTGTAGAAGTGGTGGCATAAGTGGTGGCTGGAGTAGCCTAAACTGAGCTACCAACTGAGCTAGCTGGAGCGTAAACTGTCCCTGCAGCTGAAACAAGGAAGACTGGGGCTGCAGTGGTGACTAGAGCGGAGCTAGTGGCAACAGCAGGGGCCACTGACTCGCTCAAAGACGGCCTGGAGGAAGTACTGGTGGAGGGTAAAGTACTAGACTCCATCCTGCAACATGGTAAAGGGCATGATGAGAAAAACGGCTGCTAACCGTGGCTAAAACAACACGTTAACCAACATGTGACAGCACGTAAAGGCCCAATCAGTCGAGAAATTCGACTTCAGCAGATAAAATCCAACAATTCCTCTGAAATTTCGAAATAGCAGTACGTGAATGGTGATAATGTGACAACGTAATGACTGCTAATGGAGGCTAAAACAGCGTGAAAACCGCAAATGGAAGCATGTAAGAATCCTAGCAGTCGAAAATTCCGACTCACAGTACAAGATTTCCCAGCAGTTTACAGCAAGTAATGGCGATAGGGGACGGAAAATGCAGTTAACAACAGCAGCTAGTAAGAAAGGACTGAGGTTAAACAATACAAGGCAGCATAAAGACCGTCTGACAGTCGAAAAAATTCGACTTAGGAGCCCTAATCGCGGAAATCTCACGCAAATTTCGAATTAAGCAAGCAACAACAGCAAGGAATTGGGATGAGATCATCAAGCAGCTAATTAAGGGCATATGAAGGCAATTAAGTCGAAAAATTCGACTGAACATGGATTTTCGAAACCCTAAATTACTTCTACCTCATAAAATTCGAAATAATTGAAATTAAAATGCAAGAGGAATGAAGAAACACTTACTTGATGATAAACGACCTACAAATGCAAATAATCCTCAAGAATCAAGCAAAAACAAACGATTTTTCAGTCGAAAAACCGCAAACCCTAAATCCCTTTTTAAACCGCGAAAATGGACACAAATAGAGGGGAAATCAAGGGGCTTTTGAAGATTAAAATGCAAGCAGTGAAATGTAGGTGACGGATTTGGTGATTTGGGCAAGAAAATGGGGATTTGGGGAAGAAATTAATCGCACAAAAAGGGAGTGTTAGTCGAAATTTAGGGATGAAATGAAATAGAAAAGGAAATAAAGAGTTTAAGTTAGAAAACTCCCGTGTCCTGTTCATTTCCACTCGATCGAGTGGTTTTAAACTACTCGATCGAGGGGTTTTGATGGTCCATCTGTTGGTCGAGTAAAAAGATGCTCGATCGACCAATCCTCCTTTTTGCTTCACTCGGTCGAGTAGATAAACTACTCGATCGACCATATTTCCACTCGATCGAGTACAAAAAGTACTCGATCGAGGACTTTTCTTTCGTAGGCTCTTGAATTTTCGTCTTTTCTTCCTTGAATTGCGTGAGACTTCCCCAAACCTGCATAAAAACACATCCAAGAGTTTCCCAAAATACCAAATACGCAAAAACACAGTCTATAGTCTTACGTCTATGCTAAAAATTGTCTAAAACTAAGTGTCCTAATTAAAACGCAATAAAACAAAGTCAAAAGAAATTCAAAAATTGTCTATTACAAGGTGTTACACGTTTAATTCCCATCAAATTTCAGTAGCCCCTTCGTGGGCTTCGATCGAGGACGCCACCTCGAACGCCGATCGTCCTCTTCATCTTCCATGAGCTTGAATTATCCTTTGAAACAGTAGGAGGAATGTAATTCCAATCTATGTAGGTTCGAACTTGCTTCGTTCTTGCTCCTCTGTCATCTTCTTTGGCATCCTTTCTTCCAATTTGATTGCTAATGGCTACACCATGTCCCTTGACAGCCCCATCCTTGCTTTCATCTGTACCTGCAGTAAGGAAAACAGACAAACTTTACTCATTTTTGCTCTCAATCTGAGGCGGAGGGTTAACAATAGCGGCACAATTCTCCAAATTTTCATTTGGAGTGTCAATAATAGGAACAATAGAAGAGAGAGCATTGCAAGGCTGGGCTTGCATGGGAGCTCTCCTAACTTGGATCGATGAAAAATCGGCTCCTCATCCCCTACCTGAAAGGTCAAAGTCTTCCTCCTGACGTCTATTACTGCACGGGCAGTGGACAAAAATGGTCTCCCTAAAATGATAGGGGTGTGTGCATCTTCGGGGATGTCTAAGACGACAAAATCAACGGGAATAAAGAACTTCCCGATCTGAACAGGTACGTCTTCTACTATACCTAATGGCCGTGATAGACTACGGTCGGCCATCTGGACAGTCATTTTGGTGCAACTCAGTTTTGTCAAACCAAGTCTCTTAGCCAGAGACAAAGGTAAGACACTTACGCTAGCGCCTAAATCGCATAGCGCATTATCAATCAATTGCATACCGATATGACACGGAATCGAAAAACTACCCGGGTCTGATTGCTTAGGGGGTAACTTATTTTGAAATAGGGCTGACCCCACCTCAGTCAAAGCTACGGTCTCACTGTCATTAATAGTCCTCTTACGTGCTAAAATTTGTTTCATAAATTTTAAATAAGAGGGCACCTTAGTCAGCAATTCAGTGAACGGCACGGAGACTTCCAAGCTCTTCAAAAGTTCGACAAATTTGCCAAACTGTTGATTAACTTTGGTATTCTGCAGCCGCCTCGGGAAGGGAACCGTGATTGGTATCTCGAGTCCCTTGTTTATCTCTTCCAAAGTGTCTTCCGGAGCAAGTTCAGTATCCTTTGGACGCTTCTTACCTCTCGAACGAGGTCTTTCCGGTGATTTCTCGCTTAAACGAGCACTAGCAGGCTCTCGAATAAGCTTCTCGTCATCAATACCACTCGATCGACCAAGTTCCTTACTCGATCGATCAGTTTCTTCTTCATTGTCAGTCGATCGAGTAACATTTCCACTCGATCGACCAACTGTACTTTCCTGTTCACTCGATCGAGCAGGAAAACTGCTCGACCGACCTGTTTCTTCACCATTTTCACTCGATCGATGGCCAGTTTTCAGTACATCGAGTAGTTCCTTTGTCGTGAGCCCCTTTTTCTCAACAGTACACTGTTGACCATCAGTAATGGCTTCCCTAGGGTCTGATTTTTGCACTTCTGGTCCCTCATAAGAAAGACCGCTTCTTAATTCTATCAGATTTACCGTCTCATGTGGATTCTTCTCATTTTGAGTCGGTAATTGACCGGGCTTTCTCGAAGATTGATTTGCAGCAAGTTGGGCAACTTGAGTCTCAAGTGCCTTAAATGACGCGTCCTTCTGTTGATTTTGTTGATCATTTAGCTGCAAGTGCTTTGTAATGGTCTGCAACATGGACTTAAGCTCACCCATTTCACTCACCCCACTAGAAGATGATGCACCTTGGTTAGGAGGGTTGAAAGAAGGAGGTTTATGATAGCCCTGTTGATTCTTGTGTGGAGGAATATACGGCTGCTGGGTTGGAGGAGCAGTGGGATTGAGCACATTCTGATTGCTCCACCTCAAATTGGGATGGACGTTCGGCTCGTAATAAGTGTTGTTCTGCCTGTAATGTTAAAAGGCAGCGCATTGCTCAAAAGGACTGGGACAATGATCTCAGACATGCCCCTCTCCTCCACATCTTCTATAGACGAAAGGACCGTCTGTCATAGCATTAACCTGATACATGCCTCCTTTGGAAGCTCCTCCCAACTCATATTTATCAAATCTTGCAGTGAGAGCTTCAAGTTCAGCTACAGAAGAAGATTCAGCAGCTCTTCTTTGATTTCCTCTCGAGTTCCCATATTCAGCCTTATGAATGGCCAAATCATCTATGATCTTCCACCCCTTGGTTGCTCCCAAGTTTTCAGCAAATCGGCCATTGGCTGCAGCATCCAAAATAGCCCTCTGATCGCCATACAATCCATTATAGAAATGATTGCACAAACTCCATTTTTCGAAACCATGGTGCGGTATGGTACGCACTAGCTTCTTAAATCGAACCCATGCCTCGTGAAAGTTCTCGTCAGGCCCTTGTTTAAAACTCGTTATCTGAGCTCTAATGGTAATAGTCCTCGATGCAGAAAAGTACTTCTTATAGAACGCTAAAGCCAGTGAATTCCAGTCAGTTATACCGTGAGCAGTTCGGTCCAAATCCCTATACCACTCCCTTGCAGCATCGCGGAGTGAGAAAATGAACATGGTTTCTTTTATCTGATCCGCTGTCACGCCAGTGGGAGGGGGTATGGAGCAGCTGTAATCGATAAAGGTCTCCATATGCTGAGCTGCATCTTCAGTTGCAGCTCCCGAACTGATTTCTCTCGATCAAGCTGATATAAGCAGGTTTCGGTTCGAATTTTCTTGCCTCCCCTGGTAGTACAAATCCCTTATAGAGATCCTCAGCTGTGGGTTCAGAATGAGTGGCAATGGTCGCTTCTTCGGCCATTTCGGGAAAGTCCGGAAAAATAACGGTTTCAACTGATGAGTGTGAAACTGGAGAAGAAGGTGTATTATCCTCGAACAGTTCGTTCTCGTAATAGTTGGAATGAGAACTAGACTCTTCCTCTAACTGTTGATCTTGAAACAATCTTCTCCTTACACGCAAAGATCTCTCAATCTCTGGATCGAACGGTAGTAGTTCACCACCTTGTGACCTGCGCATAAGAAGAAACTACGAACATAATATAAGAATAGTCTAAGGAACGGGTGTTCCTTAAACTGAGAAGGATTAAAAATGAAACAACTAATAAATTGAACAATTGCCTCCCCGGCAACGGCGCCAAAATTTGACACGGCTATCGCAACCCTATCAAAGATAAAACCTAACGGTCTCAACTAAAATGTAGCAGAGGCAGTCGAGTATCGAATCCACAGGGAGGTAACGTAATTATAGATGTCTATTTCTAATCCTATGGTAACAATTGGGGGTTTGTTTGAAATTGGTTCTAAACTACGAAGTTCGAAGGGAAGAGAAATTAAAGTAAAGAGCAGTAAAAGCAATAAAATATGATTAAAACTATCAAGAGGAGAGGGACATGTCGGGAATTCGGTTCACTACGGCAGTCCAATAACTCAGCTGTAAATGACTCAGACGAACTAATGTGAGATGGATGTTAAAAGGTCCTTTCGGTCCACTTTCTATCCTAAAATACCACTAACTTAACTTTCGTCCTCATTAGGGTAGTCTACTGTTTATAGCAGGCCTATTTAGTCCAATCTTTCGATCCAGGATTAATTTTAGCCAGTTTAATGGGTGACATAGAAGCGTGCACTCAACTAGGTCGGGAATTACAGTTAAATTGCTATAGTGACAGAGTCTCGTGATTAATTCGTCTGATTCATCTACAAAATCGTCATCTTTCTACCGTAGAATCCCTAATCCCAACATGAAGGGAATTTAGCTACTCATATCAGTGATTAAACTAACAAAGATACAATTTCCCAAAGAAAGAACATTATAAATAAACTAAAACTCGCAATAATGAAGATTAGGGCAAAGGAAAATAAGAACACAAATGAGAAATTAAAGCAACAAATGATTATTATTAATAAAGGGAGAGAAAGGATTACAATCAGTGCGAATTCGGCGTAAAGAACAACTGAATCCGAGCAATAATAACCCCAAAGCAAAGTAACAGTGAAAAGGAATAAAAGTAACGTAGTAAAGTTTCTACTGTGAAAGATAGAGTAAAAGCTAGATAAAAAGATGTTTTTTAACCTAGTTAACATAGATTTAAATACAAAAAGTAACTAAGGCTTCAAAATAAAACATCACACGGACTGATTAAAAGCCCATAATGACGAAACCACTCGATCGAGTGGATTAAAACCACTCGATCGACCAACTCTCCAGCAAAAGCTACTCGATCGACCAAGAAATCACTCGATCGAGTAGATGGTCTTTGTGCAACTTAGTGATCGAGTGATATGTTACTCGATCGACCATCAAGGCATATGAAAACCACTCGATCGAGTGTCAGAGGGTGTGAAAACCACTCGATCGAGTGACTAGACTTCATTTCAGCTCACGTCTGCGTCTAAGTGCCTCGTAATGCGTGCCACGGCGCTTCCAAATGCAGTACCTCACTCTGGGACAATCCCGTCTCCTCTAAATGCGTGCAAAAAGGACGAAAAGGAGTATGGTTCCACTACTTTCGCGATTATTCCTACAAAAAGGACAAAATACACCAAAGTAGTCAATTCGGGGCAAAATACCACAAAAACAGTATAGAAATGCATAGAAATACGTGCTGAAATAGGCTAAAAAGACTATACATTAGGCACGTATCAACGACCCCTGCTGCGTCGTCACCAGCTGTCACAGCTGCTTTCTGGGCTGTCCTAGTACCTCGCCCCGCTACTGGACGGGCTTCTTCTTCAGGTACTGGAGGGCATGGACGGGGTCGAGGACGAGGCACACCCACTGCTAGTCGTGTTACGTTCCGTGCCGATGATTCTCTCGAACCGCATCCTGACTACCCCGAGGTACGTTTCATCAATGTTATGCATCGTACCCGTTTTTATGCTTTAGAGCGCTGTGACTTTGCTTCGACTAAATTTTTATGTCGAAAATCACTTGAAAAGTTGGGTATTTACGAGCATGTAGTTGAGATTTTGAACGGGACGGGGATGTCCGGACAGATTACTATGAGTGCCCCGACCTATAAGGAGCTGACCCTCGAGTTTTTCGGCTCCTTCACTTTTTCTGCTGGTGCCTACGCCACTGACCAGGGTAGCTCTTGTGTTTCATTCCGGTTGTTTAACCAGACTACGACCTGGACCCTAGCTGAGTTTGATAATAGATTAGGTCTTTCCTCCCACGGTGACTCGGACCCTCCTAGGAAGGTCCTACGTATTCTTTGGAGGACCTTGGCACAGACTCGTTTTGAGGAGCGCAGACTCGCTCATGTCCACCTTCCCCCAGCCCGTTACTTTTTGCGTCTCATTGGTGGGATGATCTTTGGCCGTAAAGAACCCAACAACATTAATAATGTTGAGTTGTCTATTCTTGGGGGCTATCTGAACATCGATAGCGAGGGCCCCTTTGTGCTTAACATTGCCTATCTGACTGCTCAGTATTTTTATACTGTGGGGCAGAAGACGGCGGGCACCATTTTTTGTGTTGACATAGCCACTTTTCTTGCCCGTTCTATCTTCCCCGACTTCCCTCGTGACTTAGCACATCTTGATAGGGATAGGTACCTCGACATTTCTACCATGCTATCTATGTTTTGGCTTGCTTCTGACCAGCGGACTTGGAAGATTTGTGGTTCCTTGTCCGAGCCCTTACCTTGCACCACCCTACCCCGTCTTGTCCCTTCGCCTACTGTTAGGGGTAGGATACCTCCACCTTTGCCCTTCTACCACCTTCCACTCACTCCACCTACCACTACTTCTACTGCTAAGAAGCGGAAGAGACCTGAGACTGGAGAGGGATCCACACCGTCTACGGGTGGCCAGACTTCCACGGCCACTCCTACACCGATCCCTATTCCCACTCCTGACACTACACAGTCAGTTTATCCAGCTAATTATATTCCTCCTCCACCTTTTGAGGCGTCCGAGCTCATTGACCAAGGGCGCCATGACGGTTTGCTTCTCGAGCTTCTTACCAGGCAGGCTCGTATGGAGCGGGACATTGCACTTACCTTGTTCCCTCTGTACGAGTATCACATAAGGAGAGGACGTCCTATTCCTAAGGGCTGGATGCACCCGTCTTTCTACCGGTATCTGGCGGAGGGGTACCCACAGCCAGCCAGCGAGGCAGACACCGCTGAGGAGGAGGAGAGAGTACGATCTGAGGAGGGGAGGAGGAGGGAACAGGAGCGAGATCCTGACTTCGTGGTGGTAGAGGAGGAGGAGGAGGGCGACGAGTAGTTTGGGTCTACTCACTTCCCGATTTTAAATTTGGTTTGGGAAGTTCGTCATTTTGTATGTACTTTTTGCTCTTTTCTTTATTTTCATCTCCTTTTTATTTATTGTTTTTCATTCATTTATTGGCTGTATATATCCCTTTCCCATTATATATCTGCTAGTGTATGCTGGAGGACAACGAGGGCGTTGTCCATTTTGGTTTGGGGAGGGTATTACATCCTTTGAGTCTGCATTTTGTATTGTTTTTGCATTCACGTTTACTCTTTTGTTTGCATTTGTATTTATTTATTTCATAAAAAATTATCAAAAAATCCAAAAAAATCAAAAAAATTCAAAAATACTCACGTTTCATTTTGCATATTGGTTGAGTCGGAACGGTAGATTTCCGTGATGAAATTGCACTTTAAATTGTCATCTTTACTTGAGCCTTGCATCTAACTGATAGTTATTAGCTTAGTCTTGCGCATATCTACGAGTTAATGTTGAAAATATAGCTGACTGTGTAGACTTAACCTGATAAATTGGCAACCTACTTTACAATTTCTGAGTTTTAGAGCCATATAACTGGTGACGTTCATGACCAGTTCATGTAGAAATTGAGAGTAGTACTCCTTACATAACATGTTTATCACTTTTGCACTTTTATGAAATTCGATTGCTCGTCGCTTAAATACATTCGGATTTGTGGTCGGTGTCACATGCAGGGAGGTGCTTACAATTTCCCCCTTTCTTTCATTTTCGCCCATTTAGCTCCACATTAGCCAAAATATCCTTTTGACCCATTAGCTACACCCAAATTAAGCCTGCCTGACAAGCTAGTTTAGTGTAATTTTTGTGGTATATTTTTATTGCTGCTAGTTGGTTTGTTCTCATTTATATGGAGTTGGTAGAAAAAGAAAGAAACGTGGGCAGGGAAATGAGAAAAGCATGGAAAAGGATGAAAAATACAAAAAAAAAAAGAGAAAAAGAAAATGAAAAAAAACGTGAACACTGAAGAAAAAGAAGAAAGGAAAGAAAAAAAAAGGTTGATTTGAAATAGAAATTAGACCGTGTTAAAAAAGGGAAGTTTGTAACGGTCTACTCCTCCATTCTTATTTGTATCTTTTTTAAGGAGATTATGTATTGGGTAGTGATTTATGTGCCAATGAAGGGCACTTGTGCTTTATTTTCTAGACAGCTGAGATTTGGATAGTCTTAAATGGTCTTGTTTAGGTGCTAGCTTGACGCTTTACCTCCACATTTCCATAATCTGTTTTGCCTTTTCTTATCTGTAACCTCACTCTCCTATATCTTTTGTAAGCCCTCGGCTATGACGGACATTGTTGGTTGGAATATATGTATAGTACTTGAATCGTCTATCATTTTTGTTGTATGCATGTTATGTAGGTCACAGTTTAGGTGAGTGACTGTTTTCTCTTTCTCTCTTACACATATATTCACCCTTTGCTTCATAAGAGAAGAGTGACCCCGTGAGAGTCTGATTTTGACGGTCTTGCAAGATCGATAGGTCAGCTTTATTTATGGACATCCTACAACTCGTTTGCGTATTGACTGCTGTAGTTGTAACTGTTAATTTTTTATTGCATTAAATTGGTTCAAGTAGACAAGTTATAGCTAGCTCTGAGTTTTCATATCCGTTCCATTAGTTTGCATTTAGTTTACTCGAGGACGAGTAAAGGTTCGATTTCGGGAGATTTGATACGTGCAATTTATATAGACTTTTTAGTCTCTTATTGCATGCATTTTTATGCCTTTTGTATCGCTTTGTATTGCAAAATGCTCCGAATTGGCTACTTTGGTTTGTTTTGTCTTAATTGCAGAAATGGACCCGAAAGTAGCGGAATCGACCCTTATTCGTCCCATTTAGCATGCATTGTAAGGAGACGGATATTTTGGAGCAAGAGCCGTACCTTGGAGTGCGCGAAGGGAGGTCATATGAAGCTGTCAAGACGTATTTGTGGCTGTTGCAATGGATTTTCACTCGACCGAGTGGAATTATGAGTCTATCGAGTGGTTTGGCTGGAACAGGAGGTCGATCGAGTGGTTCCTTTTACTCGATCGAAATGTGCTTTATTGGAGTTACTCGATCAAGAGCCTGAAGTGCTCGATCGAGTACAATTGTTGGAGAAGACCTCGATCGAGTAGTCTGAAAGTACTCGATCGAGGGGTTTGCTAGTTTACACGGGTTTTAGTAATCCGTGATAGATTTATTTATGTTAATTATCGCTCCCCTATATAAAGGAGACGTAATTAGGTCATTAGGGACTTCTGATCACTTCTTTTACTCCTAAATTTTCTGCTTAATCTCCCTTAATCACTTTTACTGCTTAATCCCTTGTCTTTGCTCTTTGGTGGATTGTTCTCTACGCCGGATTCTTTTAGATTGTAATCATTTCTCTTCTCTTAATCTCAAAACTTTGTTTACATTAATTTCTTGTTCTTTCATTATTACTCTTGTCCTTGTTATATTTTATGCTTGGTTGTCATCTTTTCATTATGTCTCTTATTAGCATACCTTTTGTTATTATTGTTGATTACACTAAAAACATGAGTAGCTAATTCTCTTTATGTTAGGACTAGGGGATCCATGGTAGAATTGTGACGATGTAGTGAATAGACTAGACGATTTACATGTGGGAATCTATCACCGTAGCAATATAACTGTAACATGTTTAGTCGAGTGCACGCTTCTAAATAACTTTAACCTGGTTAAATTCACCCCTTGATCGAAAGATTGGGGAGAACAGACCTGCTATGAACAGTAGACTACCGAATGAGGGCGAAAGTTAAGTTAGTAGTAGTCTAGGGTGGATAGCGGACCGAGAGGACCTTTCCATTGCCCTTCTCACAGTAGATTGTCTAGGCTATTTGCAACTGAGTCGATAGACTACCATGTGAACCGAAATCCTGCGTACTCTCTTTTATCTGATCACTTTTATCACATTTTCTCGCTTTACTGCTCTTACTTTATTTCTCTTGCCTTTGACCATCAGTAGTTTAGAAAACCAAACTAAAACCCCCATTTGTGACCTAGATAGACGGACTTTATGACAGATACCTTGCCTCCCTGTGGAGATCGACCCTACTTATCACTAGCTTCCATTAGTATGTTTAGGTATTTATTTTTTGGTACAGAAACGACCGTATCAAATTGAGATGCGCAAAGAAGTAGGATAACGAGGCGAGCAAAGGAAGAACTTCAAATTACTAGTACTTACTTTGAAGAGCTATATCTCGATTTCTACAACCGATTTTCGAGTGATTCCAACTGCATATGAAAGCTTGTCCTCTTATATTTTCAACGCCACCGTAAATGCTCTGTTTGCCCAAGTAACGAAGAAATGGCGGTCGTTTGAAGTTCAGTGCGCAAAGCAGGAATTGTGCGCTGGAAAGTACTCGATCGAGTACTATCTTGTTCGATCGAGTCCTTTTTTCTACTCGATCGAATGTGCTTTTTTTATAAGTGTTCGATCGAGTACCTAAAGTCCTCGATCGAGAGGTTTTAGCTTAGATTTGTTTGATCGAGTGATATAAAGTTGCTCGATCGAGTGACTAGCTTATATACTCGAGATTTTTATTCCGTGTTAGGTTTATTTTATGTTAATAATCACTTCCCTATATAAAGAAAGTCGGGGATTAGGTTAAAAACATCTTATCATACTGTTTTACTCTTAATATCTGCTGCTACCTTGTTCTTTTGCCGGATTCTAAACTTCTTTAACCTTTCTTCTCTCTCTTTTATATTAATTCTCTTTTGCTTATTTCTTCATGATGTTTGTTCTTGCTTCATCTTTCTCTTTTTCTTTATTCATTATTATGTTTAGCTAATTCTCCTGTTAGGATTTCGGGGATTCAATGAGTTGATGTTAGCTGCTAATTAGGTTCGCAAATCAGTTGCTAAAATCTTGTCTATGCTGTTAATCACCGCATATAATTGCAATTAGTTACTTGAGTCGACGCATCTAGCTAATTGATTTGGTAAGCCTTGACCTAGACCGGAAGGTTGGAAGGATTTAGACCTATAGTGAACATTAGGATGCTTTAGTGAGGGCGGAAGCTAAGCTAATAGTGTTTTAGGGTGAATTGAGACCGGAAGGAGATATTCGTTGCCCCTTAGACCGTTACAAGCGACCGATCTGTGACCTTAGCTGCAATTATCTGACATTCATTGATTACCCGACAATCCTAGTTCTCTCTCTTTATTGTTAATCCCTTTATTTTTATCGCTCAATTTCTCTTGCCACCTCTCTTAGCTTAGAAATCATACTCAAACCCCCGTTACTCTTAGACTAATTTAAAATAGATAAATCTCATTTTTGTCTCCCTGTGGAGATCGACCCTACTTACCGCTAGCTTCTGTTAGTAGTACTTAGGTATTTATTTTTGGTACATAACGACCGTATCAAATTTTGGCGCCGTTGCCGGGGAGGCGACGCTTTTTGCTTGTTTTATTTTAGGTTTGTCTTTAGCCTCAAGGAATTTATTCCTTGAGGTAGTTCTTATCTTTTTCCTTTAGTGTTATTTTGATAGGTCTTACAGGTCTAGCTAAACAGGATTTTGGAAAAAGATCATCAAAGGGAAGGCTTGAGTACCTTAGATCCTCCACCTATATTCCATCCCATGGCGCAGCAGATGGTGTTTTGTGAGAGATGTGGTGCTGCGGGGCACAATGTTGCTATTTGTTTTGCGAAGAATGACCGAGTCTACGCCTATAGGAAATATAGGCAAGGTCATTATACTTATCAAAGTGGAGGTTACCCAAACTATTCTCTATTTCCGCCGCAGAATTACTATAAGCTGCCACATCCTTATCAGCAACGAGGCTTTCAAAAGCCTTCATATTCCTTACCGCCGCAACAGCAAGTTCCTCCCTCTACTATCAACAAAGAAGAGTTAGATGAGTTGAAGTCGTTAGTACATACACTTGCATTTTGTGTGCAAGAATCTGAGAGATTTAGAGATGCTTCTATCAAAAGACTTGAGTTTCATTTGGCTCAAGTAGCTGCCGAGCAAGATGCTGATATGTATGACTCGGAAATTGATGATATTGTCGAAAATGAAGCATCAAACGAAGACTTCAATGTTGTTCCGTATGAAAAATTCGATCAAGCTAGCTTCAGTATTCGATCGAATGACTTATTTGAGGAGGAGCTCGATCGAACATATTCTTTTGTTCGATCGAACAGTTTATTTGAGGAGGACCTCGATCGAACAGTTACAGAGACTGTTCGATCGAGGATTGATGAGGAAGAAGACCTCGATCGAATAGTCACAGGGGCTGTTCGATCGAGCAGTTTGGGTGAAGAATGCTTTCGATCGAATTTATTAGCTATGGACAGTGTTGATTCGTCATTCATGCCTATTCCATATGGCGTTAAGAAGGTAAATGAAGACCAATCCTATCGGACTAGAGGTATAGCTATTCCTTTAGTTGATTCCGATAAGATTCTTTCTATTCCTTCCGTTAAATCATTTACTGCTGTTGATTTAACGCCTCCGCCCCAGTTTGGGAGCAAGTTAGAGGAATGTCGTCGTGTTTCTTCCTATACAGGTATTGACAGGTTAGAAGACCCGGGAGGAGCATTTGAAGGATCTATCCCGCGTAAAAAGAAGGCGCGAGAGAAGGCTAATAGTGACGTCTATGATGCTGTAAAGAGCCGCTGTTTTTCCGTTGCTATGTTATGGAGGCCAGAAGTAAAGCTGATGGACGCTAAAGCGACTGCATCCAGTCAGAAGCCTAGTTGTGGGCCATTAATTTTTGTTGGAGGATGAAAAAAGGAAGGTCGAGCTGGGACCTATCTGAAACTAGCGCTGACCGGGAGGCAACCCAGAGTTTAAAACTTTCTGTTTGGTCTTTTAAACATTTCAGTTTTTCTTGTGTGCTTAATAATTAGCTTTCTCGACTTTAGACTGCGAAAAATTTTAGACTTGGTTTTGGTGGTATTTTTGGTTGCTATTAGCGTAATTGCAGGTACATCTGCATTCTTTTCGCGAATTTAGCTGATCCGATGCTGCTAGCTATGACCTCCCTTGTTGTTGGCTGGTTTGGGGAGGTCCGTCTATTTCGCGCTATCTTGTGAGTTTCTTAGCTCCTATTCTTTACTTATCTCCTTCAGTTTGCATTTTCCCTTTCCCGTATTTGCTGCTGCTGTTAGCTGTTGAGTACAATGAGGGCATTGTACAGTTCGGTTTGGGGAGGGTATATGCATCCATACTTTGTCTGCATATTGTTTTTATTGTATTTCTGTTTGCACGTTTATATTCGGTATGCACTGCTATTTAATTCAAAAAAAAAAACACACGAAAATCCCATAAAAAATAGAAAATTCAAAAATTTCACGTTTGTTTTAGCATATAGGTTGAGTCGGAACGGTAGTTTTCAATGAGGAAATTGCACTCTATTTACCTAAGCCTTGCATAATTAGCATCTTTTAGCATAGTCTTTTGCATAACCTACGAGTTTTTGTTCTAATTTAGCTAAACGAATAGACTTGACCTGAAATTTTGGCAACCTACTCATATATTCTAAGTTTTAGAGCCGTATAAACTGGTGTCATTTATGACCAGTTTCATGTAGGATTGTGAGTAGTTACTCCTTGCATAGCATGTATCATTAATTTGCACATATATGAAATTCAATTGCTTTTTGCCTACATATATCCGGGTTAGTAGTTGGTGTCACATGCAGGGAGGTGCTTACATTTCCTTTTCTTCCATTTTTACCCATAAACTCCACATAAGCCATATTTGCCTTTTGACCCTTAACTACATCCAAATTTAGCCTGCCTTGTCAAGCTAGTTTAGTGGTTGTTTTGCGGTATATAATTTACTGTGCCAAATTTGGCTTGTATTTGATGACTTGGAGTTGGTAATTTATGAAAGAAAAGAGGATGAAAAGAAAAAAAGAATTGAAACTGGAAAAAAAAAAAGAAAAAAGAAAGGAAAAAAACGTGAATCAGAAGAAAAAAAAAAAGAGAAATAAAAAAAACCGTGAAAAGGAAAGAAGGAAAAAATTTTTGGTTGTTGACGGTTTCACTCCTATGCTTTATCACTATTTTATGAGGAGTTGTTGTTTGGTTGGGTGAGTTTGTGTGCCAAATGAAGGGCACTTGTGCTTAATTTTATTGGATTAAGAATCGGATTTGTTTAGTATGGTTTCGTTAGGTAGCTAGCTTGACTATTGCCTCACAATCCCATAATTATTTTTGCCTTTTCTTACCCATTGCCTCACTTTCCCATAATTTTTGTAAGCCCTCAGCTGTGACGGACTTTGATTGGTTGGAATGTGTGTATGGTGATCAGAATTGTCTATCATTTTAGCTGTATGCATGTTTATGTGGGTCGTAGTTTAGGTGAGCGACTATATTTCTTTCTCTCTTACAATTCATATGCTTACCCTTTGTTTTATGAGAGAAGAGTGACCCGTGAGAGTACATCATTAAAGCTATTGCAAGGTCGACGGTTCAGCTTTATTATAGACCTCTATAACTCGTTTGCATTGACAATATTGCTATAGTGTTGATTTCATTGCATTAAAATGGTTTAGGTGGACGATTTTTAGCTAGCTCTGAGTTTTCCATTCCGTTCCATTAGTTAGTTGCATTTAGTTTGCTTGGGGACAAGCAAAGGTTTGGTTTGGGTAAGTTTGATGCGTGCATTTTATAGAGACTTTTTGTACCGTATTTGCACGCATTTCTACGCATATTACATAGTATTAAGTTACAAATGTCCCTCGAATTGTCTACTTTGATTTGTCTTGTATTATTTGCAGGTATGAACCGGAAAGGAGAATAATCAAGCTTAATACATGTCCTTATGCATTCATTTAGGATATGAGTTGAGTCGGAGCTTAGAAAACTACTAATTGTGATGCGCATGGAAGTAAGAAAGCTTAGCGGACAAAATAAGAACTTCAAATTACTAGTCACTACTTTGAAGAGCCATATGTCGAGTTCTACAACTGATTTTCAGATGATTCCAATTGGAGATGAAAGCTTATCCTCTTATCTTTCCAACGCCACCGAAAATGCCTAATTTGCCCAAATAACGAAGAAATGGCGACCATTTGAAACTCAGTGCGCAAAGCAGAAAGTACGCGCTGTATTCGATCGAACACAAACCTTTCGATCGACCAACTACTCTACTGGATCGACCATATTACCCCTAAATCGACCACTTTTGACCACCAAAGCTCTCGATTGACCTCTTTCCTATTCGATCGAGAGCCTACTAAGTCGGACGCAGCTCTATTTTAATTGAGACTTTAGTTTACCTTATTTTAGCTTATCTTATAATAATATCTCTACTATATAAAGAGATAATTAAGTCATTAGGGGTTCTCTCTTCTCTCTCCTTCTTCTCTTCCTCTCTTCTTTGACTTCTCTGCCCTTGCTCTCCCTTAGGATTGGAAACTTGGAACTTATTTCTCCTTTACTTTTCCTTGTAATCGGTACTCTCTATTCTTAATTAATTAATTATTCTTGTCTTATTGCTTTTGTTCTCTCAATCTCTATTGTTTCTATTCTCCTCTTAGATCATCAATTATGCTTAATTTCTATTGTTTATATATTGTTGATGTTTACCTAATAATTATGCATAACTAATTCCTTTGCTAAGACATAGGGGAGCCATGATTTTAAA
Organism: Silene latifolia; assembly: GCF_048544455.1. Taxonomy (NCBI): domain Eukaryota; kingdom Viridiplantae; phylum Streptophyta; class Magnoliopsida; order Caryophyllales; family Caryophyllaceae; genus Silene; species Silene latifolia. The sequence goes on along the minus strand of NC_133538.1, from coordinate 183,817,711 downwards.
GGAATTATGAATAGGTAATTAGAACTTGATACAAATTAAATCTATGTTGTTAATCGCTGCATATAACTGTTCTTGTCTACTTGAGTCGACGCAATTAGATAATTAACCTCGGTACATCTTGACCTAGATCGGAACATTGGAAAAGGTAAGACCTGCAGTGAACATTAGGGCATTCTAATGAGGGCGGAAGTTAAGTTAGAATTGTCTGAGGGCGAATAGCGGAACGGAAGGACCTTTTCACTACCCTGTAGATCGAATTTGCATTGACCTAAGACCCTAGACTACACTCCTTAAGAATCATGGTGAACCGAATGTCTTGGCTGTTTCTCTTACTTGGCTTTCATTAAACTCTCCTCTTTATTTCTCTTGCTTTATTTCTCTCTCTTAATCTCCGTAGTTTATTGACAAAATCAAACTCCCAATACAGTGACTTAGACAAACTTAGTTTAGCGAGTAGAAGCAACATAGCCTCCCTGTGGAGATCAACCCTACTTCCACTAACTTCTGTTAGTAGTCTTAGGTATTATTTTTGGTACTAAAACGACGGTATCAAGTGGCGAGTAACTCAGGGTTCTCCCAGCCATATTACATCAAAACACAGATGAACAAGGACATATTATAGCATGTGAAATATAACCAAGTGACATAAGTACTACAGCATGAGAATAGTATTCAATACATGTTAGGTCAAACAAGAACAATGGCATATAAGACATACATATGAGATAAATCGACCAATGCATCATAAATGGTGACACAACTGTAAGTCGATCATAGATATCGTGTGATATGGATAACAAGAGGCCAATAATATAATATATGTAAAGGAAAACTGTAGCCATTTACTTTGAAATCATTTTGACATACAAAGACGGGACGTGGCTACTAATGTCACAGGCGTATCTATGGCTTGCATCTCACCATAAATACGAATGGGAACATCAATCCCGCCGATCATATCGATACTAGGTGGCATGCATCTCACCCCTAGTGCTCAATAGGACCAAAAGACTCTTACCATCCAAACAATCAAAAGGTATCATTTTCACGGTAAATGGCATATGTAAGACTCATAACTATGCAAGACTTTTACTCTCTAAAACTCAAATTCCGCTGGTAGGACTACGATAATAATACGGTCCTAGTCTAAATCTGGCCAGACTCTCGGATTGTACACTTCCGATTCGACATGCGGCAGAACAGCCCGCATCCAAGACTCGATGACAGAACGGAAATCGAGTACCTCAATCGCCAGAACCGCACGAAAGTGGCGGAATAAAATGAGATAACCCACACTTGCCAGAACAGTACAAGTGGGGCGAAAAAGGATAGAGATAAACCATACTTGCCAGAACAGCTCAAGTAGGTTAGACCCCCATATGCCAGAACAACACAAGTGAGGCGTAAGGATAGTCAAGCTAGTATGCTACACAATATGACACCACCATAAGTAGTCACCCAAGAATCACACTAGATCATTACCTTCTCAGTATGCAATAAACATCTCACATCTAAGACCCAGGCAACAGAACGGAAGCTAGGTATACCAAATTCGTCAGAATAGCACGAAAGAGGTGGGCAAAGAATGAGATAAACCCGCACTTACCAGAACAGCACAAGTGAGATATAATTATAAGTCAAGCAAAAGTAAACTATAGTGGCAATTTCACATGGATACGGCTCATCCAATTATTCAAGTAAATTAAATCACCCATAATTGAAATACGATAAATAAATGAGAATAAATTAATTAAAGTTCATATTATGAATAAACTTAGATATTTCATATGATTTTACCATAATTTAAATAATAAATTCCACATTAACATGATATATGAAAAGCGTAGAAATAGCCAATAAGAGATGAATTACTTCATATAAAATCTAGAGCAAGACGTATAAAATCCAAATACGAGTCATGTGAAATATACATAAATAAACTATAAGTAACGAATTATGATTCGTGTGAGAAACATATAAATAACGATAAATAATGAATTACATTATATAAAACACGAGACATAATTTAATTAATTCAAACACGGATACATGGCGCCAAACAAGTAATACATACATGCTCCAAGTCGACCCATATACGGCTCAAAACTACCCCACAAACAACCATGGACCACCCCACCCAAGCCACCCACGGCTAGGGCAGTCCAGGCACGGCCAAGGGAGGTGGTGGTGCCGGCCAACAAGGGAGAAAACAGGGGACTAAAATCCCAATTCAAAACAAGTTTAGAACTTGGCTATAACAAGGATCAACTTCAAACGATTATAAATCGAGTTCTAAAAATTATAATGAGGTGAAACCAATTGGAGTTGATATATTATCCTCTTACGGTTCTAACGGTAAGTCATACGCCGGAAATGGACAAGAAATGAGGGAGTTATGGCCATTTTACGAAAACTAGTCAGGCTAAAACCGCAGCCCAAAACGCAACATAGCAACTCATGTGAGACCGTCTTAAGACGGATTTTTAAACATGAAACAAGACGGAATTTACCCATACAAATGACCCAATTCATACATGTATATTCACTTAAGACGGAAGCAAGTAAATTGGCTCAAATCAAAACAAGAATCGCGCCCAAAACAGTCCACAAAGTCGCCCAAACACAGCTCTAACACACGCCTAAACAACCTTCTTTGAAACCGTTTTAAGACGAATTTTTGAGCATGAAAAAGATGGAAATTCTCATATACAACCAACCCAATTCACACATGTATATATAATTGAGACGGAAGCAAGAAAATTGGCTCAAATAAACAACAATAAGTCGACCTAAACAGACCATAAACACGGCTCTACCACACGGTCCAAAGGCTATTGTGAAACCGTCTTAAGAGGAAATTTTGAGATTGAAAAATATAATATCCATCCAATTAAATTTCCCAATTCATTTACCCAATTCACCGTGAAGCTAAAGATACCATCTTTTCTCAAATAGTCAAGTAAAACTTGTATAAAACCGTCTTAAACGAATACTACATGAACCATTCATAAAGACTAGCAATTTATATCAACAAGGAACAATTCACAACATACAACACACAAATTGACATAATATCGAGTAACCCATCACCGTTACCTTGCTAGCTCTTCAATGAACACGCTTCCGGCTCAAAATCACTCCGGGTTATCCAAGCTTGCACCCAAACACCAAGACACACGAAACTAGTCAAAAACCGAGCCTTATGGAGGATGGCAGCCACGAGAGAGGGAGAAAGGGGGTGTCTTTCTTACCTAGAAAGATGGAGGGCGAGGAGAGGAAGAAATAGGCACGAAAAACACTTTATTTGGTTGAGAAACGAGTTAGTTATGGAGATTTTGGTGAAATGGTGAAAATTGTAACAATGGAGGTGGTGAAGAGGATGAAGTTTGCTGAAATTTTGGTGAGAAAAGGATATGGTAGGGTTTTAGATTATGAGTTAGGTGGAGAGAAAAAAAATAAGAGAAAGGCCCAATGGTCATCCTAAGCCCAAAACTTAAGTTGAGTCGATTTTTCACTAAAATACGTTTCAAACCTACTAAAAACTTAAGACGGATATTTTTATCAACATTAATATTATTATACATGTAAAGCAACATTTTTATAAAAACGGGTCATTCCTTTGTTGGACATCATTTGGACTTTGATTCCGGTCGTTCTTTCTCTCTGGTTTTTGGTGTGTTTTATTTGGCTTTACCAGTGAGTTTGAGTTACTTACGCTTACTTCTATCCTTTGTTGCCTGGTTTGCGCTTGTTGGAGACGTTTTCTAGTTGGTTTGTTTTCCCGGACTTATGATTTCTTGGGCCTTTGCGCTCTGTGGAAGTCGTTGGTTTCCTTCGTTTTTGATGGTGGCTTAGTCTTATTTCCATGGTTATGCAGCTTAGGGGATGATGTTTTAGGGTTGATTGTGGAGGTATCCGGTTGGTGGTAGTAGGTTTCTTCGTCTTTTCTTCTTTTAAGACTTGTGTTTTTCTCCTCCTTGTAGGTTATACAGCTTTCCTGCTAAGTTTTCTTCTTTTTCGCGAGCTTTTTATTTTCAATGCATTATCAATCTTTTATTTGCAATTTTAGTGAGCTGTTTATCTTTGATGACGATGCTGGGGAAGATGCGGATTTGATTACCTGAATCATGAGTATAGGAGAGCCGTCTTTTTACTCTATTCAACTCATGAAAGAGAGGGGAAATTCCCTTTTCAAAAAAGGCGATATATCCGTTGCATCTAGTCTTTACAAACAGGCCTTAAATTTTTTGTGTTATGTTGGTTTTCTGCCCTCTTGTGATCAGAATGCTACCTCTGCCTTAGGCTTATACCTTGTGCTTAATTTAGCAACCTGCCAATTGAAACTCTACCTTTATGATCTTGCTAGCCGTTACTGTAAATTTGTTTTGCATTTTGACCCCTCCAATGTCAAAGCCTTATATCATCAAGGGTTAGCTTATAAGCAGTTGAATCTACTCAATGATGCTTGGGTTGACTTTGAGCATGTTCTGCGCCTTGATCCGATTAATTCAGAAGCTAGTCGTGAGCTCCTTAATGTGGTTGACAGACTTGCAATGAACCCCAATGGTAAGCGTATTTCTTCTCCGCTTGACCCGTTGGGCATCGAAAAAAAAGGTAAAAAGCCTCTTCTTACTGTTGATGTTGATGTGGCTGCCGCAGCTTCTTGTAGTAGCTTCTTGTAGTTCATGTAGTTCCTCGTGTAGTACTGAGCCAATGATCACTGAATTAAGTTCCAACCCAGATTTGATGGTCATTGACACCATCTGTGAGTCTGGCCCACCTTTGAGTAATGACCCTACCCCTCATTTCTCTGATGATAAATCGACAACATACTCTTTTAATAAAAAGCGAGCTAAAAATAAATTACATATTTTGTCGAAGGATTATGATAATTTGTTAGCCGAAAAATATCTCTCCTTTTTCGACGTAGGTTCTTTGTCTTTCATGAGGGTTCGACCCCTCATCCCTGAAGATTCTATCCAGAAGGGAACTCCCCATGAAAATCTTTCAAGGGTAGCATAAGACGAGCCCAAGGAAGTTGTTTTATAAATTGCTAAAAAGAAGCGAGTATTATCGGACTCTGCTCAAGTTAGCAAGGTATCTGCGGTACAGTTCCAGTTTGCTGCGGTTAGAGTAAACAAGACCATGAGTTGTAGACGTAAGGCGGATTATTCCCACCGTCGCAGTCGTGTGACTCAAGCTAGTATTCGTATGAAGAAAAGATCTTCAGTTTGTGTCAATTATTCTCTTGTTTTTTGCAGAATCACCAAGGAAGATGTCGTGATTAAGCGAGCTAAAAGAAAGGAGGCAAACCTTTTCCACTTTGATGAATTTTATCATCCTCCCTACAAGAAGTGTCGTCTTACTTTTTCCGTTTCATACTCATGTAACGTTAGTTCGGTTAGTTAGGTTTCTAGTACTCTAAAGGACTCCAGTACCCCGAGGTTCGTACTGTAACTGACTTTCTTTTATTTTAATCTCAGTTTATCATTGTCAAAAAAAAGCATGTTTCGTCTGTATACCACAAGACTCAAATAGTTTTCTTCAGCCCTTTAGATGTCTTTATTTCAAACTAAATTCCCGTTTTGTGATTTTTTTTTACTTTTAGTTCCAGCAGTAGCACCCAACGATCTCAGATGATAACCTTTAGAATAGGCAGTTTAGGTGATTTTCGACACTGGTCGTATTTTTTGCTGAAACTTTGTCAGTATGGCCACTCTAACTAATAATGTCTATTCTCTACCCAAAAAAACTAATAATGTATATTATGTGTCTCGGTAACCAATGAAATGATTTTTTTTTCCAGCTTGTAAAAAAAGGTTCTTATACAATTGGCATTGTACTCATATTGTCAAATGCACTTATATTACTAATACCATGAGCTAAGACAAACAGTAACTACATCGGCTAACATAAATGTGTTGATGGCGTACGGCTGACTGAACACGGAATTTAACATCATCATCCGCAACATTCTTGGAGGGACGAGGAGAGATGGTCAAAAGATAGAACAAATCTTCACTCATATTTTTAAACAAAGGTTCGGAGAAATACCTGCAACAAGACCCAATAGTGTATCTCGGAGATTCATTCCTGGCTGTGATACACATCATCTGGTTCCCAACGAGACCCTTAATCCAGAGAGAGAGAGAGGGAGGGAGGGAGGGAGGGAGGGAGGGAGGGAGAGAGAGAGAGAGAGAGAGAGAGAGAGAGAGAGAGAGAGAGAGAGAGAGAGAGAGAGAGAGAGCAAAGTGTACTTACGCCACACGAATGTAGAAAGGGACGGCTGAAAACAGACCAGGAAAGTCTGCCTCCAAAGGAGAGAAAACTCCTACACTTTGGAACACAATCACTACGGACAAGAAGCTCGTAACCCAGAAAACCGAGTAAGTAAATAGCTGAAGAAAACCACTTGAACAGCCCCCTGACCAAAACCATCTCTGAAGTCCGGATAGAGATGGGCACAACACAAACCGGATGTAAAGCTACCCTTGTCATTATTAACCCAAGAACTAAAGCAAACAACACATAGATAAGGGAACATGATACCCCAATCCATGAAGAAGTCGGTAAGATAAACCTATAGGAGATTATAATTTTGACGGAGTATACAACTTGTTTTATCTATATCCACCACGACTTTAAAAATACTATGTATATTTCGAATCATATGTACCTTGGATAATACTCCCCTTAAATTTTTAGAACACCAACCCTTTGAAACAACATTCAATGTAGTATACAACATGCTATGTTTATATCAGAGACGACTCAAACTCTTTAACGCCCTTTGATGTCTACAGTCAAGTATCCTTTTCTGTTACCCTCGGACATTTTTATATAGTATGGACTTTAACACAAATTCTCATTATAGACGGATACTATCCGTCTATACGTATAGACGGATACCATTTTCCCTCATAAAATACTCATTTGCCATAAAGTGGAAAACACATGGGGGTGTCTCACCTTGTCCCCCCCTACCCATTTTATTAGAGGTTTTAACCCGTCTGTTCGCCCCACCCGTCTATACCAAGACCTATTGGGACTTTAATTGCGACAAGAATTTTTGGACCGTATATTCTAGGGCCCAGTCACCCCAAAACCGTTAATTATAGGTTTCAGACTTCAGAGATGGAAACCTTCCGACACTGATCCAAAGTTGATGCTAGCATAAGAAGTCAAAGCAGAACATTAGGGCATTAGCAATATAGGTTCATCAAAGGTGATTTGGCCACTATTTTAGAGGTTTATTAACAAACCTCCCTATTGTTGTAATTGGTTATTGGTTCATGAATAAGGCCCTGTTTTTTTGTACTTAATTTCAGCTCATTTCAGTTCAGCTTTGTTCAGTTTCATTCACTTCAGCTTATTTCTTCACAAATTAACTCTTACTTCACTTCAGTTCAGCTCTATTAAGTTCAATTCTGTTCAACTACAAGTAGTGGCGTAACCGAGCCGAGCCGAGCTCGAGCTTACCTATGATCGAGCTCGGCTCATATTGTAAAAATCGAGCTCGAACCCGAACCCAAGCTCTTGAAATCAAGGCTCGGATCGGCTCATATAATATTTTACAAGCCCGAACCCGAGCCCGAGCTTTGTTTGCATACCATTTTTTCGAGCATTATTTTAATTATAACGTAATTTTTGATTAAAAATTCAAATTCAAACAAGAATATTATCTTTTTGTTAGTTTATAATAACAATTATTATGTAATTTTATCTTATAAACTAATATTTTAATTTATTTATTTTAAAATTGATACAATTTAAGTAAATATATTGAAAAACATTAAGTAATTTTAAAAATAACGAGCTCCTGAGCAGAGCCTTAGTGTGCTCGAGCTCGGCTCGGTTTGGGCTCAGCTTAGTTCGGGGCCGAGTTCGATCTCAGTTTGACCGATCTCGAGCCGAGCTTTGACCAAGCCGATCCCGAGGGCTTGTCGAGCAGGCTTAGTTCATTTACAACCCTAACTACAAGGATGACTTTTTAGGGGTTTGTTTACTTTTGAGAGGTTTGCCTATTCACTCTATTGTTGTATAGAGGTTTGTTATTAAAAGGTTTGTGAATTTTATAATGTGGCATAAGAGCATCCGCAAAGGTGGAAATCGAGCTCCCCATATACACTCTTTTCTCATATTGGACTCCTCATTATTGCATCAAGCTCCCCAACATTTGAGGTTTCATTGTTTTTAGGAGAGGTCCCAAAAAAAAAAAGTAAGGCGATTTGTGTTACTTTTGGGGAGGTTCCCAAATTTTTGGGTGTAAATTGAGGAACTCCATTGTTGCATAGATGTAGTTATGAAATGTGGAGGATAAATGAAAAAGTTAGTGAAAAATGAGGTGGACAAATAAGAAAAAGGAAAGAGAAAATATGGGGAGCCTCACCTTTGCGGATGCTCTAACACACCTCATTTGACATTTGTCTATAACTATTAACTAGTGCCCTTAGCAAAACATGTGCAGACTTCATCAGAGAATAAGACTGCACCCTGGAATAAAAGGTCAAGGCATCTCAGTCAATGTCAACAGCAAGCAATCCTTGCCGCTAAATACATCGGTCAAACAAACTTAAATTCATAGAAAATTAACAAAATTTGTATAAGAAATGGAACTACAAACATTTCCTTCTATGTACCAGAAATTGAAAAAATTGCTTTATTTAATGTACATGGTTCAAACTCAATTCCCCCGGTAGAGCAGAACACTCCAAACAGATTAACTGAAAACTTGGACTGAAATCTGCAGACCGCCCTGGGGATCAGACTCATAGGATACCCTCCCTCTGAAAACGAATGATCCTAAAGGTAATAATACAGGCAGCAGCCCTACATTTGCTGCTTCAATATCTCCAATAATTTTAGTTTGGACTCAAAAATCTGCTGAAAATCTAACAGCATCTTACATTGGCTCTTTATCATATTCCTGCCAACATCCGTAGGACTCCAAGACTTGATTGCCTCAAAGATTCGATCCCCCACATCGGCTTTATTTGCAACAGCTACTGAATCTCTAACAACTCGGAATACTTGACCAGGACCTTCATTTGTCTCTCTTTCTATAGAGGATAGTAATTGGTCTAGTGCTTCCTTTTCTTTTCGGTTCATCTCTTCTTTCAGCCATTTTGCAACCACTTCAATGGTGCTCTGAACCGAAACCACTGAATCCCTGATTGCCTGAGATATTAATGAAGTTGTTGCACTGTCTGTAGATCCACTCTTCTTTTTCTTTTTGCCACAAGGAAAAGATGACCGAATATAAGATTGAAGAACAAGGCAATGCCAAGCTACAGGTTCCGTGATTAGCTGCACAAGCACTGGTAGATCACCTCCCGGAGAACATATCAAAGGACCTGCTGATGTTATTCTGACCATCTCTACTATACATTTCTGTAGCAAAGAATTTATGACATGCCATGCAGCCGGATGCCCTTTGCTCTCCGGAAATACTGATGTATGGGAACCCAGGCTCCATGAGTTAAGAAACACGGCAAAGCTCATCCATTCCACTAAGTCAGCCCCAAAAGCCTGACAACATCTCAAATTGGTTGGCAAAAGGTACAATGCAAGCAATACAGTGAAAGAAAGGCTACCAAAAAAAAAAATCACAGGTGCACAAGTGAAATTTATTGCCACGGAAAACCTTAGTAACAACATCACAAAAACTGCACCCAACTTTGAAGGCTAAATGGCACACAAAAGCAATAAGGAGATTTTATGCGGCACCAGCTGTGAGACACAAAGATCTGTAAACCCTCAAGGCATGTGAAACACAAACCATAGCTTTGAAATGGCCAGAGGGCAGAGGGTGACTAGAGTCACTAGATTGTCTGGTGGTAACGGGCAAGTATGCAAGTTTCTTGACCTTTCCAATACACTCATACCCCAGAAAAATTAACAGTGACAAAAACTGAAGGGGTCATGCTAATTTAGAAATCAGATAGCAACCAGAAAAAAAAAATGCAGTATTAGAAAGCAATATAGAAAAAATTATTAGATATGACTAGGAAGGTTTTTTTTGTAACACACCTCCAAAGGTTTTTCACCCTCAGCGGCATCAAGCACAAGTTTTATACCATCATCTAACGAAAGACCAAGGGTCTCTGCATAGGTCTCTAGCAAAGATTTCATCTCCAAACAGCAGCTAGAATCAGATGCAGACCCATTGGCTTCTACGTTTTTCTTCACAAACGTTGACACAAACTGCACAGACAGATAGACCAACCGAGGAATCAAAGATCTTTTCTTAACAATCTTCTGCACGCTTGTTTCCCAGATTTTCCTATATTCTTGCTGTGCATTTCAGAATCAGAAAAGTTAGATAGAACAATATGGCACAGAAATCATGTAATGTTAAATTGATAAACTGAGGTGGTTAAATCTTACCGCAAGTTCCCTAGGATGATAGAGTTCTTCGAATGGTCCTGCATTACCATAAAATTATTAAATCACAGGAACATCCAATTCATCAGGTATATCTGCATTCTACAATCCAGAAAATACATGAGCTCCAGTGGAGAAAGCAAAACTAAGAAAGCAAAGGGGGGGGAGAATAAAACAGAACATAACTCAAGAAACTCAGAGAGCCAAGTACATCATAGCATTGACAAAAAGAGCACATAGAACTATATCTTTCATTCTTAAAGCTGATATAAGTGAAGAAAAGAAATTTCGAGTCAAACTAATTATTCTTTTCACCTGTAAAATATAGAAGACCTAACTAATCTACTATTTACCAACCCGTGTCAGCACTCAGAATGCTAAAATAGTAATATAAAGGTAGAACATCAAAATTACTGGTAGCTACGAAGAGTAGATGACATGTTTCACTCACTTAAAAGATAATTCTTTTCTGGTATCGGTGTCCACCAAGGTCGTAACTCCAAGTCTTCATTAAATGTCAAACAATCTGACGAGGTCTCACTTACAAGCTCGACAACTTGTGTTCCACATTTCAATCCTTCAAAAATACTCTGAGAAGCACATATGTCACTTTTCTCAAACATAGAAACAACATAACAAAAGTTTTTTGAGTTTTGGACATGTACTACAATAAATGTTACCTCTACCTCCTCCATATTATTGGCTTCCTCTTTCAATCTGAGGATAGCTGATTCAACCCTTGCAAATAGGTATTGGTTAGAGTGTTGCAATCGCTCTTTAAATTGTACAAACTCGATCACCTGAAACATGAGAAGCAAAAGCAACGCTACTCAACATGCAGCGAACTCATGTAGCAGGCTTGTAAAACATATGACAGAAACATGGACCCAATTGTTTCAACACAAAAAAGGGCCCACAGGTGATGACATCATAATTAAAAGCAGATGCATAATACAGAATAAACTGAGAAACCCGACTAGTGTTAAAAAATCACACAAATCAGCAATTCTCCAAAGGTCACTCACAACCAAACAACAAAGGATATTAGGTGGATAGAATTAAATGACGCAAATATGTTCTTGATGCAACAACCATAAGCAGGATGACAAGTATCAGCTGATTCTAGAGCTTACTTTTGAATAATTTCGGTGGCGATAAGCAAGAAATGTCAGATCTGCAGATTCTCGTAGATGATCATCCATGAACTTGAGATAGTCCCTCAAAAGATCATTTAGATTTTCCCACAGAGGAGATATCAACAGTTGTGGCAGGATTTGATGCGAAACAGTCTCAAACAAGATATTTTTGACATCCAGAGAACAATACCTATAAGAGAGTACATATCACAAATCTACCACATGAATAAAGAGCAATCTTAGAGAAATAGAACTTAAAAGGAGCACACGTCCCAAAAGAAACTGTGACACAGATCAATGATAAGTATACTAACCACTCGTAGGCTGCTGGAAGAGCACCCAAGTATGAATAAATGTGCACCAAAAGTATCTTGTACTGTGACACAGATCTGTTCCACGAACAAAAAACAAACCTTATACATTGAAAACAGACTCGTGCAGTGACCAACATACACTAATCTGATTGTCAAAAAAAAAACATACACTAATCCAGCCAGCTAGTAATAACATCTAACATATTAATGTAGGGTGAAATTTATGTCTGTTAAGCAAGGATTTCAAAGTCATTATTTCTCATTTTTCAGGAACTGATTAAGCTATAACCTTGAAGGAGATGATTAAACTCATAAGATTAATTAAGTATAATAACAGTTATGAAGTTCTTCTACTTTCAACAAAAGAATCAATGGATTGAAAAATACAACAAAGTACACAAAAAACTTTATGTAAATAGTAGCAATTTAAATTTTTACTGCATCTAACATAATCTATCAATACTTGAGTTGAATTGAACAACAATCAAGTGCAGTTGAAGCCACTAAGAGATGTAAAACGAAAATTAAATTTAACAAAACCTTTTGGAACTAATTTAACTGACCTCTTGACAGTTAAGCCTAATTCCAGTATCATAACAGCTTCTATGAGATAGCCAATACTTCTAGTTTGCCAATATAACTGGAAATCGTAGTACACAGTTAGTACAAGCAGCAGTTCAAATAAAACTGCTATGACAGGTTAGACACAAAAAATAAGAGGCCATGGACTTCACAAAGATAAAATGCTATCAATGGAAAGAAAATAAGTCGATACTATCTCCAATCCATTCCAAACTATCCATTTTCCATTTTGGGCAAGTCCATTCCATTTTTAGTAACTTGGACAATAACGACCTTACCTGGACCAATATGTTGCAAGCCATGGATAAAAGCTCTTCACCATGCATGCACTCTTGTGGATCCAAATCCTTTGAAAGAGAAAGGTTTTCACAAAACAAGCCAACCATCTTTGCAGCCACTAATTCAAGTTCTGTGACAAACAATAATTGGTGAGTTAGTGATACTTGAGATACCACTTTGCAAAGAAGCACAAACTTGTAGAATCATGTTGGACATTGAACAAGGCTCGGTTTTAGAAGGCGTGAGGCTCACAATGCACAATACGCGTGCCCCATAGGCATGAGGCACACTATTTTCGCAAATAAATTTGTATTTTTAAAATAATTTTATGGTAAGAATACCATCTGATAGATTTAAAGAGGACTATCATGTAACGGAGTAAAAGGCTAAAAGCTAGAGATAATGTGGTAAGGAGCACAACACAATAAAAGGACTACGGGGAATAGTAGTTTGCCTCCCTAACTACGACTTATCTACGAGGTGCATTTAATGCATAGTAGAGTCACTCACTAGCTGTGACTCATATAAAAGGCACATCGAGGTGTTTTGGCTATTGCTACACTGAGCCTTGGCACTTGAGGGGGACTTCTTTAAACAAAGGTAGAATGCAAAGCACAATAAGAATACCTGCAATAGGGAGCTTAGAGTTGATGCCAATTTCCAATTGCACTTTCTGCAAACTAATAGTCTGGGCCAAAGTTTTGGTAGGTACCATTGACATGGATGCAGCGCTTGTTATAAGATTTTCTAGCAACACCACTTTCTCATCAGGAGCCAAAATATCAAGAAATACTTCAATATCAGAACAGAAGCAGGCTAAGGAGCCAAATCTGCAGTTGAAAATATGAGTAAGTTTGCATATAGATAATACACTTTTGATGAGCCTAAGCGCACGTGGATTTACAAGACATATGCTGCAGAAGATATAGAACAAGTTCACGCTACAACTATGTTACTCCAATACGGCAGAGAAGTGTCATGATACAGTCAAATACGTGTCTTAACCACTTACTTAGACACGGGTACGGCAGGCCTTGTAGTTTTTAAGGATAAAAAGTAGCTACCTAAAAAGCTATGTTGCTCCGACACTTCACTTAGCCGCCGTGCCGACTGCCGTGTGTACGATACCTTTCGCGTCTGACACGACACCGATTACCGACACTTCACTTTAGGCCAAAAAAATCGAAAAATTCACATAAAATAGCTATGTCCGACGTTCAATATGTGTCAGACCCGACACCGAGTCACCGACACCCGTGTCGGAGAGTCGGGGTAACACAGCCAAAAAGTACTTGTGTTAAAATGTGGTAATTCTTTTGCTGTTTTATTGGAACCAAAATCCAAAACAAACTAAATTAGGATATACAGGTGAGAGGTTAAAAAGACCATCATGTTCATCTTTAATAAAACCCTCAAGCCACTTATTTGTCTAACCGCCACATATGAGCCCTACTTTTTTATTTTTCAGTAAGGTATTCTCTCGCAGCCTCGCCTCTCTCTCCTCTTTCCTCTTTCCTCTCCAAGTTATTATCCACGGAGTCGCTGCATGTTGCCAGTAGTCGGTAGATCATCTTTGTTCTGCTCATTTTCTTCCTTTCTCTCTCCTCTTATCCAATCTCCATAATAGTAGTTCTGGTTTTAGAACTTCAGCAAGTCAAGAGCGGGTCAAGAGTCGTTGTCCCATCATGTCGTATCTGACACATATACAGTGTTGTGACTCGTGTCCCATGTCGTGTCGACACGCGACTGTAGTAACTATGCACTAAAGAGATCGGAAATTCAAAAAACAAACCTTTTCAAACTCCGCGACATTTTTTTGGGTGAAATGGGGTGTGATGTGGGAAGAAGGGAAACAAAAATAACCATTTCCAAGTTAATTTGGGAAGCAGCGACACAAGTTTTCCGAAACAATTTGAAAGAATCGTGTTAATTAAGTTAACTACGCTTCCAGCTGGTTCCAGGTAAGACTAACTCCATTCCAATCATTGCTTCAATATATCCATACAGTCAATGGTGGATAAAATATACCGAGTACTATAAAATTTAACAGGTGCCTACAGTTTTGGGACAACCATAATTAAATGGACCATCGTTACCAGATTCGCTATGAATACACCCTTCCTGATTCGCGATTCGCTCTTATATAACGTCTGTTATACGTATTTTCAGTAAGCGGCAGGATAGAATTCATTCTTTACGATTTGCGATTTGTAGGGTACTCAAGCGAATCCGGTAACCCTGAATGGACAATACATACAAGAACCCACCTTGAAAAATATTGCACCAATGCATCAATGAATTTTTGCTTATCCCCCATACCATGCAAGTGTTTTCTCCTTTCAATTTCAAGACAAGCCAGATCAGGGCCCCTCTTTGGGTCACCACTATTTTTAGTTTGTAGCTTCTGGACAAAGGACAATGCAGCTTGGACACGATTATTAAACTGCAGAAGTGCAAAACCAAATGCATAATTAGGTTCTGGGTGTTCGGGAAACTAGATATACATAAATCCGGAAATTACAGGACACATCTCATAATATTCAGATATAATGCAAACTTTTGTTTTTCTAAATTTTAGTTGAAAAAAATAAAACTAAACAGATGTCGAAAGCATAAAGCAGCATCAAGCACAAGGTTAATCTCACTGAAAAAAAGATGATCGCCTAGATCTAGGCACGTACCAAATCATCAGTGATATGAGAGGGTTTATCCACAGATATAGGACACCTTGTTCCACTAGCTGATCCATCACACCAACTGTTGTCATCCTCTAGCAAACAACCCAGATAGTGTAGGAAACACTCCCAATCATCAGGACTGCCAGTACAATTGAAAAGTAACAATGTTAGGAAAAGGCAAAAGCAAAGTTAAAAAAAAATACATCCCGACAAAATGACCACGAGATTATTAGAAAAAAAAAAAAAAAAAAAACAACCAATTAAGAACAATGACCTAAAAGACCAAATGAAACAACATTATAGAGATAAGAGGCAGTGAGAGTGTGAGACTGTCAAAGTTTATTCAATCAAAAGATCGCCTATACCCACACATACTTATCAACTTCCACAAATGCCTCAGTTTCAGCCTCACAAAAACTCTACAGTTTCTAGTTTCTACACAAATTAGAGAAGAGTAGCTGAATAAATATCAACCGTTAAGAGCTGGCTGTGCATGTGTGTTAATGGACTTGAGCAAGAAATTGTTCTTTTAGAATTTCAAAAACAATCATACAAAACCTATGGAAGATGGCATACTAGACAACTAAAAGAGGTAAATTTACGGTTTTCTTGATACAAGAACATGGCATAATAGCAAGTTTAGTTTCAATACCTAACAAAACTATGTTTGACAAATCAACCTACGTGAAATTCCTTTCACATACAGAACCAATTTAAGCTTATGAATTCCCAGAAACGAGTGCAAAACAATGGGCCAATCAAGAGTTGTTGGACACCCTACACACTGCATCATAGAGTGCCTTCAATGGATCTTTAAGTGGTTCAGATTAAATAATTCACTTGATTCAGCATGAATGTATCAGGGATTCAAGAGAAAAGCTGAGTGAGCAGGACCAAAAGATCAAATAAAACAGTAAAAATGTAAAATCATCTAACAAAAAAAATTAGGGTAAAGGTAATGGTAACTTCAGTCCCTACTCCCTAGTAGTGTCATCTGAACTCTCCATAACGCATCCAATGATTTGAAGTACTCGCATGTATTCATATAGTTAAAACATTACAACAAGAATAAACAACCCCCCAAGGTTTCACATACATACCATGATTCTAGGATTTTCTGAAACGTGCTGGCTGCAGCAACATTGTCGCCTGACTGAGCAAGAAGTTTACCCTGCCAGATTAAGCAAAGGAGCATAAGTAAATAAGCGACGATATAAGAAATATGCTTTATTCCGGATTCGAGATCCCGATACTCATTTGACTTGGTAGATACTAACAAACTGAGAAACCAAAGAGTATTGTAGTTTACAATAGTGTAGCCAAATTCTTAGTGGGCCAAATACAGATCTGTAACACGGATACTGCCTATAAGTACTTAGTAGAATATTTGTTGCATAGAATTTAATCAAACGTTAATATGGATGATCCAAATGGAAGAAATGATGGCCCACGATTCGCTAGACGGAAAAGTGGGTAAGATAACCCTTGTTTACAATGCAAGCATTATCAAACGTCGGAGTTATTTGAGGCATTCACTAAAACGAGCTTCCTAAACCTTAATACACTCCATGCAGGAACTGATAGGGGTAACTATAGAAAGCTGAGAAGTTACCTGTAAGCGTAAGCGATCAACGTCAATGAGAATCAGTTTGCCCAAATTCCCAGATAATACATGTAAGGCATCACTAAAGTTGCCTTGCTGTTGGAGCACAGATATGTAGACAATAAGAGCTGCACCGTGTGGCAGAGTTTAGCATACAGATAACAAAAGAAAAAAAAGAATTGGGAGAAAAGGCAAGGAAATGAAACCTTCAGGTTCATGCAAACTGTGTGAAGCAATATGCTTTTTAAGTAAACCTTCGGCCAAGGCTAAGAGGTTGAGGGCACCTTGACCACAGCTAACCTGCAACTGAATGCTACAAACAGCCCAGAGCAAGAACCTCTCTTCGCCGACAAGCTTGTACATTTTAATAGCTGTCTGGCAGAAAATAGAGAGTACATTAAGGCGGTTGAATAAAACACAATCCGCAATTGAATAGAAGAAATGGAAGTGAAGTGAAAACCTGTTGCTGTTTAACATAGGCATATTCGCGAACATAGCAATTGAAAAGGCCCATCATGAGCTCCAAGTTATTCGGAATTTTGGCACATGCATAATCGTACAAGCTAGTCGCCAAATCCACTGTTGAATTTACATATATATTATTATAAAGAAAAAGGAGAATTTCTGAAAAAAAAAAAGTCTTGCTTAAGACCATGTTAAATTAAGACCTCCGCCTTAACTTAGGAGAACATACGGCGGTTAAGACGTTGAAAAACAATCTGTAAAGTGCTGAGAGTAAGATCGTCCATTAAAAAGGAAAGATTATGATGAAGCAAATGGTTAGCTTCAAGGCAAACTGAGAGCGCTTCTTCAGGTTTCACCATTCTTTCCAAAATAAGAGCCTTCAATGCCTGCTTACAACAATATAATTAATTAATTCACCAAATACTTAAACCGATGTGAATAATAAATGAAGACGATGAGAAAGCAAGTAAAAGTAAACCCTAGAAAGAGTAAGAAACTAACCAAAGCGTAAGGAAGATTGGGGAATTTAGAGAGAAGAGAAGAGGAGAGTTTAAGAGCAGTCTTGTATTGTCGAGAATCAATGGCGTCCCAAATTGGCCGGACTTTACGCTCCGGGATACCGCCGGCGTGACCTATCTTCCCTGACATCGTATCGTACTGCAACTGCTGTCTTGTTTTACTCCTAATTTGTTAAGGCTAACCTAATTTCTCTTCTTTTCGGCTTCCCCTCTTTTACTTATTCTTAGACTTTTTGTTCATTTTTAAATTAAATTCATGGATTTTGAAAATCCCATGTAATTATGATATTATGACTTTTTTGGTTGCTTAAAATCACGGGGAAGTGAAACTTCCCATGAAATTTAAGTTCCTCCATTATGGAGGAAGTCACTTACCTAGCTCCCCCTAGGTAAGTGGCAATTCCCACATGAATTCATTACCCATATGCCAACCAAACACTTTTTATGCAATTCACATGAATTTCCAATTCATGTGAAATTGGAGTTCATGTGAATTTATCTTCCCTTATGGCAACCAAACAACCCCTTATTCTTATTCTTATTCGTTGTTATCTACGCGTGGCCCATTTACCATATCCGACCCATGTTCCGCCCAGCCCATTCACTATTCTTCTTTTTTTATTCCTTTTTGATGTAAAATAACTTTTCATTGTTTATTCACAAGCTATTTTTTGGAAAAGTTTTGATTATTTGGCCATAGTTTTGTAAAAGCGGTTTTTTGCTTTTTTTTGCTCTTTATGTGAAAAGTAGAGTAGAAGTAGCAAATACTTACTTCTACTTTTGGGGGTTAATTATCAGCTTTTAACTTTTTAAAAGTAGTTTTAAAACTCCGTAAATTAGGTGCTGTTTGGCCAAGCTTAAAAAGTGCTTTTGCAATTGAAAAAGTAGTAGCTTGGCCAAACATGGTAAATTAGAGGGTTTTAAAAGTGCTTTTGAAAAGTCAAAAACTGATTATTCACTCCCAAAAGGAGAAGTAGATAATTACTACTTCTACTTCTACTTTTCATATAAAGAACCAAATAAGCAAACAAAAGTTGTATTAAAATAGTTAGGCCAAACATATAAATTTTGTGAGAAACCACTTTTACAAAAGTATGGCCAAACAACTAAAATTTTTCCGAAAAGTAACTTATGAATAAACTCCTTTTGAAAAGGAAAAACCATTTTCCATAATCAAGGGCAAACAGCACCTTAGAGTGTTTGGCCTAACTACTACTTTTTCAGTTACAAAAGCACTTCTAAAGCTTGGTCAAACAACACCTTATTAAGGTGTTGTTTGGCCTAGTTGTAGAAGTACTTTTGTAAATGAAAAAGTAGAAGTTACACTATTTTTTAGGGAGTGCTGTTTGGTCAAGCTTTATAAGTGTTTTTGTAACTCAAAAAGTAGTAGTTAGACCAAACACCCTAAATTATGGAGGTTTTAAACTACTTTTAAGAAGTCAGATTCTGATTATTGATCCACAAAAGTAGAAGTAAGTATTTTCTACTTAAGAGCATGTTTGGCCTCGATTCCCAAAAATGAGTTTTTGTCTTTGAAGCTTAATTTTTCAAAAGTG
Organism: Silene latifolia; assembly: GCF_048544455.1. Taxonomy (NCBI): domain Eukaryota; kingdom Viridiplantae; phylum Streptophyta; class Magnoliopsida; order Caryophyllales; family Caryophyllaceae; genus Silene; species Silene latifolia. The sequence continues at coordinate 183,798,197 of NC_133538.1, read as the reverse complement.
TTTTTCAAAAACAGAAACAACAAATAGCTACTTCTATTTCTATGGGCAAAAATATGGATTTTTAGCTTTTGAAATTTTTGTTGAACTTTTAGAAAATGATGTGTTTGGCCAAAAAGTGTTTTTGAGTCCAAAAACATTTTTACAAATTAGGCCAAACACACACTTCTACTTCTACTTTTCACATAAAGTGCCAAAAATCATTACTTTTTTTTATGAAACCATTACTTCTTTTTTTTTTTTTTTGGCAACCAGGCCACTAGAAGTAGAAGTAGCAAATTGGCGTTTCTACTTCTACTTCTAATTTTTCTTTGTATTCATAAGATTTTAGCACATGCAAAAAATAATATTTGTGTGTCTATACAAAATATTTCCAAATTTCGTCAATATAAATATCATTCAAATGATAATTGGGAAAATAACACAAAAATAATCCAACGTTTGAGCAATCTTCTAAAAATAATCCCACCTTTTCTCTTATACAAAATTAATCCTAAGTTTTGGTTTGTGTTACAATAATGGTCTCATCTAATCCAAACCTAATTTCTTTTTTGAAGAAGGAAACCCAATCCTAATTTCACCTACTAGGTTAAGCGTAAACAAATCTGTGTAAAAAAAAAAAAAAAAAAAAAAAAAAAAAAAAAAAAACCATGTACACTTTTATGATGAAACGTGAAATTTCCCTTTGCCTATACACAAATTTTACAATAAGACGATCTCAAGTATAAGACAGTCCTTTTGTGTAAGAAAAACATTATGTAAGACGGCCCTTTTGCCTATACATGAATTTTACAATAAAAATATCATCTTACAGTGTGAGACCATCTTACCCAAAAATTATTATTGCCTATATTTTAACCGCAAGTACAAAAGACATTAATTCATCAATTCAAATGTAATAATATCAGCATATCTTTGCATTTCTCGTCCAAACGCCCTAACATGGCATCCACTTATTCCAAATCATAAAACTAAAGATATTCCATGATTTAATCCTACTATTTTTCAAACAAAAAAATTCAAATTGATCAACTAATTTTTATTGAGAAACACGAGAAACACATGTCGGATGAGACGAGGTTAGTGTTGTGATGGATTCTCGACTAGCTTGCATGGAGATGTTCATAGAAGAAATGTTGAGAGGTCCTCCTTGTCCAGAGGTCTGAAAAATGACGGCAAAATAATAAAAGTTCAGAGGTCTACAAAGTGAGCATCAAAATAATAAAAAAAAGATACAACTTTGAACTTGTTTTAACAAGCAATTGAATTTATAAGCTCACATTAGCAAATGTAGTTCCCTCACGGTTGACAAATACTCCATATCCTCTTGGAACCTAACAACAATACAGACATGACTATTATCATAATTAGCAATAAATAAATACACTGTAATGACCTAATAAAGGTGTGAAATCTTACATTGTTTCTCCGACCATCGCCTCGATTACCTCTAGCACTGATGAGTCATAATTGTATACATATTTATGCCTCCCCTTAATTGTTTTTGATACGGTTTTCGTGCTTAGATTATATTATTTACATGCCTTTTATGTTAGAATGTCGATACTTCCGCTATTTGATGTTTAATGCAGGAATGATGCATTTGAGGAGCAAAGTAATGAAATGGGCATCGCGGAGTAGACAGGAAGGAATACACGAAGTATGGCACAGAAATCCATAAGAATGAAGGAAGAGAAGTTAAGAAGAAAACACGAAGAAAAGAGCAGAAACAAGTGGTGCCTCGATCAACTGGAGCTGGGCTCGATCGAGGAAGCACGTACTCGATCGAGTACAATGGGGCTCGATCGAGGAACTCCCTATTTCTATATTTTTCGCAATTTTCCTTAAGTCGGTTATGATTTATTATAAATACCTAGATTCAATTCGTACCCTAGTTTATGAACGCTTTATTTTCCGTAGGTTTAGTTGAATTACTCTAAAAACTCTCTTAGAATACTTTAGATTAGTTTACATTAATTTAGCATTCGGATCTATTGCCTTTAATTACGGTATTGTTCTAATCTTTCAATAATTATTATTTCAATTACTTGTTCATCTTTTATGTTCTTAATTATGCTTTCTATTATTGCTATTGTTGTTATTATTATTAGTATGAGTAGCTAAACCTTTAATCTAGGGTGAAAGATGATCCAGGTTGTTAGAAGGGGATTAAACTAATGAATTGATAGTTAAAATTGCTTATTTGTTGTTGTTCATGTTATTGTTCTTCATCTAGTAAATTAATTACTGGTCAGGGTTAATTGACTAGTATAGCGAATTGAGACTTTCACCAACTGAGTTAGAATCAATATAGGCCACGATAACTGAATAGAGATAATTTAATGATAGCGATTGCATGTTAAATTAGATCTAAAGGAATATTGAATCGACCGATCATATAACCTTCAACAACATAATTAGCTCTATCAATAAATTAAATCACACCCCGTATGACTACCTAGTGAACCCAAATCCCTAGACTCTTTAATATTATTGTTATTCATCCTTTATTTACTTTGCTATTAGCTGTTAGAAACCAAATCAACAAACCCCCATAAATTGGTTACTTTAAGACAGACTTAAATATTAACAAACTAGAATAATTACCTCGCCTCTCTGTGGATTCGACCCTTCTTACCACTAGCTATTAGTTAATAGTAATTTAGGTTTACTTTGATTAAGGTGATACGACTTTAGCCTTATCAAATTTGGCGCCGTTGCCGGGGAGGCAACAATTTTCTGTTTGTTTCTAATTTAGTTTGTCTTTTGTTTAAGGGAACTTCAGTTCCCTAAGACAGTTTTATCTTTTCTTGTTGTTTTCATGTATGCCCAGGTCTAATAGGTTAGATATTATACCTTTTCATCCCGAGCCAGAAAAGACTTTTCGGTACAGACGAAAATTTCAAAGAGAAGTAAGTCAGGTGGAAGACTTGAGTACACTTGACTACGAGCGGTATACTTTCGCAGAAGATTCGTCCTTTTGAAGAGGACACTCTTATTTCTGCACCAGTTACTCCTACAACATCAAAGATGCCAACATTAGTCAGTCACTCTGAACCCATGGTTGCTTCTATTCCTAAAGGCTTCAAGCTCCCTACCACTGACAAGGGGACTTTTGAGATCAAGCCTTCATACATAAGCTTGGTAGAGAGAAATATGTTTGGAGGAAAAGCAGGAGAGGACCCCGCAAAGCATATGGAGAAGTTTGTTACTTATTGCTGTTCTATTCCTTTGACAGCTGGGGTGACTCAAGATCAAGTGAAACAGACTTTATTTCCTTTCTCTTTGAGAGATGATGTAGCTGAGTGGTTAGGGACTTAGATATGGAGACCGACGCAATTACTAATTGGACTTCTCTAGCTCTTGCATTCTACAAGAGGTATTTTCCACCACAGAAAACTAATGCATTGAGAAGTCATATTACAATTTTTAAGCAAGGTCCTTCTAAGGATTTTAATGAAGCTTGGATTCGTTTCAAACGGCTCGTGCGGTCCGTCCCCCACCATGGTTTTGAAATTTGGTTCCTTTGCAACCAGTTTTACAACGGGTTGTATGATGATCATAGAGCCTTACTTGATTCAGCTGCTAATGGGAGATTCCAAGATAACACTATTGACGGTAATGCTTGGAAGTTGATTGATTAGATAGCTACTCACACAACTGAGTATGGTAACCCCAGAGGAAGTAAGAGAGGAAGTGGGTCAGATAATGCTATTGCAGCGCAATTGGAGGCTTTAACGGCTCAAATGGCCGAGTTGAAGACTACTTAGTCTTTGGGTAAGTAGGAAATGGTTCACATGGTTCAACAAGAAGTGTCCTGCGAGAGATGTGGGATAGATGGCCACGCTGCGGCCAAGTGTATGAGTACCATTGAGCAAGTTCATGCCTTCCAATCTTTCAAGCAAGGTACTCCTTATCCTAACTTCTTCCCTGAGAGGAGTCATAATACTTATGCTCAAGCCCCGCCACAAAGTACTTATGTTATTCTTCCAAATCGTGGTAACCAACCACAAGGAAGCTTTGTTCGGCAAAATCAAGGAGGTTTCCAAAAAATTCAACCTCTTCCTCAAGCTCCTAATAATGAGATGGCCGAGTTGAGAACTCTCTTACAACAAACTTTATCAATGTAACAAAAGCAAATGGCTCAGATCTCCAAACTCATTGCTCATAATAAGATGTTAGATACCCAAGTTGCTCAAATGGTGGCTCAAAATCCTTCAAAATAGTCCGGTCTTCCTCTTCAAGGTAAACAAGCTCATGAGCAATTTAATGCTATTTCTTTGAGGAGCAGTACTTCTTATCAAGGTCCGGACATGCCTATTAATGAAGATGAGGTTCCCTATATGCATCCTAAGAGATTGGAAAACCTCTAGTTGAGCGATGACGAGAAAGAAACTTGCAAGGATCAAACACGGGATAAGCAAAAAGACGAAAAAGAGGTGACTGACGTGGTGACTCGATCGAGGAACCAAGCTACTCGATCGAGTTCACCTCGGGCTCGATCGAGGAATCCACTCTGACAGTGATTTTTTGCGTGTTTCAGCTACGACATTGGACAAAAATAGGTTCCTCGATTGAGTGACTACAGGATCGATCGAGTCACTCCTGTAACTGACGATAATACTTCTAAACGTACTCCTAATGCAAAAGAAGCCGAGCAAATCAAAATCCAACTACCTTTCCCCCAAAGATTGCAGAAATCCAAACTTGAACAACAATTTGGGAGGTTCATGGAGGTAGTAAAGAATCTTCAAGTGACAGTACTATTTACTAAATTGGTAACTCAAGTGTCGGCTTATGCTAAGTTTTTGAGAAAATTTTTGTCAAAGAAACGGTCTTTTGATGAAGTGGAGACTGTCGCGTTCACTCATGAATGCTACGCCGCATTACAAGCCAATTCTCCACCTAAGCTTAAGGATCCAGGGAGTTTTTCTATCCCTTGTACTATAGGCCCTTTATCTATTGACAATGCTTTATGTGATTTAGGAGCGAGCGTCAGTGTCATGCCGTATAAAATTTGCAATCAATTAAACATGACTAAGCTTAAATGTACTAACATGACTATACAATTGGCTGACAGGTCTATTAAGCACCCTATGGGTATCTTAGAGGATGTGTCAGTTAAGATAGGGAAATTTTTCATTCCAGTCGATTTTGTAGTGATAGATATAGCTGAAGATTCTCGTGTTCCTATTATTCTAGGATGACCATTCTTGCATACTGCAGGGGTGGTTATAGATGTTAGACATGGGAGTCTTACGTTCAACATTGGAGATGATACTATCACTTTTGGTCTTAACAAAGCAAAACGTCCTCCTGTTTTAAAAGCTTCTTGTCATATGATTAATGCTCTTGATCCTACTTTTGATGATTGTCTTACTTTATGTTTTGATAGGAATCCACCTGACGCCCCTGCTGCTGCATCATATCCATGGAGCAAGGAAGTGGATGAAATTGAGAGGTTGATTTATGGAGATGAACCTCCTCCTGAGATGGTTTACAGCTGTGATGAGAGTATTGACATAGAAGCCGAGTTGGATGCTTTGGAAGCTGAGATTTTCAGAGAGGAGCCAGTCAAAGTTTTTGATGGAGCTCCTATGACGGATGAAGTGCCCTATCTCCTATCAAGTGACGATGACTTGAAGAACGATGAATATTGCTCATATTTTACATTAGATTTTGAGTTTGATGAGCAAGTAACTTTATTTGTTATTTATTTTCTTTTGGACTATTTATTAGTGCTACTTATGCTTGTGTGTAGCACATGCGCTACTTTTTGATTTACTATTACGAGCTTTAAGTTGTATTGATAGCGCTTTGAATGACATTGTTGTTAAATGCAGAATTGCTCGCCAGATGGTTCCTCGATCGAGTGCTGGCAGGCTCGATCGAGTAACCTTGCTCGTTGAGTTAGAAACGTGGCCAGATGAATAGGAATTGCGTGGTTGATGATTTTTCCCCTATTTTTGTAGCTGGTTTGGGGGAATTATTTGCTCTTACCCGGTATTCTCTTTCCTTGTACCTTCTTTTATTGTATTATCTATTTCTTTTCCATTCCGTTTGTTAGCTGTGTCCTCTAGGTTGCTGGAGATTTGTGTGCGATTGCTATGCTCTAGGCGTCACAACGAGGACACTGTGACATTTAGGTTTGGGGGAGGAGTTTAATTATGTTGTGTGCCTTTACTTATTGTTGTGTGCATTTATATCAAAAAATCCATAAAAATTAAAAAATTTTAGAACACAAAAACATGTTTTCCTTTGTTTTAGATCGAGTCTTGGTGAATTTAATAACAATGATGTTAAATTGCATTGTTTTTGCATTTGAATTCCAAATAGTTGTCCATGTACATTGTTTTGACCCGTTATTCATGAAAACAAAGCTCATAATTCAAGTCTTGACAGCCTTATATTGATTATATTTGACACAATTATGTTGGTAAACTACTTAAAATCTGAGGTATATTGTAACACCCCCTTCTTACTCGGCCAAGGTAATTGGGAGATGTTACCTTCTCGGTTTCTCGAGGCGGTGAATCGGAGATAGAATAAAGGAACATTTATTATTAATAACAAGTTTAGTGATTACAAACTAGTAATTAATGAATAAAATACAACTCATGGCTACTATACTCATCTAACTAGTGATACTCATCTCGTGACTCATCAAGGTCGTCCCATCTCCCATGCACTATACAACAATCTGTATCTAACCTACTCCCCATATGACCAAAGGACATCATATGGATCAACACAGGCCACCCTAAAAGAGACAGGTGACAAAACACAGACACACAAACGTCAGTTTCAATAAACGAATAAAAGATAACACGACTTATGTGTGAACATGCAATATGACTACTAATGTGAATGACATAACACCAAATGACCACCACCACGGTATCGGGACACGCCCAGGCATACCGACAACCACACTGGTACCGGGACACGCCCAGACATAGCGATAACCACAAATAGGTACCGGGACACGCCCAGACGTACCGGGTCTGGAAGCCAACCGGATCCCCTGCCAGACGTCGTGTCTCAACCACACGCGCCCCTCCAAACTCAAGCCATTAATGTGCACACCCCTCTTGGAGTGGGAAGCTCCAAGAGGCGGCTCAAGCGTAAGACGGTCTCCCAACCGCCTTACGTCTCCAAAACAACAACAACAACAATGACAACAACAATGAATCCTCCAACATATATAATAATGACCAATACATGAACCATAACCAATATATCATAGTCATGCTTTTAATGATGTGATTACCACTAAGCATGTTATAATGCAAATGCCCTAATTATGCAAGACTAACAACAACATCAACATAGCCAACTTTACATCATTGAAACCGAGTAGGATTAACCTACCTTTTAGCAATCTCCTCAAGCTACTCGAATCCGGACCGAAACCGTCTCAAGGAACCGTCTCATCTTATACAAACCACATAATAACTATCACAATACATCCTATACTAATATACACTACAAATCCCCTTATCACTACCCCTTAATTACCCCAAATACACATACTAATTGCTAATTAATCACCCATGACGAATTTCCCCAAAAGTTAAGGTTTAGATGACTAGAAAAGGAGAGATCTTTACTTACTAGGTGAAGGAGATGAAGAGGAAGGTGGTAGATCTTCTAATCCAAGCTTGAATCCCAAGTAGAAGGTGTTTGTGAGGGTTTTAGAGAGAGGGGAGGGAGTTTGGAGAGATACGGAGGAAGGTGAAAATGATTTTAGGGTTAGGGTGAAAGGGATTAAATCCAGTGTTCTGAAAACAGCGGCACTCGACTGAGTGCCGGGTCAACTCGGCGAGTGGACTCACTCAGCCGAGCAGCACCCCACTCGATCGAGTAGACTCACTCGGTAGAGTGTACCCTTCACTCGACCGAGTGGACCCACTTGATCCGCTGCAACACCATTCGGTCTAGGCTCGGGTCTAGTGTAAGGCTATCCTTCCCTTTCGAGTGATCTCTTATTGGTCTAAAGGTCCTCTCACACGTCCCCAGGTTTAAGTACGGGTCCCACAAAGGTCGGGTATTACAATCTTCCCTCCTTAAAAATGAACTTCATCCTCGAAGTTCACCTCATCCTCACTTTTCCTTAACACTTTCTTTCGTCTCATTCGTGTCATGCCTCACCCCCAAGACTCTTCCTCACACATTCGCTCGTCTCTCTCGCTAGTGTTTTACCGTACGTGCTCTTTTGTGTTCTCATGTCCTTTCTTATTCCTAAATGTTACATTCACTCACCCTAAAAGAGAAATTCGTCCCGAAGTTCGCCACTCGATCTCTCGCAAGAAGGATTCTCTTACTCACTCGATCTAGGCTCATGGGTTCGAGTACAAGTCAAGATCAACATTCATTAACACTCATACGGCTAAGGTCCAGTCGTATCATTTATAGTTGGTGATGCTATGTATACGTGTATAGTGCATGGCTCCGTACATAACAATCATAAGCGGTCAACTATTTCGCCTATTGGGGCTCACTTTCTTCCATATCCCTTATTCCCGACAAAATTCATGTTGCACAAACCACGTGATTACGCATGTATTCTTATCCATCCTCGTATCATATCATGTCACTCTAGTTGTCACAAGACTCGATCGTGTAAAACTCATAGAATTCTCATTTATGCTCACTAATTACCTCATCATTATTATTCTTACTAAGCATGTTAAGTCTCATCCATCGGCTAAGCATATTTCATTTTACAACATATGAAATGGCACATAATAATTTAAACGACTCATTCCGGTTTATTCGTTGATGATTTCTACGTTCGTACAACCATTGGGTGGTCAGTAGGGTCACAAAATAAAAATACTCAGTCCGAGTCGGTTCAAAACCATTAAAACAGAAACAGAACAGTCCACTCGGTCGGGTGGAGGCTTACTCAGTCAAGTAGGGGTGGTACTCGGTCGAGTGAGAGGGTCACTCGGTCGAGTGCAGGCACTTAAAGAAAGACCCCAGGGTTTGATTTCGGCTCACTCGATCGAGTGATAGGGGACACTTGGTCGAGTGAACCGCCACTCGGTCGAGTGAAAACGGGACTCGGTCGAGTGATACCTGATAGTCCTAAAATCCGGTCATTTTGTTCGAGACTCAACCAACACAAAATCAAACGAGTTTTCATATAAGCACACGAGACTAAGAAGAGGACTTCCTCCTCTTGCCAAGCCCCTTCACCCACTGAACTAAGGCTCCTTGGTTGCTTACCGGTGACTCCTTCCTCTGTATGCTGAGCTCCTCACTCCTGGTATCGCCCGAGGTGTTCATCGATGCATCCTCCACTATGGCGTTGATGTAGAGGCCATTATGCTCCATAAGTCCCGGTGCCCAAATAGATGCTCCTCCTCCTCCACTCTCGCTTCTATAGAAAACATTACCCTCGCCTTCATAAGAGACACCTCCCACTTCTTCGTTGTAAGTACTGTTTACATTACCTTGGTAGTCACCACTCACATTCTCTTGATAGCCTACACCTTGGTGTGTATCGTTAAAGAAACTCCCGGTGGTATAGTGCGGTCCCGCCCAAGGACCAAGCAAGTGTCCATCGCCGTGAGGAACTCTATGACCCCAATCCGAGGGTTGAATACCATAGGCTTTGAATACCCCGGAAGTGTCCCCATCTCCTGACCAAAAGCTAGGACATTCCTTCGGTCTGATTCCCTGGTTATAGGTGAATTCGTGCACGTCTCTCAGGACCAAGGAGTTGTTCACCTTTTCAATTAGGTCCGACATGGGATATTGGTGGTTATAAGTCGATGAAGGTTGGTTGTATCCTCTGGTGAAAGATGGCATATGCATGGAGTTCCTAGGTTGTTCGTGGTACGATGAGGGTTCATGCGTAAAAGAAGAGGACGGGGCGTAAGTGGAGTGTCTAGGGTGATCAAAGGGCGGCGAGGGCATGGGCACATAGAAGGACGATGGGGCATGTGGAGAAGTCCTAGGAGGATCGAAAATAAGTCGCGGGGTTGTTTCCTCTCGTACCGCTTCACTATCAAGAGTGTAAGTAAGACTCTTGGGAATGAGGTAGGATCGGGCCGGAGGGCAAGGTGGGGCTAGTTCGAGCAAGTGGGAGGTTTCGGGCAATCTCCCGTTTGCGGGAAGCTTCATATAGGAGTCCGTGTTCACTCTCAATGAGTACCTCTTTTTATCTTTCCTATCCACAACCCAAAACATGCCTTTCATGTAGGCAATGTCGAAGTATGGCACCTCCGTACTCATGGGTCTATCAATTGCCCCCGGTTCATAACCCAAGAGGTTCTTGGCTAGTCTGGTCACTAGGGCACCACAATCAAAGGAGCACTTGTTGAACTTGGTCATCCTTTCAAATGCTAAGCAAACCATAGACACGGGGCTAAAGTAAAAACCCCTCTCATAGTATGGATTGAGGTAGGAACTTAGAAGTAGTACTTTCGAGGAATTGAGTTTATTATGGTCCTTTCTCCCGTAAAGGAGGTTGGTCAATAGGCGAAGGAAAACTTTCAAAACAGGGTGTTCCACATCATTTATTTTCATGTCACTAATGTCGGTATTGCGGTTACCCGTGTAAAGGTTGATGTATTTTGTGGCTTTCATTTCTTTCCTCACCTTGTCAAGAGTATGGGTGGTCCTTTTTCCTACACCTAGGCGCTCCGCAAAGACATCACTAGATAGGTGAAATGAGGTGTTCTTGAGTCAAAAGCTCACAGTGTGGTCTTTTGGTTTGTAGAGGAAGGAGCTCAAAAATTCCACGGTAAGGATGCGGTACCTTATTTCCGCTAAGTTATACAATCCCTCAATCCCAAGTACGCTAAAGATGTCATGCAAGTGCATCTCTATCCCCAAGGCTTCTAAGGCACTCCCTGACACACACCTAGTGGCGTTCATACGTCTCTTGGTGAGGGCTAAGAAGGTATTCCTATGGGGTTTACTTTCGAATTCTAACCCCGGGTATCCTGGATGGGTAAAGGTGGGCGGTGCCTCCGGTTCGGGTTAGGGTTGGCGGTTGTTTCTCCCACGGTTGCTCCTCGTGTTCCTTGACATGCTACAAGATAAATTGCACACAAGATATGGAAGATGAGACTTATGATTAACTTTGGGAGCGGATGAAATTCTCCCCCAATTCCAATCTTAATACTTGACCAAGTAGTGAGCATGAAAAATGAAGTTTTTGACACAGCGAGTGCTTAATTTTGAGAAATCTATTTACATTTTCAAGATGACACTTTTCTTAACTCACCTCATAGGGTAGTAATAACCATCAAATTCTTAGGGGTTGTTTGGTTGCCTTCCAAATTTATAGGAATTGAAAAATCATGGGAAGTAGGTAAATGAAGGTTTGTTTGGTTGCCCAATTCATGGGAAGTAGAACTTCCTATGGAACTCCAATTCCTACATAATGTAGGAAGTCACTTACCTAGCCTCCCCTAGGTAAGTGGGAGTTCCCACATGAATTCAAGTTCCCACATCCAACCAAACAAGATTTCTACAATTCACATGATTTTCAACTTCATATGAATTTAGTTTTCCCGGGAATTCTATCTTCCCATGGTGAACCAAACGACTCCTTAGTTTGTCAAGTCTTCTCAAACCATTTTCAAGACAAAATTCAAAATTGTACATGGATACTTAGGAAGTTTTCAGGAGTTTCACCAAATTTTGTAACACTAAATTTTCAAGATGGAAAATTTTTCATTTGAGGTCACATACCACATTACCAATTAAAAGGGTAGTCTTATAAGGCAATTAAGCCAACTTTTACTCAAATAAAAATTTAAAATTTGGGCATGACTTGTCTAAAATTTGAAAATTTAAGACGAAGTTTTAAGGCAAAATTTTCACATATTAAACAAAATCCATTCATAACAACAAAGGTTAAGCCTTTGTTGTCCAATTATACACATCAACAATCACCAAAATCCACATATACATTTATCATCAAAATTTCGTTTTCCTTGATGATGACCGGAATTTTGACACCAAGTTTGATTTTTTAGCAACAATTATAATGGAGAAAGCAAAAGCATGAAATTAATTGACACACCTCAAGCACACTAGTGTAGATCTAGCAAATTCAAGATGAAGGAATAAGAAGAATAATGGTCTACATACATTGCTAATTAGGAGAGATTTGAGACAGAAATTGTGAGTGGAAAACTTAGCCAAGTAGCAAATCACTAAAAATGGAGTTTTAGAATTATTTTTAGAGGAATTTTGGTGTTGTTGCAATAAGGTGAAAATGAGATATGAAGAAGATAAGGTATGAAGAAGAAGGGAACCAAACCCGTGAAATCCTCAGCCCAGTTCCACTCAGTCGAGTGGCGAGTTCACTAGGTCGAGTGAACTTTTACTCAGTCGAGTAGGAGTCAACTCGGTCGAGTGACCTGCTTTCCAGAATGTTTCCACCTCCGTGAAAGTAGTCCACTCGGTTGAGTGCACCATCACTCGGTCGAGTATGGACTCGTACTCGGTAGAGTGCGTGGTTTCTTAAGGCTCAAAATTTCGAGTCGAAATAGAACGATGAAATCCCTGCCACACAAAGAGAAGGTTCGGGAGTCCTCCGGCTTTCGGTGACTCACCCGAGTTAGCTTATGCGACATCCCATTTTACCGTCTTTTGTACAAAATCGAAGTACTAATGAATATTCTACCAACATAATTCACCGATCATATACGACAAATACACTAACTGTATGGGTAAAAATACCCTCTCATTTTCATCATGACGTGGCAACTCGCAATTGGATAAAATAAAGGCACACGGATCAATAACGAGGCAACAGGCTGCTAGACGCAAGGAAGAACAAGGGGGGATGAACCTGGACATTCAAGTGATGCAAAGGCCACGTTTGAATTAAATAACAAACAACCAGCAGGAACGTTAAAATGGTCAGCAGGAACGTTGAGGTGATCAGCAACAGCTTTGACAAAGTCAACAACCACTTTCTATTTCGTAGGGAGTGGAGCATATGGTTGAGCATATGTAGGGAGCACTTGAAACCACTCCAAGAAAGGCTATAAAAGAGCAACAAACATTATATTCAAGGGCATCCCTCATTCACTCCACTCGAAAAAATATCATTCACCACCTGCAAACAATTAATAATTAACACACTTAGAAACATATACACCATTCGTGTCATTTGTACTTAGTCATTTGGAGATTAATGTCGTTCCTCCTGATTTTTCTAGCTAGGTTTACCCTCGAATACTATTACTACTAGTGGATATACCATTCCCCCCGCGGTTTTTCCCACATTTTGGGTTTCCCGCGTCACCATTTTGCTTGTGTCATTTGTCTCTCTTTCTTTTCGTTTGTTTTTCCTTCGCATTAATTGTTTAATTTTGTTCTCGCTGTGTTCTTACTACTAATCTACTTCAGTCCTTCATATCGTATTTTAATTAGAATAGCCACATTGACTCACAAATCTTTAGTTGGTAAAATTTTACCAAAACAGTTTGGCGCCCACTGTGGGGCATTGTGGTTAAATCTTGGTTAAAATACCTCTTCTCAAAATATCCTAACATCTCTATAGTTGATCATGTCAGGATCCAATCAGAACGTATCAGATCCGATGAGTAGATGATACCCGTTGTTGTGAGTACCAAAAATAATATTTATAATTCCTATTAAAACTAACTTAGGCTAGTGGTAACAGGGTCGAACCACAAGGAGGCGAATGTAATTAAAAGTTGTCTAAATTTAATCTAAGGTAACAAGTGTGGGGGTTGAGTTGATTTGGTCTATAGCTAATAACAATAAAAATTAAACTAAAGATATATATTAAATCAAATATAAAGAAGGGTACTAGGATGGTCGGTTCATTATAGTTTCGGCGGCAGCAAACTAAGACGGTCTAAATCGAACACATGAGGCGGGAAAACAAGAGGTCCTCTCGGTCCACTCTCAACAGATAGCATCTTTCGATCTCGCTATAAGTCCCTAATATCACTAATACTGACTCTCGTCCTGAAAAGTGACTAATAATCTAAACTTTACCTATCTTTCGATCTCAGCATAGTTTAGTCATTTTAATTGGTGGTCAATCAACTATCCCTATATCTCGATCTAATGGGTCAGTCACATCCTAAACATTCAACTAGTCGTGTGCACTTGATTCGTCGAATAAAGAATTAAAACAATTAAAACGAAGGTAAAACCTCACGTGTTCAGTCGATCGACTAGGTATGGCAGTCGATCGACTGACACGCGATTCAGGCCGTGTTCATTCTACGCCGCCTACACTATAATTCCCCTACATCCTAGCACAAATAAATTAGCTACTCAAACTAAGACTGATAACAACAATAAGATTGACTAAATAAACAGAAGAATTCATGCTTGAAATAAAACAGCGAACGATTAACATAAAACGAGGATTAGGGTTTCGGGAAACTAACTAGCAATTTCTATACTATCAACGCAATAAAGATGAACTGAAATAAGAGTAAGGGAATACCGAAATCGCAGAAGGATTGTAACGGAATGATTGAAAGCACAACGAAAATCCAATGCCAAATAATATCCCGAACCCTAATTATTTGATAAACTAAAACTGAATGTAAAACGAGGTAAAAACTAGCTAAAAACTCGGTAGATGTTCTGAAAACTCATGCTACATTATATAAGAAAAGTACGCAGCTATTATTCCTAAACCTAATAACTCATGGGCTTGATAAATCTCGATCTTTTAATTCTCGTATGAAGTAGCGGCTTGGCCGATCGACTGAGGTAACCGGTCGATCGACTGCTCTGAGCTGAACAGTAGCTTCTGGATCCCGTGGGTTGGTCGATCGACTAAGGGGGCCAGTCGATCGACTGCTTTAGCTGGTAATCCGCTTTTAACTTCTTGTGGATTTGTCTTTTGGGCCTTGAGATGCGCACCAAGCTCGTTCCTTAAGTGAATACTTCACGTCGAATGCAATGCAGGATACTCGGGGACGGATTTAGCTTGATTTCCATTGAATTCTTCACATTTCTGCAATAATGTACAAAAACACGAAAGTAGACGGAAATAGGGGAAATGGTAGCTTAAACTACACAAATGAGCTCTGAAATGCGTGTAAAATGAGGTGTAAAACATCATATAAATGACACGCATCAGTAGATCAGTGCAAACTCCAGTAGTAGGGGCGGCGCCAGCAATCTCCGGTGTTCCAACAACGGCGGTCCCTACCACCAAAGTGACTGCAGGCCAGGCTCAGCCCCAAGTATCAGCAAAGCCTCTTTACTCCCCCAAAATCACAAATCTGGGAGTAGGGAAGGCTGGCAAATCACCAGTTATTAATCCCGTGCCAAAGTCTAATAAGGATGGGAGTCCGCAGCGCCCAGAATCACCAGGACATCTGATAGGAGCCCGTCTCCCAGGAGCATCACAAGCGGATCCGGTACAGCAGTTGCTCCAAGGGATGACATCCTTGCTGCAGGCGGTGATAGGGTTACAAAGGGACAACCAGTCCTTGCAGGAGAAGATAGATGCAGTGTCACCCCTGGGAACGCCCCAGCAGATGGCAAGGTCAACACTCGACCAGGGGAATGCCAGGGAGTACTCAGGGAGGATGATACCATAAAATCTAGTAACCAGGCTCGTTATGGATATGCTGCCACCAGGGGTAACCACACCACCCGAGCAAGTGTATCCAGCAGGAACGGTGGCCACCCAGGGTACGATCCAACCACCAGGGGTCCCACCACCACCAAGGATGCCGTAAACGTACCCCATGGTACTCAATCCTATGGGATTAGGAGCGCTGACTCCAGATCCCATATCAAGAACCACCAGTACGCCATTGGTACCAGGGAGAAATCCATGGGAACAGTCAGCAAGAAACGCATATCCCGGGATGTGCTCCTATATGCCACATACTCCAGACAGCCATCTCAGGCCTATTGTGAACTCAACACCATTACCTGGAAGCTACATGGTCCCTCCTTACATGTCAGGAGGAACACCAAATCCATATGGGGTCTACTCAGTACCCCACAACCAGGGTATGGGGGTAGGAAGCCATGTAGAACAACAGTTACAGGATATCAGGTCCCTACTCAGTAAGGTTCCAGGGTTACCACGTCCCATGGAGGTAGCAACCCCGGAGTGCTATGCGGATTCCCCCTTTGTGGACAGCATTGCCCTTGTCAGCATGCCAAAGAGGTTCACCACGCCAAAAATGATGTTGTATGATGGAACAGAGGATCCGCTGGAGCACATCAACCAGAACAAACAGAAAATGATGGTGGTTGCAGCAACAGGGCCTGAAAAGGAGGCATGTATGTGCAAAGGATTCGGTTCAACTTTGTCAGGAGCCGCACTCCAGTGGTTTGTTAACCTTCCCAACAAATCTATTTCCAGCTTCGTAGGGTTAGTGAACGTTTTCAATCAGCAGTTCGCAAGTAGTCGCAAGCCAGAAAAATTATCCAGTGATCTATACCGGATCGTCCAGAGGTTCGAGGAGTCCACCAGGGATTATCTCGCCAGATTCAATGTGGAAAAAATATCTATCCCTAGGTGCGACCCTACAACAGCAGTCAACGCCTTCAGAAGGGGATTGCATCGCAACTCTGATTTGTACAAGGATCTCACCAAGCATCCATGCGCCACCTTTGAGGAAGTTAAGCAAATGGCAGAGGCTACTTATCGCCTAGAGGAGGATGAGGATAGAAGGGACCTGTATGGAACAGAGTCGTCCAGCAGAAAAATCACAACAGAGAAAAAGAATGAAAGAGCCAAACCTTACATCAAGAACACAGTGAACAAAGTCTCAGGAGAAACAGAGAGCACCGAGGCTCCACCTAAGCTCAGCGAGTATGGGTTCACCACTGGACTTACTGGGGTATTGAAGGCAATCATGGAGCTAGGGCAGAGGGCCAGGTGGTCCAAGAAGCCTACTCCTAGGGAGAACGACAGAAGAGATGCCAACAAGAGGTGTGAATACCACAACGATATTGGCCACAATACAGAATATTGTGTAGTACTACGAAAGGAAGTAAAGCACCTCTACAGTGCTGGATGCTTTGATCACCTGCTCCCCAAGGGGGCAAAATCTGGAAAGGTCAATACTGCTGACCAGGCCCAACCATCCCCACCTCTACCTTACTCAAAGGTTTTGAGCGTCATCACAGGGGGGTCGGAGATATGTGGTCTCACTTATTCAGTAGCAAAGCGCCATGCAACCGAGACTAAAGGAGATAAACCAGAGTTCTCTCTCAGGGTCAGTAAACAGGATCTACTAGCAATCTCATTCGATGGAGTAGACATACCCGATGAGGCAGAACACCGCCATGACGCCTTGATCATTACCCTTTCTATAGGGAATTACCTTGTTAAAAAGATATTGGTAGGTACAGGAAGCTATGTGAATCTGATAATGCTGGAAACCTTGAAGAACATGGGGTTCAGCGAGAAAGACCTGGTGCAGAAGGCAGTACCCTTGGTAGGCTTTAGCGGAGAAACTAAACAATCCTTTGGAGAAATAGTGATACCTACCTTTGCAGGGGGTATGAACAAACAGGTACGGTACTTGGTCATTGATGGTCCGTCAACTTACAACGTGATACTTGGTAGGCCTTGGATCCATGAAATAAAAGCGATACCATCGATGTACCATTAGAGCCTGAAGTTCCCTACACCCTGGGGGGTACAAGAGATACGGGGAGATCAAAATGTCACTCGGGATTGCTACAAGAACGCTCTCAAACCCACTGCAGCTGGTCCTGCATAGCAATTACAGAAACTATGCGTCTAGAGGGAGTATATCGCACCTCCCCAGGAGGAACTCGATGAAGTAGTCCTGGACCCACAGTTTCCAGCAAGAACAGTGTTGGTGGGAGCTGACTGTACAGGTAATATCCGTGAGCAGATAATTGAATTTCTACTTACTAACATGGATTGTTTCACCTGGTCCCATAGCGATATGATTGGCATAGATCTAAGTGCAATTAAACACCGGTTAAATATAGACCCTGGCTTTCCTCCAGTCTAGCAGAAAAGGCGGAAATTCGCTCCTGAAAGGAACGAGGTGATAAACCAGGAGGTAGACAACCTCCTGGTAGTAGGCAAGATCAGAGAAGTTAACTACCCAGAATGGCTCTCGAATGTTATGGTTGTACCCAAGAAGAAAAACAAGTGGAGAGTATGTGTTGATTTTACATATCTTAACAAAGCTTTCCCAAAAGACCCGTTCCCCCTGCCGCACATTGATTCCATGGTTGACGCTACAGCAGGGCATGAGCTACTTACCTTCCTTGACGCCTGGAGTGGGTACAACTAGATAAAAATGGACCCTAAGGACCAGGAGAAAACAACCTTCAGATCTGACAGAGGCTTGTACTGCTACAATGTGACGCCCTTTGGCCTCAAAAATGCTGGTTCCACCTATCAGCGCCTGGTGAACAGAATGCTCAAGGAGGAGATAGGGAGAACAATGGAAGTCTACATTGACGATATGGTAGTCAAATCCGAGAAGGCAGAACAACACATGTCCCATCTGGAGAATACCTTCTCGATCCTCAGAAAATACTATATGAAGCTGAACCCCCCGAAATGCACTTTTGGAGTCTCCTATGGGAAATTCCTGGGGTACTTGGTGACGCAAAGAGGGATAGAGGCCAGCACGGATCAAATCAAAGCAGTACTTCATTTAGAATCTCCTCAGAAGCCAAAGGATGTACAGAGGCTCACAGGTCGGGTAGCAGCCCTAAAATAGTTCATATCAAGGTCCTTAGACAGATATCGGATGTTCTATGACATCCTGAGGAAGAGCCAGAAGTTTGAATGGACGCAGGAGCATGAAAAGGCGTTTAGGGAGCTCAAGCAGTACCTGAGCACCCCTCCTCTTCTCTCAAAGGCAGAACAGGGAGAACCGCTGTACTTGTATCTATCAGTGACAGAAGCAGCTGTAAGTGCTGTACTGGTACGAGAGCAAGAAGGTATGCAGAAACCAGTATACTATATAAGAAAGTCTCTGTTACCTGCAGAGACAAGGTACACATCTCTAGAAAAACTTGTTTTAGCACTTGTTACTGCTTCGTACAAATTGCGTCGCTATTTTGAGTCACATACAATTTCAGTCGTGACCAAATACCCCCTGAGAACCATAATGAGGAAACCTGAACTGTCAGGGAGAATGGTTAAGTGGTCTGTCCAGCTGAGTGGGTACGACCTGAAATTTGAACCCCGAACAGCCATAAAGTCCCAAGCCCTAGCTGACTTTGTGTCAGACTTTAGTCCCACCCTTCAAGAACAAGCCGACAGTGAAATCTTGACCCTAAGTGAGGCTAAAGGGGAGCAGGTATGGGAGTTACATGTTGATGGGGCATCCCATACGAAGGGAGCAGGGGTAGGGCTGGTCCTTAAATCACCTTAGGGGGAACAGATAATACAGGTAGTACGGTGTGAGTTCAAAGCAACGAGTAAAGAGGCTGAATACGAGGTCCTGATCTTAGGACTCCAATTAGCCTTGGAATTGCAAATCTACCACATCGAGGTGTATATTGACTCCCAACTGATCGTAAACCACGTGAATAACGTATACACGGCCAGGGATCCTAAAATGATAGCCTACCTGGAAGTGGCGAAGGAGCTCAAACTCCGCTTTGCCTCCTTCCACATCCAGCAGATACCAAGGGATTAGTATGTTGAAGCAGATACTCTTGCCACCCTGGGAGCAGCCTTCACTCCAGGGGCAGTGGGTACTATACCATTCATACATGTCATGAAACCTGCTATACGTCAGAATGAACAGCAGAACGCCAGTAAGGCTGCAACCACCCAGTGGACATACGAAGCAGGGATACTGTGTACTGCCACACCCCAGGAAGAGATTGATGGTTGGTGCAAGCCTTACATTAGTTGGCTACGTGATGAGGTCTTACCACCTGACCAGAAAGACGCCAGGAGCTTCAAAATGAAATCCTCCAGATTCGTACTCATTAATGGTATCCTATTTAGGAAGTCCTTGGCAGGACCCTATCTGAGGTGCTTGAGCATACAGGAGGCACAGTCAGTAATGTGTGATATCCATAGTGGTGATTATGGAAATCACACAGGGGGTAGGAGCCTGTCCAACAAGACACTAAGACAAGGTTACTTCTGGCCTACCATGAGGAAGGAGGCCATAGATTACGTCAAGAAATGCGAAGAATGCCAAAGACACGCTCCTATCAGCCACCAGCCAGCAGAGCATATGCATCCGATCATCTCGCCTTGGCCTTTTATGAAATGGGGAATGGACATTGTGGGACCATTACCCCGTGCTTCTGGAAACAGGACGTACATGCTGGCAATGACAGACTACTTCTCTAAATGGATAGAGGCATAAGCTTTACCTCAGATCTTGGAGAAGCATGTGATATCTTTCATCAAGAGGAACATAGTCTGCAGATATGACATCCCTTCAGAAATCATATGTGACAACGGGTCACAATTCATATCCAACAGAATGGAAGACTACTGCGCTAGGTGGAACATCAAGCTGTTTAAGTCCACTCCTAGGAATCCGCAGTCCAACGGTCAGGCAGAATCCAGCAACAAGATAGTCATGAACAACCTGAAAAGAAGGGTGGAGGAGATAGGAGCCAACTGGGCAGATGAACTCCCCTTCGTGCTATGGTCTGATAGAACTACCCCCAAAGTGGCAACATGTCAAACACCATTCAGTCTGGTATATGAGGTCGAGGCAATTATTCCCTCTGAGGTGCAAAACTGACACATCGATATGCCAATGCCACCGAAGAGAGGAACCAGGTAGAAATGGCCAGCAGCCTGGATACCATTGATGAGCCAAGGACCAGCGTCCAAATCAAGATGGCAGCCTACAAGCAGACAACAGCCAGGAGTTACAACAAAAACGTAAGGTTGAGAACGCTGTAGGTAGGGGACCTAGTACTCAGGAAGGTATTCCCAAACACCAAGAATCAGAGTGCATGTAAATTCACCTACAACTGGGAAGGTCCCTACCGTATAAAAGGCATCGTGGGTAATGGGGCATACAAGTTGGAGACTATGGATGGGGAAGTTGTCCCTAGATCCTGGAACATCATTCACCTTAAAAAGTATTATGTCCGAGGTTCCAGGTGCAGGACCCAGAAGTTCCACCTTCAACAGGTACATTCCAAGACCCTTGAATCCTAGCATTCAGTACTCCAGAAACCTTAGAACATGAACTAACTTGCTAAAAGTGTCTTTTATTAAGCAGCTATCGCTTGAAGGGGAACAACCCCAGAACCCACTTGCTGGAGCCACAACTCACTCTCTCATGAGGTAAATACGCAAAGAACTAATCATTTTGTTTCATACCGCCTGACTGTACCACCTGCATTGGTCTAACAGTAACATCTCTTTTGACAGCAGGAACAACTAAGTCACCAGACAAGGTCTTTCGTTCAGTACACACGTGCTAAGTCTCCTGAATTCAGCAGGTACTACTAAGGGAATGATAACTTACAACGTATCTTTCAAATCCTTTGAGTCAAAATCTTTTTCTTATTTTCCCTTGGTGTCAACTTCACAGGCGTCACAAGGAGCAAAATGTGGAAGCAGCGTACTTAGTATTTCAAACGGCCAAAATGAAACTCCCTTTCTTTTAAGTTGTTGTAAAACTCTGGGGGAACACACTTCGTGCTCCCTAAACTATTTTGGATTTATGAAATTGCTTCCATTTTTAGGTTTATCGTTGTTTTTGGATTGAATATGGATATGGTAAGTTGAATATTAAGGCAATGTCCTAGTAGGCTAACTGATGAACAGGAACTAGCAAATTATTCCTCCTGCAGGAAGTGCCCAATGTGCGCGTGGTCGAAACAGAGGGATTCGAGTATCCTAATGGATAGAAAGCTCCCTGAACAACCATAGACACCTCAACAAGTACGAAGCCGACACACAAAAAGAAAGAACAAAAGAATTGCTAGCAAAACAACAGAAGGAACAAAACGAAAATTCATAAACATCTCTCAGTAGGGGGAACTTGAAAAACAAAGTATTTTTGCCCCTCCTACGAGGCAAACACAAAAGTACTAAAAGGTGCCCAAAACTACCAGGCACCAAAGAGTTGGATTACAATGGGCCACCACACAGGGTGCCCAACAAAAAATCAAGATAAAAAATTAAAATTTAAATGCCTAAACTAGGCAGCAGCTGCAAAATCTGGGGCGACATCAGCAGGAACATCTACAGGGATGTTGGGCTCCACAGTAGCTTCTCCTCCAGATGGACCTTCCCCTCCCTGGGCGACGAGGGCTTCCTCCCTGACCTCCTCGACTGACGCGACAGGTGGTTGTTCAGTCCTAGCACTGGTCTCTCCATCATCACCACCCAGCAAGTCGTTGATGAGGCTGAAGTCCGGCTTGATTGGATATGCAGCATTGAACAACCGTTCCTCCTCAGCAAGGTCCCAGTTGGAGTGTTCACCCGCCTCAAACTCCTTGATGCATTTGATCTTTGTTTCCCAGGCGGAAACCAATGTAGAGTCCAAGAGCAGGTGCTTCAGCAGCTCCACCTCCTTGTGAGCCTCTTCCATACGCCCTTCTACCACCCTCTTCTCAGCATCCAGCTGCTTCTGGGCAGCTGCCTTCTCCTTAGCCATCTTCTTCTCGGCACCCACCTTGTCCCTCCTAGCCAGCGCCAGATCTGCCTCCACCTTCCCCAGGTTGACGTTGAGGTTGTTCACCTCCCCCCATCAATCTGGCAACCTCCCTGCGCAGGAACATGCCGTCCTGCAAAACCTACAAGAGGAACAGTCAGCAGCATGATCAAAATAGACCAATGAAACATAAAGGAAATTAGAAAAGGTACTTGCAGGGCGCGTCCAAGAGCCTCATCTAGTACAGCAGGAAGAGGGGTATGTCCCAGAGAATGGACAGCAGCAGGGAGCAGGAACTGTTCCATGTGAGGCCAGAGAGGCACCCCACTGGAGCCATACCCCTTGGGAAGGCGGATTACAGTGGAAGTATTGGGCAGGGGTGGCCTAGGAGCCATTGCAGCCAGAGGAGCAACCTCAACAGGGACAGACGTGCTAACCGGCACCTTTTTAGCAGGGAGCGATGGCCCCTTCCTAGGAGAAGGACCAAAGGAAGCAGAAGCAACTTGCTTCCTCTTTCTATCCAGCAGGGAAAGAGAAGAAACAGGAGTATTCCCTAGTACAGGAACATAGTTAGAACACAAACGTAAATGACCATATAGCAAGAACGATAGCCTATAAAAAATGAAGCCTTACCAGACGACATCTGGAATTCGGCAGCTGGGGGTTCTTGCTGACTGGTGGAGGTACCAACTTCCTCTTCTTCCTTCTCTTCTTCTCTATCTTCTTCCTCCACTTGCTCTCCTTCACTAATGTCAAGAGGCTCGGAGGCAGATGCACCAACAGGGGAAGAAAGTACACCAGGGTAAGAACGGGTTGCAACAGGGAGAGCAAATAAACGGCTAACCACACTGTGATCTCTTGAGGGAACTGGCTGCTTCAAACCTACAGCAGTACACCAGTAAGAACATTAAGGTAAAAGAAAAATAACAGACACCCAGAAACTAAAATTACCTTTAGAGGCCCCTCACTTATCAAATAAGTACTCGGGGGTGGGGGTAAGAGAGTCAATCTTATCAAAGATAAATTTCGTATTCCAGCCTTCATCCCTCACTTTGGGAGGAAGGATCACGCTAGGGTTGCTGCGGTCGCAGGACCTCAAGGTGATAAGCCTGACAACAAATGGCCTAAAAGTATAGAGCATGGCGAGGTCACCCAGACCAATCCCCAGAGCGTGATCCTCACCAAGGATGCAGAGCGAGACCAGAACGCGCCATGCATGAGGCGCAAGCTGGCAGATCGCCAACCTATAATGGCGCAAGATCCTTTGCACCAAAGGAGGGAAGGGAAAAGACAAACCCTGGGTAAAAGGGTACTCGTACAGGCATGCCCAACCGGGATTATGGGCATCCGACGCCTCCCCAGGCTGAGGAATGTGAATGTCGACCTTCTGCCCAAGGCCAAACCTCTCTCTCACCTCCTCGAGGGGGGTGTCAGCAAAGTTGGAATCGCACAGATAGTGATTTGCGAGGATCCCAGAGGATCGTAAGGGAGAGAGAGCAGTATCAGATGGACCCCCATGGGGAGAAGGAGGAGGAACTGTACGGCGGATAGACTTTTTGACCATAATTGCGAAGTTTAAAGGCGAAAAAAATTAAGAGAGATAATAGAAAGTGAGGAGTTTACCTGATGGATAGGGAGATTATAAGAAGGGAAGGAGAGTAAAGGATTTTAGGGAAAAAGGTTAATAAAGACAAGAATAAGGGAAGTGGGAGGGGGATGGGTGTATTTATAACTGTAGGGAGTTAAGGGAGGGAGTTAGGTTGGGGGGAATCAAGGGAAAGGAAACGTGGGGGAAGTGGGGAGTTATTAAGGGGAAGTGACTGATTAGACCCCAAACGGTCAGTCTCAGTGGATAAGAATGCAAGTGGGCTGACGTCATGCTATGACATCACCACTACATGCAGCATCCAGGAGGGAAGCAACTCCCAACATTCATCGAGCAAGAACAGAACCTGGCAGTTGCTTGGGGGTAATTGTATGGGTAAAAATACCCTCTCATTTTCATCATGACGTGGCAACTCACAATTGGATAAAATAAAGGCACACGGATCAATAACGAGGCAGCAGGCTGCTAGACGCAAGGAAGAACAAGGGGGGGGGGGGATGAACATGGACATTCAAGTGATGCAAAGGCCACGTTTGAATTAAATAACAAACAGCCAGCAGGAACGTTGAAATGGTCAGCAGGAACATTGAGGTGATCAGCAACAACTTTGACAAAGTCAGCAACCACTTCCTATTTCGTAGGGAGTGGAGCATATGATTGAGCATATGTAGGGAGCACGTGCAACCACTCCAAGAAAAGCTATAAAAGAGCAACAAACATCAGATTCAAGGACATCCCTCATTCACTCCACTCGAAAAAATATCATTCACCACCTGCAAACAATTAATAATTAACACACTTAGAAACATATACACCATTCGTGTCATTTGTACTTAGTCATTTGGAGATTACTGCTATTCCTCCTGATTGTTCCAGCTAGGTTTACCCTCGAATACTATTACTACTAGTGGATCATTGGTGGGATACCATTCCCCCCGCGGTTTTTCCCACATTTTGGGTTTCCCGCGTCACCATTTTGCTCGTTTCATTTGTCTCTCTTTCTTTTTCGTTTGTTTTTCCTTCGCACTAGTTGTTTAATTTCGTTCTCTCCGTATTCTTACTTATAATCTACTTCAGTCCTTAATATCGTATTTTAATTAGAATTGCCGCATTGACTCACAAATCTTTAGTCGGTAAAATCTGACCAAAACACTAACATGCATTCATTTAGCACACGGTGCAAAGATTCAAAAGCCAAGTCATTATTCGTATACCAACATATACTACTACTTCTAAGCATAGTACTCATAACAACCTAGCACTCAACTTCCACACTTTCATGTATCATGGTAAGCACTATATCATACGAGAAATTAACGTGAATCACACATTCATGCAAGCATACTCCTATACAACTCCCACATAGCGTTCACCCATACTTTTAACCACCCACATAGTGACCAACTGAGATAATAGGCACTAGTTTTGATAAGAGGGCGCCCACTCATATAAAACCGATCTCCTATCACACTCAAGTCGGGTTCATTTTATTAGACACACCTAGGTTCATTTTGGTTCATTGGTTTAGGTTCCAAAATCGTCGCTCTTATACCACTTTGTAACACCCCCTTCTTACCCGGCCAAGGTAATTGGGAGATGTTACCTTCTAGGTTTCCCGAGGCGGTGAATCGGAGATACAATAAAGGAACATTTATTATAAATAACAAGTTTAGTGATTACAAACCAGTAACTAATAATACAACTCATGGCTACTATACTCATCTAACTAGTGATACTCATCTCGTGACTCATCAAGCTCGTCCCATCTCCCGTGCACTATCCAACAATCTGTATCTAACCTTCTCCCCATATGACCAAAGGACATCATATGGATCAACACAGGCCACCCCAAAAGAGACAGGTGACAAAACACAGACACACAAACGTCAGTTTCAATAAATGAATAAAAGATGACACGGCTTATGTGTGAACATGCAATATGACTACTAATGTGAATATCATAACACCAAATGACCACCACCACGGGACCGGGACACGTCCAGGTATACCGACAACTACACCGGTACGCCCAGACATAGCGATAACCACAAATAGGTACCGGGACACGCCCAGACGTACCGGGTCCGGAAGCCAACCGTATCCTCTGTCAGACGTCGTGTCTCAACCACACGCGCCCTTCCAAACTCAAGCCATTAATGTGAACATCCCTCTTGGAGTGGGAAGCTCCAAGAGGCGACTCAAGTGTAAGACGGTCTCCCAACCGCCTTACGTCTCAAAACAATAACAACAACGACAACGAATCCTCCAACGTATATAATAATGACCAATACATGAACCACAACCAACATATCATAATCATCCTCTTAATGATGTGATTACCACTAAGCATGTTATAATGCAAATGCCCTAATTATGCAAGACTAACTACAACATCAACATAGCCAACTTTACATCATTGAAACCGAGTAGGATTAACCTACCTTTTAGCAATCTTCTCAAGCTACTCGAATCCGGACCGAAACCATCTCAGGGAACCGTCTCATCCTATACAAACCACATAATAACTATCACAATACATCCTATACTAATATACACTATAAAGTCCCTTATCATTACCCCTTAATTACCCCAAATACACATACTAATTGCTAATTAATCACCCATGACGAATTCCCCAAAAATTTAGGGTTTAAATGACTAGAAAAGGAGAGATCTTTACTTACTAGGTGAAGGAGATGAAGAGGAAGGTGGTAGATCTTCTAATCCAAGCTTGAATCCCAAGTAGAAGGGGTTGTTGAGGGTTTTAGAGAGAGGGGAGGGAGTTTGGAGAGATAAGGAGAAAGGTGGAAATGATTTTCGGGTTAGGGGTGAAAGGGATTAAATCCCGTGTTCTGAAAACAGCGGCACCCGACCGAGTGCCGGGTCCACTTGGTCGAGTGGACTCACTCGGCCGAGCATAACTCCACTCGATCGAGTGGACTCACTCGGTCGAGTATACCCTTCACTCGACCGAGTGGACCTACTCGATCCGCTGCAACACCATTCGGTCTAGGCTCAGGTCTAGTGTAAGGCTATCCTTCCCTTTCGAGTGATCTCTTATCGGTCTAAAGGTCCTCTCACGCATCCCCAGGTTTAAGTACGGGTCCCAAAAATGTCGGGTATTGCATCTATAGAGCTTCCTAGGCCAGGAACATTAATAAACTGGTCTCATTTGTCAATTAGGCTTGAGTGTGGTTTCTCCTTGTGGAATATGTAATATCAAATTGCATAAGTGTGATATTGATTTCTTGATGCTTTTATTGCTTTCATTTGACTAAGTACATGGGGATAGGCGGTTCTTACAGTTCATATAAGCCTTACAATTATCCTTTTTGTTAGCCCGTTTGACCCCTTGTAGCCAATCTTAAATTACATCTTATGAGCTACAATTCAAGAATTTGCCTACCTTATTGGGACATTCGCAGTTGCTTGTTTATCATGTCTACTTTACTACTATGGTTGGGATTAGGACTATTATTGTCTATTGTGGGTGTAGTAAAATTATTTAGCAATTGTGTTGTATCCTTGTGTTGGAAAAAGAAAAAAAATGAAGCAAAAGAAAAAGAAAAAGAAAAGAAAAAGAAAGAAAAGTTGAAAAAAAAAAGAAAAAAAAAAGGAGAGGAATCGAAAAGAAAAGAAAAGAAAAGAGATTGCTTCATTTGGTTTTATAAAAGGATCAGAAGGATGGTCGTAGAGTCTAATGCATTTTTGGAGAGTACTTCGTTCGCTCTCATGTGTTAAAAAGTTGAGATCATTTATCTAAGTTGGGTTCATTTGTTATTATAATATTTGATTTTGGTTTAGCGCTGCGACTACCGTCTTAGCTCCACATATCCATAACGTGCTTTGGCACAAACCATTTCCATCCCTTTTAACCCATTTGCCATCCTTATTGTCCTAGATACATGTACTTTTGTCTACATTGTGATTGCATATTAGTTGGGGAAATCTCTATCACATTACATTGCATGCATGTTTCATAAGTCGAGTGAGTGTTTCTACTTCTTTCTATCTTCACATATAACTCACCCTTACATACTTATGAGTGCATGAGTCAAATCCGCAAGAATCCGACTAATTTGTCTTGCAAGATCGAAAGGTATTTGGCATTTGTCTATAGTATGGTGACTTCAGACTTGAGCTACGTTTTCTATTTCCCATACCTTTGAATTTGTTTTATTGGTATACTTTGGTCATTGCTTTGTTACAGATTAGGATAGCTTGGGATTTGTATCTGCATCAACATTAGCTCTAAGTTGTTTATTCACCATTTGTATGATTGCCTTTTGTATTGTATGTTACTTTGCTTGAGGACAAGCAAAGAGATGGTTTGGGGGAGTTTGATGAGTCATAATTGTATACATATTTATGCCTCCCCTTAATTTCTTTTGATACGGTTTTCGTGCTAGATTATATTATTTACATGACTTTTATGTTAGAATGTCGATACTTCCGCTTTTTGATGTTTAATGCAGGAATGATGCATTTGAGGAGCAAAGTAATGAAATGGGCATCGCGGAGTAGGCATGGAGGAATACACGAAGTATGGCACGGGAATCCATAAGAATGAAGGGAGAGAAGTTAAGAAGAAAACACGAAGAAAAGAGCAGAAACAAGTGGTGCCTCGATCAATTGGAGCTGGGCTCGATCGAGGAAGCACGTACTCGATCGAGTACAATGGGGCTCGATCGAGGAACTCCCTATTTCTATATTTTCCGCAATTTTCCTTACGTAGGTTATGATTTATTATAAATACCTAGATTCGTACCCTAGTTTATGAACGCTTTATTTTCCGTAGGTTTAGTTGAATTACTCTATAAATTCTCTTAGAATACTTTAGATTAGTTTACATTAATTTAGCATTCGGATCTATTGCCTTTAATTACGGTATTGTTCTAATCTTTCAATAATTATTATTTCAATTACTTGTTCATCTTTTATGTTCTTAATTATGCTTTCTATTATTGCTATTGTTGTTATTATTATTAGTATATGAGTAGCTAAACCTTTAATCTAGGGTGAAAGATGATCCAGGATGTTAGAAGGGGATTAAACTAATGAATTGATAGTTAAAATTGCTTATTTGTTGTTGTTCATGTTATTGTTCTTCATCTAGTAAATTAATTACTGGCCAGGGTTACTTGACTAGTATAGCGAATTGAGACTTTCACCAACTGAGTTAGAATCAATATAGGCCACGATAACTGAATAGAGATAATTTAATGATAGCGATTGCATGTTAAATTTGATCTAAAGGAATATTGAATCGACCGATCATATAACCTTAAACAACATAATTAGCTCTATCAATAAATTAAATCACACCCCGTATGACTACCTAGTGAACCCGAATCCCTATAATTTTTATTACTATTGTTACTCATCCTTTATTTACTTTGCTATTAGCTGTTAGAAACAAAATCAACAAACCCCCATAAATTGGTTACTTTAAGATAAACTTAAATATTAACAAACTGGAATAATTACCTCCTCTCTCTGTGGATTCGACACTTGTTACCACTAGCTATTAGTTAGTAGTAATTTAGGTTTACTTTGATTAAGGTGATACGACTTTAGCCTTATCAAGCACCCCTACCCCCGATTCCCCTGCCCCTGCCTTCTCTTCTAGTTGACACATCGGTTTGATTATGTATATCACCTTGATTTTCTTGTGAAATTGAGGCTTCATTGGTCTTCCTCTACATCTTTTCATTGCAGGTTGATCAGGCACCTTGTTTTTATCCGGACACTTTCTTTTTGTATGAGTAGAGCTTCTGCAAATACTACAATGCATCGCTTGTCCATGTCTAGTCAACTTTCCAGGTCTCTTAAGATCCTCATATGGATCCTTTCGCCTATTCTTTCTAGGTCTTCCAGGACCCACTTTAATTATAGGAGGTTCTAATGGGTTTTTTTTTCAGGCCAATGTTTTTCCCCGACACAAGGAGCTATCGACACTTGATAACTCTTAGCATATGTTGTTGTTCTTAAGTAATCACCCACATATTCTTCAGCCTTGTGCCTTAGGTAGAATGAACAAGATACAACATGACAACATGAAATATCTATCAAATCCCATTTTCTACATGTGCACGTCTTTTTTCCACATCAACCTTCAGAATATCCAACTTATGAGACACTTGAAATAACATCATGTCAGAGAGTTTGGCAGTACAATTTCGTGCTTCATCCTTCTCAATTTCTAGTTTCTCTTGAACCCTTGGACAAATGATATTCCATTTCAGCATTTCTTTTCTTTTCTTGCACAATCTCTCCATTATTTGACATCTGATATCTTCAAGCAAATATAAGATATGTTTTGCCCTGGCATTAATTATTCAACCATTGAAAGTTTCCGTCATATTGCTCACAACTATGTCACACATAGTGTCAATTTTCAAGAAAGCTCTACAAAAAAAGGTAGGATTTAAAACTTTGAAAGCATCCACTGAATTTGGCGACACCATGGCCATATCTTTCAGAGCTAAGTTATAGTCAGCAATACAATATGCATTAACAGCATTCCAAAAATGCATCTTTAGCTCATCGCCTTTGCAGTCTCCTTCCAATGTTGATATATGTGTCTTGCACAATTTCTATGTTCAGTTTTAGGGAACAACTTGGCAACATCATTTAACAATCCCTTCAACACAAATAAATATATAATTATCAACTAAGCATGAGATAGAAAAAATTCAACATCTAAGTTGTTTTAGCAGGACTTTCCCTGAAAGGATCCGGCTTGATTATAAAGTAATTAGGGTATCTAGTTCTGCAAATTAGGGATAAGATTATAGAAGAATTATAGATGGAGATTGAATATAGGTAGTGTTATTGTATTTCTTTGATAAGCCGATTACAAATCTTGTATGTAAGTATGAGTATTCAGTAGAGAATAATGTGTATCCTTTACAAATGTTAAATAATGCTATTTATACTCTTCAAAAATTAACGTTGGATGCTACCCAACGTTCTTCTTGACCGTTTTCAGTTGTTAGCTACAAAATAGGGCACATATCCTATTTATCCGCTTGACCCAATCTTCTTCAACAAACTTCGGCTTATATTCCTTTGCATGATATGGTACGTGGAAACATACTATTCTTAGAGTTGGACTAGGTCTTCCGTGATAATAGGGCATGTGTATAACTGTCTTGCTTGCTTGCTGATCAGCCGTCTTGGTGGAGAGTTCCATCAAGCTACTTTAATATCATTATCAGGCTTTTCTTCCTGGACCTTAACAACTTATTTATCCTCTGGTGTTCTTCTCTTGTCAAATAATAACTGTACTTGCCCGGACTTTGGTTGCCCCAATCAGCCTAATAAGGCCAGGCTAGGTTACAATCAGACCAGGCTAATTTGGGCCTAACAATTGCCCCTTGACATTTTACCCGTGCTGGATCAGGCTAGGTGTGAGATGTCTATTGACCGGGCTAAACAAATGAAAAGAATCAGATTTATTCAAGGACTCTTAGACTTCTAGTGACCGTTAAACACTACAACGGCTAACTGTATGATGTCATGCTGACAGTTTTGCGTTTTCTAGGGTTTTTGCACCGTTGCTCCTCCTCTATAAATACGGTATTTGTGATGAGTTTATTTTTCACCAAATTTCTTCCACTTTTCTTGCTAAGTTTTCTCTAGAATTCTCCCCTATTTCCCAGGAATTCCAGTTTGCTAACTTATAATTTCTCATAAAATTCATCATTATAAACAAAACATCGAAGGATATGGGAGCCAAAAAGCGTCCTGCTTCCCAGAAAGCTGCTGCTGAGCCTAAACCCAAAGATATCCATGAGGAAGAGGTGCTTGAAATTGATCCTCCTGCTCGTGCTATAGCCTTTAAATATCAAGACTCTATTTTTTCTGCTCTTCAATCTCTGGATCCTTATTTCCCTGAAGAAAACTTATTGAAAACGAACTATGATAGGGTTTTAAGGGAGAAAAAATTAATTCCTGATTCGGCTGAGGTTTGGATTCCTGAGTCTTGTCCAGTCAGAGCCAATTGGGTGTCACCTGGTTGGTTTTGTATTTATGAATGGGCGTTCAAAGCAGGTTGTAAGTTACTTTTTACTCCTTTAATGATTGATACTATTCGTGCTATGGAAGTATCACCTTTCCAAATCATGCCAATGGTTTGAAAACTTGTCCATTCTATTGAAAATTTATGTGCTAAGCATAGTCTTGTAATTACTATTAATGATATCAAGGCAGTATATCATATGAAAAATCCTTCTACTGGTCGTTTTAATTTGAGAATTAAGTAAAAAATGTCTCCATTAATTACTAACCTGGACTCTGGAGATGATAAAAGCTGGGCGAAGTCTTTCCTGTTTATCCGGACTGAGAGCCTGGGGTCAGGCTTTGATTATTTGAGATATCCTCCTTTGGAGAGTGGTAGGTTTCCTGTACTCTTAATTTGCAATTTATATTAAACGAAATTAGGATATTTAATTTTTACCTGTGCATTTTTTGGTAATATTTGTAGCTCCTGATTGGAACTTCGACCCTCTTGACGAGGATGGTGTTTCAAGGATAAAGGCTTTT
This sequence comes from Silene latifolia, assembly GCF_048544455.1. NCBI lineage: Eukaryota > Viridiplantae > Streptophyta > Magnoliopsida > Caryophyllales > Caryophyllaceae > Silene > Silene latifolia. The sequence continues at coordinate 183,765,473 of NC_133538.1, read as the reverse complement.
CTTTCTATTCCTGAGGAAGAGAGGGCTTGGCCTGCCAGTCTAGGCAGGGATTTATTGCCCCGGTATATGAAGACCAAGTTGAGTGTGGTCAAAGTACCCAAAGGCAAGCCTAGCTCCACTGCTCTTTCCTGTATGTCTTCTATATGTCTTTATGTCAATTGTTGTCTTCTTATCACTTCTCTTCTGATATTTATGTATATTCTTTATATATTCAGGTATTCGGTCTTCTCGCTAGGTTGGCCAGCTTTACTCGCAAAAGATTTAAAGGTGGAGTGGCTAGGATTGCTGAATGTCCCAAGAGCCAGGAGGCTAGTGAGAGTGATAAGACGCTTGACATTTTAGTTTCGATGTCCACCTCCCGGGATCCACCTGTGGCTAGTATCACCGAGAGGTTGTTCAGGCTTCCAAAAGGAGGAGGGAAGATGTTATTCCTGAAGAGGAAGGGAGAGAGAAAGAGCCTATTCAAGCTCAACCAATTAGGAGTGTCAGGCAAGTGTCTGCTAGGATGGACGATATGGATGCTGCCCGGGCACAGATAAATGAATTTTCTGCTAGTATGAGCGGCCAACTTTTATCTTCTAATACCCTTGAGTCTTCTACTAAAGTGGTTTCTATCTTGTCTTCTCTTGTGACAAAGGCTGCTGAGCTTGCTTCTCAAGCTAAGGAGGTTAGTTGTAAAGGGATAATTTAATTGTTATGTGTTCTTTGTGTTGCTTTATATTTGGCTGATTGACTTTCTTTTGTTTCTTGTAGGGATTGGATGCCGGGTTGGCTACTGCTTGTCAGCTCAGGGATGCCAGGCTAGGGTTTCTAGCTTGGAGGAGAAATTAGATAAAGTGAATCGTGAGCTGCACACATCCAGCGGTAATGAGGTTGTACTTCAATCTCAGCTGGGGTCGGCTAGAGAGGCATCCAGGGCTGCTTTGGTTTGTGTGGTGGCTGCGAAAAACGCTGAGAAGGTTGTCAGGCAAGAGTTGGAGGCTGTAAGGGAAGAGCTGAAGACTGTCAAGGAAGAGTCACTCGCCGAGAAGCGAGCAATGCGGATCACCGAGGAAAAATGAAGAGCTCGGTGCTGAAAAGGAGCTAGTGGAGGCGCGGCTTGCTGATGCTGCTCAGTATTTCTTTGGGAAAGGCCGGGTTGATGCTATGAGGGATTCAGAATCTGACCAGGCTAATTGGGATCCGGATCGAGATGAGACAGCTCTGGACACTCAGTATCCTGATTTGGCCAATATGGGTCAAGAAGAAGAAGTAGATTCTCCTCCTTCCAAGGAGAAATCGGTGATCGAGAAATGGTGGATGGTTGTGAGTCGGTTCTGGGTTGAAGCCCGCTTAGATTTGTGTTTTTCCTTTTCGTTTTGGCCCATCCAGGGGGGATGTTCCTGGAATGAATATTTATTAGGTATATTTTAGCCCATCCAGGGGGGATGTTCCTGGTAAGGATAATTATTAGGTATGTGGTAAGGCTAGCTTTTTTGGATGAATATTTTGTTTCGGTTTTGAATAAATATTTGGTCTTTGTTGGTTTCTTTTTACGTTTTGATAAGGTACATTTGTAGTGTTGGATGTGTACTGGATCTGGCCAGTTATTCGAGTGGATCGGGTCAGTTTTTTGTGCTGAATCTGGCCAGTTCATTGTATTATGGGTGGGGTTGTTGCCTGTCTGGAGGGCTTATGACCCATCTATGTTATACAAGCCAGGAAAAGATTTTACAGATTTGTATATTAAATTGAGCTCAATATTTTAAGGCCTGTTTTTGCAACTGAAAGTTGGGTATTAGTGGGGTGGCCCCCAATCTTTAAGAATTGTTTTAAGTAAAGTGCAGTATGTAAAACAAATATTGAAGATTCTACTCGGTAAAAGGAAATATGAGAATATTGACAAGTACTTGGGCACATAATGGAAAGAAATTATATAAGGCATTTATTCATATAATGGCAAGTATCATACATTCAGTTTCATATCAGGCCAGGCAAGAAATGTTAAGATAAAAATTATACCTGGACAGGGAGATATATTTTATATGTGAAATAGTTTTAAGTGTGAAATACTCCAAGCTCTTGGGATCATTTCGCCATCCAGGGTTTGTAATCTATAAGCTCCCTGGCCGACTATTGAGTCAATCAGGTAGGGACCTTCCCAGGTTGGGGCCAATTTGTCAGCATTCTTCTCTTTTGTGTTTTGAAAGACTTTTTTGAGGACAAGGTCTCCTACCCTGAATACTCTAGCTTTGACGGTCTTGTTGTAGCTTTTTGCAACTCTCTGCTGATATGCTGCCAATCTAATGCTGGCTGCATCTCTTAGCTCTTCCGTCAAGTCCAGGTTATCCTCCATTAGAGGTATATTGCTTGTTATCGTATTCAGCCGCATCCGGCGATGGAATGTCGACCTCAATCGGGATTATCGCTTCACATCCATAGACCAAGGAGTAGGGGTTTGGCCTGTGGATGTTTTAGGCGTGGTTCTCACAAACCCCGGAGGGACCAAGGGGAGCTCTTCAACCCATCTACCTTTCCTTCTTTCTAGCTTCTTCTTTATGCAACCGATTATTACTTTGTTACTAGATTCTCGCTCGGCCGTTAGCTTTTGGATATCCCGGTGTGGAGGTTACCAGGTTGATGTTCCATTGAGCACGTAAGGTCATTGTTCTTTATCCCACGTGCGTGCCATTGTCGCATACTATTTCGGGGATGCCATATCTACATATGATGTTGTGTCTGATGAAAGCTATGACATCCTTTTCTTTGACTTGCCTGTATCAATCAGCTTCTATCCACTTGGAGAAGTAGTCAGTCATTGCTAGCATATAAACTTTTTGCCCAGGTGCTTGAGGTAGTTTCCCTACTATATCCATGCCCCACTTCATAAATGGCCAGGGTGCAGATATAGAATGTAGTTCCTCAAATGGCTGGTGAATATATGGTCCGTGAATCTGGCAAACCTCGCATTTAAAGCTGAATTCCAGGCAATCGGCCCTAAAAGTGGGCCAATAATATCCTGTTCTGAGTACCTTTCTTGCCAGGCTCCTTCCGCCCTTATGATTTCCACAGTATCCTCCATGGATTTCTGATAGTATCTGCTCAACTTCTTGTGGTTCCAGGCATCTGAGGTATGGTCCTGCCTGCGATTTCTTAAAAAGTACGTTGTTAATAATAGTATATGAAGCAGCTTTTATTTTTAGTGCCCTGGCAGCTTGCTTATTTAGGGGAAGGATTCCCTGTTGTAGCCAATCGTAGTAAGGTTTTGTCCAAGAATTGGCAACATATATTGGGAAACTTTCATCTTGCTTATTTATTGCAGGTTCTAATAAATGTACGATGGGTATTTTGTCAAAGTCAAGGGGACTGAAGTTGGATCCTAGGCCGGCTAAGGCATCGGCCTGGGTATTCAAGTCCCTGGGAATTTGGTCAATATTAAAATTGCGGAATTTTGATTTTAAATTTTGGACAACTTCCATATAAAACATCATTTTTGAGTCTTTTGCAGTATATATTCCATTTACTTGGTTTGAAATAAGAAGGGAATCAGTACGTACCTTTAGGTTTTGTACACCAAGGTCAATACATACCTTTAATCCAGCTATTAGAGCTTCATATTCTGCCTCATTGTTGGTAGCTTCAAATGCACAGCTTATAGCTTGTACTATCTTATCCCCCTGTGGCGATTTTAGTACTACCCCCAGGCCTGTGCCCCTCATGTTGGCTCCACCATCGACAAATAGGGTCCATTCTAGGTCTGTTTAGTCGTTGGCCAGTCTATTTACTTCTTTTATTAGGTCGGGTTCTAGGGCTGGACTAAAATCAGCCACAAAGTCTGCTAGTGCTTGTGACTTAATTGCTGTCCTTGGTTCAAATGTTATGTTGTATGTGCTTAGCTGGACTGACCATTTGCACATTCGTCCGGACAATTCTGGTTTCCTAAGTACAGCCTTGATAGGAAGATTGGTTCTGACTATTATAGGGTGGCTTTCAAAGTAAGGTCTTAACTTTGTGCAACTCATAATTAAAGCTAAAACGTATTTTTCAAGTAGGCCATACCTGATTTCTGCATCCAGTAGACTTTTACTTACGTAATAAACAGGGTGTTGTTGTCCGTCTGCTTCTTTGACCAGGATTGCACTGACAGCAGTTTCTGTGACTGACAGATATACTGTCAGGGGTTCATCTTTGACTGGTTTTGCCAACAAGGGAGGAGACGATAGATATGTTTTCAGATCTTCAAAGGCAGCCTGATGATCAGGGGTCCATTGAAAGTCCTTGTTTTTCCTTAGCAGATTATAGAATGATTTGCACCTTTCTGATGATCTTGAAATGAATCTGTTCAGGGCTGCTATCCTCCCTGTCAGCTTTTATATGTCTTTGACTGTCTTAGGTGGTTCCAGCTCCAGGATGGCTTTGATCTTCTCGGCGCTGGCTTCTATCCCTCTTTTTGTCACCATATAGCCCAAGAACTTGCCTGCTGAGACTCCAAAATGGCACTTATGTGGATTGAGCTTCATATTGAATTTCTCCAGTATTTGGAAGGCTACTTCCAGGTCTTTGACGTGGTCTTCTGCCTTTTTTGACTTGACTACCATGTCGTCTATGTAGACTTCCATGGTATCTCCAATTTGATCTTTGAACATCATGTTGACTAACCTTTGATAGGTTGCACCTGCATTCTTTAATCCAAAGGGTATAGCAGTATAACAGTATATTCCTCTTTCAGTGATGAAAGCTGTACTTTCCTGATCTGCAGGGTGCATCTTTATTTGGTTGAATCCACTGGAGGCATCCATGAATGTTAACATCTCATGGCCTGCAGTGGCATCCACCATTGCATCTATGTGTGGCAGGGGAAATGGATCTTTGGGGCAGGCCTTGTTTAAGTCGGTGTAGTCTACACAGACTCTCCATTTGCCGTTTTTCTTTTGGACGACTACTACATTTGCAAGCCAGTCAGGGTACATTACTTCCCTGATCATTCCCATGTCCAATAGCTTGTCAACTTCTTGGTTGATGATTTCATGCCTCTCTGCAGCAAATTTTCTTCTTTTTTGTTGTACAGGCTTAAAGGATTTGTCAATATTTAACTTATGGGTTATAATATCAGCATCTATACCAGTCATATCAAAATGTGACCAAGCAAAATAGGACATTTTAGTTTTGAGAAAGCTGACCAGATTGGGTCTTACCGAGTCTGGTGCATCTGACCCTACAAGTACCTTCCTGTCAGGGAATTCTGGGTCTAGAATGACCTTTCCTGTTTCCATCCGTGATTGTGCAATATATTCTTTCCTGACAGGTGACTTTAATTGCTATGCAAGGGACTTACCTGACTTTGAGGGTTTCAAAGCCTGGGTGTAGCATTCCTGAGCCGTCCTTTGTTCTCCCCTGATGGTGGTTATCCCCCATTCGGTTGGTATTTTCACACATTGATGGTATGTTGATGGGATTGCTTTGACGTTGTGGATCCATGGTCTGCCCAGGATTACATTGTATGAGGATAGGCAATCCATTACCCTGAATCTTTCATATGAAGCCACGCCTTCCACATAGGTTGGCAGGCTAATTTCTCCCAGGGTGTTCTTTGTTTCTCCACTGAACCCAACCAGGATGCTGGATTTCTTGATGATCTTCTCTTCATCTATCTTCATAGCTTTGAGGACGTCAAGCATCACCAAATTGATTGAATCGCCCCCATCTATCGAATTCTTGACACCTTAGTTTGTGCCAATTTGCATGGTAATTACCAAGTCATGTCATGATGCACTCCTGATATTCTCTGCGCAAGTCCGAGTCATCAAAAGTAATAGCAGGCAATGACTTAGATCTAAGAAGGGGTCAAGTCTAGACTCACTTTGGATATTCTTTTGGCAAGTGATTGAGCTGGTCGGACCACGTATTTCGATCCTCCATTTATGAACTTGACTTCATAGATGGGGGGAGGAGGAGGAGGATCTCTGCCGTTCCCTGAATCTCTCTTGTTTTGTCCTTCATCTTTGTTCTTTGGCTGCTGGATTAAGTCCTTCAGATAACCTTTCTTTAGGAGGTATGCTACTTGTTTCCTGAGTTGGATGCATTCTTCTGTGGTGTGCCTTATGTCCTGGTGGAAGTCACACCATCTCGTTGGATCTTTCCTGGTGTTGTCGGATTTTTTGGGCCATCTGACCGTGTCCCCCAAGCTCTCCAGGCGTTTGATTAATCCTGCAGTATTTATAGAGAAGTTATATTCAGGAATAGTTGGTAGGCTAGAAAGGTTACCTTTGTGTTCTTGTGCCATGTTGACTTCAGATCGTTCAGGCCTGGAATAGGGTGCTGATCTGGGATTGCCTCCTTTCTGGTAGGAGCTTTTCCTGTTAGTGTGTCTATATCCTTGCTTTCCTCCAGACGAATTTGTTCTGAAGTTGAGATCTTCCTCCAATCTGACATGTTCCAAGGCGATGGACTGAACAGTGGCAAAGGTTGGGCAGGCTTTTTTGGTTAAGTCTGCATAGATGTCGCTGTCAAGCAGGACTCCTTGTCTGAAGGCTTCTACTGCTGTTTCTTCGTCACACCTGGGAATGGCTACCTTCTCTTTGACAAATCTTGCCAGGAATTCTTTGAGAGATTCTTCAGGAAGTTGCTTTACCCTGAACAGGTTACTGGGTCTTTTGGCCATGTCTCTGCTGCTCGCGAATTGTTGATTGAAGGCATTGACCAATTCTGCAAAATTCTTGTTACTTCCATTTGGGAGATTGATGAACCGTTGTAATGCTGCTCCGGTCAGGGTTGTACCAAAGCCTTTACACATGCAGACCTGCCTGAGTTCACTGGGTATTGAGGCAGCCAACATCTTTTGTCTCAACGATGGGACGGTAAATTTCTTGGGGAGATCAATTTTTGCAATCTCATCTGCAAAGGGTGAATCAGCGAAGCTGTCAACTTCTACTTCAGCCACAGGGTCTGGCCCACCAGGTATATTTTCTATTTTATTGTGGAGTTTTTGAATTTCCCGAAGCATAGCCATCATTATTGCTGCTTCAGTTTTGTTTGTTTCGTCATTGGGGATGATTTGAGTGCCTGATGGGGTATCCTTCTCTGGAGTTCCAAAATTGGAAAAGTCAATGTTTTTGATAATGGATGAGAATGGGGTTCCTGGTTCGAATCTGGTCTTGGAGCCTGAAGCCTGATTTTCCAATTTCTTCTTCAGGTTAGACTCAGATTCCTTCAGTCTACTGATTTCAGCTTCTGCTTGGGCAGCCTTTTCTTGAATTGTCTCCAACTCTTTAATTTTAGCCAAGGCAGCCGCCAATTGTTGTTCAGGGGTGAGTTCTACCATTTTTGTATGTGAATATTAAATGAAAAATGGTAAAAGGAATTTTTTGATTAATGAACTAGATGCCCCACGGTGGGCGCCAATTGTTTTAGCAGGACTTTCCCTGAAAGGATCCGGCTTGATTATAAAGTAAATAGGGTATCTAGTTCTGCAAATTAGGGATAAGATTATAGAAGAATTATAGATGGAGATTGAATATAGGTAGTGTTATTGTATTTCTTTGATAAGCCGATTACAAATCTTGTATGTAAGTATGAGTATTCGGTAGAGAATAATGAGAATAATGTGTATCCTTTACAAATGTTAAATAATGCTATTTATACTCTTCAAAAATTAACGTTGGATGCCACCCAACGTTCTTCTTGACCATTTTCAGTTGTTAGCTAGAAAATAGGGCACATTTCCTATTTATCCGCTTGACCCAGTCTTCTTCAACAAACTTCGGCTTATATTCCTTTGCATGATCTGGTACGTGGAAACATACTATTCTTAGAGTTGGACTAGGTCTTCCGTGATAATAGGGTATGTGTATAACTGTCTTGCTTGCTTGCTGATCAGCCGTCTTGCTGGAGAGTTCCATCAAGCTACTTTAATATCATTATCATGTTTTTCTTCCTGGACCTTAACAGCTTATTTATCCTCTGGTGTTCTTCTCCTGTCAGATAATAACTGTACTTGCCCGGACTTTGGTTGCCCCAATCAGCCTAATAAGACCAAGCTAGGTTACAATCAGACCAGGCTAATTTGGGCCTAACATAAGTAATGTAAATATTGTCAGAACTATAACATGTTTATTTATGGTACCTTTTGTTGATCAGACATAAACATCCAACCTTCACCGGTTGATATGTTCAAAGAAGCCTTCACATTCTCCATAAACCACTCCCAACTATCATTAGTCTCTCCTTCCACCACAGCCCACGCAACAGGATACATTTGGTTATTACTGTCTCTTCTAGTGGCAGCTGTTTGGGCTAAAAATAGCGTAATAAAGAAAGCCCACTTGGTGAAATAAAGATTATAAAGAAGAGATGAGGAGGAAGGGAGCCCGCGGTCTGCAAAAGGGAGATGGGCTTGAGAAGGACCAAGAGCCCACCGTGGAAGGTGACCGCGTTAAGGAAAGGAGTGTTAGGGAGAAGTCAGGGAGAAGTTAGGGAGAATTTAGGGAGATTGGGGAGAATTGGTAAAAGAGTTCGGGTTTGGAAAGAAGTCTTTATGGAAATAATATTCCCTTTCCATATTCGAGGTAGGACATATCTAGGGTTCTTACCCTATAAATAGATTCATTCAAGATTATATTCAAGACAACCACATCACGGCATATCACTCACAAATATACAACGTCCGAGATCTTGCAGGCCTGATACCTAACGCCAACAATATTAGCATAAACGTTATCATTGTAATCATCCTCCTATTCATATAGTGCAATACTTGGCAGGGTACCGTCCCTCCCGCGGTTGTTCCCACATTGGGTTTTCCGCGTCACCAAAATCTTACGTGTCAATTTACATTACGCACTTTATTTTCCGTTTACTTATTGACATACAAATCATCATACAATCGACCAACGAATATAGACTACATTGACCCTAAATCGACTTAGGTAAAAAAAGACCTAAATAGTTTGGCGCCCACCGTGGGGCATTGTGGTCGTCAATCGTTGATATTCTAGATATACAATGGAAAAGCAAGCATCTGAAGCCATGTTAGGGAGCAGGCAGCCATCGCCACCACCATTGTCTACCCAAAGTCCAACATCGACAGTGGCCACGCAGGCTCCCGGGCACACCCCAAGAATTATACCGACAACAAAAGCCTCTCTACCTCCCAGGACCCCTGTTGTCTCATCCCAGACCAGATCAGACAAAGGAACATCAAGCCCAGGCGTCACTCCGCCGCCCAGTCCCACGCAGATTCTGCTCGCCGGCGTGGAAAATCTTCGAAAAGCTATGGAAAACATGAGAGAAGACCAAAGGAGAGCATATGCCGAGGTAAGAAGGAGAGACAGAGAGCTCTGGGCACAAATTGATCTCCTAAAGCGAATCCGGCCTCCAAATGAACAGACGGTGAAGGAAGATTTCCCTTGGTAGATCGACACAAGGAGCGAAGAAGCGAAAGCAGATACCAAATGAAATAATTACAATATTGGATTTGGCTACGACACCGTCGTCGATGGAAGGATAACTCCACGAGGTTAGGATACCTCACACCGAGATAGTCAAGGCCGGCCAGGCTGCGTAGGAATACAAACAGTGGCCTCCCCGTCGCCAGATCCGCAACAATCGATCGACACCAGAAGCAGGATCCGAGTCAAACCAAAGAAGTGAATCGCGGCAGGGGACAATCGTTGCCACAACCCCCCTGGCAGCCGAAACTTATCAGAGTCTTCAAGAACCCGGATCAGGAGGAACTATGCAGACAGCTGACAGGCGGACCCCAAATTCAGCCAATATAACTAATCAGCAGTACTTGGAACTAAAGGAGATGCTGAGCAGGGTTCCAGGGCTACCACCCCCACTCGAGAAAGCAGCTCTAAACAGTTATGCCGACTCCCCATTCGTGGACACCATATCCATCACAGCTATGCCAAAGGGGTTCACAAACCCAAATATGCCTCTCTTCGACGGCACAGCAGACCCCTTTGATCATATCAACCAAGATAAATAGAAAATGATAACGGTAAATAAACCATAGGACAAGTTAAGGAAGCTGCATGTGCAAAGGATTCGGTCCACCCTAACAGACCAAAGACTTCGATGGTTTGTAAGCCTGCCAAACAGTCAATATCTACATTTGCTTTGAATTGGTAAACGCATTTACTCAACGAGTTCGCAAGCGGCAGAAAGCCACGAAAGCACGGGGGACCCGTACGAGAATCGTCCGGGGGGGAGAGAGCACCGGAGAATACAATACCAGATTTAACAATGAGAAGGTAGCAGTACGAGAATGTGATATCTCAACAGCAGTAGAAGCCTTCAGAAGAGGCCTCCACCACGACTCTGACCTAAATAAGCAGTTAACCATGCATCCATGCCATAGTTTCGAGGAAGTACAAGAGAAGACAGCTGCCGCAATCAGGTTGGAAGAGGATATCCTAGCCAGAGCCAGCTTACAGAGCACGCCAAGTATTTCTAGTACTTCAGCCGTGGAGAAATCAGGAAGAAAGAAAACCACCAATAAGAAGGACGAGAGATACAGGCCATATGGGAGGGGAGTCAACAGAATCGAGGAAAACCAGCTACTCCCCACCCTGGCAGAATATGGATTCACTACAGGTATCGGAGGAATCTTGAAGGCACTTAGAGAGATGGGAGATGGAGTCAGGTGGCCTAACCCACCGGTAGGAGAGCAAGCTTGGAGAAAGGATAGCAAGAAGAAGTGCGAATTTCACCGTGATATTGGGCACAATACTGAGGACTGCTATACATTGAGAAGAGAGATCAAGCGCCTGTACGAACAAGGAAAGCTGAGCCACCTGTTACCACGTGGGGGCAAGCAACAGGATAAGGTAGGTTCCGCCAAGCCGGCAGACCCACCCACATGCACTAAAATTATAAACGTGATAACAGGCGGCTCAGACTTAAGCGGCCTGACATACTCAGCAGCTAAGAGGCATGCCACCGAGACCAAAGGAGACAAACCAGCCAATTCTTGCAGAATATCTCACAGTGATCTGCCAGCAGTCAGCTTTGATGAAGGAGATACATACGATGAACGAGAGCACCATGACACACTTATTATCACCTTGTCAATGGCCAATTGCACAGTAAGAAAAGTCTTGGTAGATGCAGGAAGCTCGGTCAACTTAATCATGCTGAAAACCATAGAGAACATGGGATTCAGCGAGAAGGATTTACAGAAGAAGACTATTCCGCTAGTAGGCTTTAGCGGAGAAACAGCCAGCTCGCTAGGTGAGATAATCATCCCTACCTATGTGGGAGGAGTCAACAAGCAAGTCAGGTACCTGGTTATAGATGGCCCCTCTACTTACAACGTCATCCTAGGAAGACCATGGCTGCACCAGATGAAAGCAGTCCCTTCAACATATCACCAGTGCATAAAGTTCCCGACCCCATGGGGAGTAGAAACGATAAGAGGAGATCAGGAGGAAGCTAGAGGTTGCTACAAGAAGGCACTCAAGTGCACTGCCAGCCCTCCCGCATAGCAATTAAGACGACCTATCCAGGGACGAATACATCGAGCCCCCGGCAAGAAGAGCCGAATCGTTAAACCCGGACAAGCCGCACCCCGAGAGAACCGTGCTCATTGGAGCAGGATGTACGAGAAGCTTACGACAAAGACTAGTCAAGTTCTTACAAGATAACATGGATTGCTTTGCATGGTCACACGATGATATGGTAGGCATAGATCCATCCATCATAACACACAAGCTTAGCGTGGACCCAAAGTGTAAACCCATCCAGCAGAGAAGGAGAAAGTTTGCAGTAGAGAGAAATAAGGTAATCAACTAGGAAGTAGACAGCCTGCTGGCAGCAAAGAAGATAAGAGAAGTGAAATACCCCGAATGGCTGTCTAATGTAGTGGTGGTGCCTAAAAAGAATGGGAAGTGGAGAGTATGTGTGGACTTCACCGATCTCAACAAAGCATGTCCTAAAGATCCATTCCCGCTGCCTCATATTGATGCAATGGTAGATGCAACAGCTGGACACAAGATGCTAACATTTCTGGATGCATGGAGTGGATACAATCAGATCAAAATGGATCATGCAGATCAAGAGAAGACAACATTTATGTCCGAGAGAGGAATATATTGCTACAACGTCATGTCATTCGGCCTAAAGAACGCAGGCTCCACATATCAAAGGCTGATTAACCGCATGTTCAAAGAGCAAATAGGAAGAACCATGGAGGTGTACATTGATGACATGGTGGTGAAGTCAGAAAAAGCCAAAGATCATATGCGGTATCTAACAGAAACATTCAGCACCCTCAGGGAATACAAGATGTAACTAAACCCATCTAAATGCACCTTCGGGGTATCTTCTGGCAAGTTCTTGGGCTATATTGTGACTCAAAGAGGAAACAAGCCAAAGATCGAAGCGGATCAAAGTCGTCTTTACACCGAATCACCCGAGAAGCCTAAAGATGTTCGAGAGATTAGTGGAATGGTAGCAGACCAACAAAGTTCATTTCAAGATCTTCAGACAAATGCAGGCTATTTTACGACGTGCTAAGGAAAAGCCGGAAGTTTGAGTGGACCGCCGAACACGAGCAAGCCTTCGAGAGACTGAAGCACTATCTCAAGACCCGCCACCATCTTTGTCAAAACCAAAGCCAGGAACCATTATTCCTATACCTAGTCATCACGAAGTAGCGAGTGAGTCTTTGTCCTGGTCGAGAGCAAGAAAAGGAGCGAGAAGCCAGTATACTCTCTCGTTAGGCCCAATTTAGCCTGGGTCCGATCAGAACACGCGTGACCTTACAAGGCCGATTGGGGCAAACGGAGACCGGACAGTTCTAACCACACGAGCGGATGAAGAATATTACAGGATGAATAGGCTACTTAGTCCCAGAAGAAAGGCCTGAAGGTAAGCACGGAATAGCCTGGCAGTACACCTAAATAGGCTGGATTAAGCTGAAGAGCAACAAAACAATTGTATGAAGATGAATGTTCATGTCCTATTCTCAAGGAAGACCAAGTCTAACCATGAAGCTATATCACCAATGAACCTGGACATACAAGAGGAGAATGAGTTGAAGAAATAATCAAAGAAGAACGAGTCAACCGAACTAATAGGGAATGTGCCCTATTAATCCGGTAACAACTCCAACAAAAGAGGAAGACGTTGAAGATCAATGTAACGTTTATATTTGTATAACTATAAATATTGTAATCGGGCATTTGTAATTTGATTCATCATTCATCAGTGTTAAACCACTTCACTACTTATTTTTCATTATTTTACGAGCACACAATTACTTAAACAAATTTGTATCCAGCTTATCTAAATAAGAAAAACATTATTCTTTATATTTAATCTTTCCCTGTTATTCATTTACAATATTCCAAACTTATAGAGATAGATACCCAAATTATTTTTTAATCAAGCCGGACCTATTCAGGGAAAATCCTGCTAAAACAACTACGTAAGCAAGTCTCTGCTGCCGGCAGAGACCAGGTACACATCCCTTGAAAAGTTAGTACTAGCATTGGTAGTAGCATCTCGCAAACTGCGTCTCTATTTTGAGTCACACATCATATATGTTGTGACAAACTACCCGCTAAAAGCTATCATGAGGAAGCCTGAACTGTCAGGAAGAATGTCTAAATGGTCTGTACACCTCAGTGGATACGACATCCAATACGACCCTAGAACAACAATCAAATCACATGCACTGGCCGACTTCGTGTCAGACTTCAGTCCAGCCATACAAAATCTGGCAGATACCGAGATCCTCACTTTAGAAGGAAGCAAGCAGACAGAAGTCTGGCAGATGCATATCGACGGAGCCTCCAACCAAAGAGGGGCAGGTGTAGGATTAATTCTGCGATCACCACAGGGAGATCTGATAGCACAAGCTGTAAGATGTGAATTCAAGGCAACCAACAATGAAACGGAATACGAAGCCTTGATATTGGGAATAAAGCTAGCTTTGGAGTTAGGGGTCAGACACCTGCTCATATCCAGTGACTCTTTGTTAATAGTCAACCACGTGAATGATGAGTTTATAGCCAGAGATTCGAAGATGATATCATACCTAAAAGTAGCAAAGGAATTAAAACAAAAATTCGAAACTTGCAAGCTTAAACAGTCCCCGAGAGATCGAACGTGGAAGCAGACGCCCTAGCAACCCCGGGGGCAACATTCAAGCCAACAGAGCCGTCCAAAGATTCCAATAGCACATATGCTGGAACCTTCTATCCAGAAGGTAGACGAAATAGATAGGGGTGAACTGGAGGATCCGCAAAGCGAAAAAGAAGTCCAAGCGATTCTGAGAGGAAGGTGAGAGCTCTCGGTCAAAGGGCGACGCTCGACCGGCGGCCGATCCAGCAGACGACTGGCGCACACCTTACCTAGACTGGCTGCGCCATAACAAGCTACCAAATGATAAGAAAGAAGTAAGAGCTTTTAAAATAAAGGCCTCCAGATTCATACTTATTGATGATATATTATTCAGAAAGTCGCTAGCAGGCCCCTACCTACGGTGCCTGGACAAGGAAGAAGCACGATCGTGTTACATGCTCTCCACATGGCGAATGTGGAAACCATGCGGGGGCGAAGTCCGCAAATAAAGCCCTCAGACAGGGATACTATTGACCTACAATGAAGGCAGATGCAGCAGAGTATGCACGAAAAAATGTGACGCCTGCCAGCGCTCAGCACCAATGATTCACCAACCAGTTGAGCCCCTGCACCCTATTATTTCTCCCTGGCCATTCATGGCATGGGGCATGGACATAGTAGGCCCTCTACCACGAGCCACAGAAATGCGAACCCGGATGCCAAAAATGACATTACTTCTCCAAGTGGATAAAGGCGAAGCATTCACGAAGTAAAGGACAAACAAGTCATCTCATTCATAAAACGAAACATCATCTGCAGATTTGGTATCCCATCAGAAATCATATGTGACAATGGCTCACAATTCATCTCAAACGATACTGAAGGATACTGTGCCAGGTGGAACATCACCTTAAAAAAGTCATCACCCAGGACTCCAAAGTCCAATGGACAAGCTGAATCCAGCAATAAAATCATTATGGACAATCTGAGAAGGAGGTTACAGGAGTTAGGAGGAAAGTGGGCAGATGAATTGCCACTAGTGTTGTGGTCGAGACGAACGACGCCAAAGATAGCAACAGTCAAACACCCTTCACTGGTGTTTGGCGCGGAAGCAGTCATTCCATCAGAAGTTCTAGTTCCCACCCACAGGTATGAAAATATAACGAGGGAACTAAACAGTGCAGAGATGACCAGAAGCCTGGACACAATTGACGAGCTGCGAGCAAGCGCAAAAATCCGTCTGGCTGCCTACAAACAGTCAGTGGCCAGGAGTTATAACAAGAACGTAAAAATCAGGCTCCTGGAGGTAGGAGACCTGGTTCTTCGAGAGGTGTTCCAGAACACCAAGAATCGAAAAGCAGACAAATTCGCCTACAAATGGGAAGGACCATACCAGGTAGAAGGAGTTGTTGGCCATGGTGCATACAGACTGATGACTATGGACGGTCAAATCATTCAACGCCCATGGAACATACTTCACCTGAAGAGATATTACTTTTAATAATAAGTAGACTCTAGTTTTCAGAATAATGTACTATGAGAAGCCAAATCATTTTTAAAAGATAAAATAAAAAATTCGGTAGTAGGCATACTGCCAGTTTCACTCTTATTTCTGGTGTCTTTAGTTGTTTTTAAACTTTAAACTACTATTGGATGGTGTGGTCTGGCAGCGTCCTGGGACCACAATTGCTCTGGTACCGCATGAGATGGCGACAGGTACTTCACACCATTCTGATAGATTTTCCTATTTTCAGGGTTCTCTAAGTACATCACTCTGAATGCTTTGGTATCTATGGTACTTTGAAAGGATGTCTAGCAGATCACAATCGCCAACGCGGGTGACAAGGCACATGACACTCCAACATGCCTAACCTATTTTCTCCACAAGGAGCACCCTCACCAGGCGGTGATGTGGAACATACGAAAGGGAGCCTGGCCGACAAATGAATACGCTTATTCAACTACCCCCGATACCACCCCCTGGACGTAGCTCGCACTAATCGCACTTAATCAGGGCCTCAGCATGCATGCAAAAACGAACATGGAACGTAGGGATATCTGCGCTACCAGAATCCTGTAGCGTCTCCATCTGGTCCTAGAATGACGATAAACTTGTCTCAATGACGCCCATGCTGGCATAAAACGAGACGAACACACCTTGCGTCATGAACAAGGTTAGTAGTCCACAAACTGCGGCATACGCCTAAATCAGCCAGCCGGCTGACACGGCAGCTAGATTGGTCTGGATCAGTCTTTTCAGGCTGACCAGGCTGGTCTAAATCAGCCCCCTGGGTTGACACGGCCACTCCTCCTTACATTGCGGCATACGCCTAAATCGCCATCGGTGACACGGCAGACTAGGCGAGTCATAACGTTATCCTTTTCAGGGTGACAGGACTCGCCTAAATCAGTCAAACAGACTGACATGACATAAACTTCCTAAAAACAGGGAGAATAAACAAACAAACACACGATATGTAAGCTAAAACCTTGCCAAAACTATGACAAGGGGCATTTCAAAATATGGCCAAAATACGGCCCCAAGTTTAACCGCCACCAAGCGGAGCAAACACAAGAACAAGTTTAAAACTTACAAAGTCCGCCACCTCTCGGGCCGGACCGCGCCAAAAAGGTTATCAAAACATAAAAATTTAATTATCGGTCACATTAATGACCTCCACACTCGCATCTCCTCCTCTGTCTGTGACCTCTTATTTCGTCTTGCGGCTGAGCATCCTCGGCCGCCATAGCTCCCCGAGCTCCGTCGGCAAGGCATCCTGGGACATTCCAGCCTCACCCCAGACACTGCTCGGCCAGCCTTGCAAGAGAATTCACCTCACCAACCTCGGGCATCAAAGATACTCGGATTAGGTTGAGCGGGGTAGAGCATCTCCGGCTACTTCTCCTCTTCCTCTATGGCCTCTTTGGTGGGAGCCTCTTCGAGTGCGACGCATCCCACGATCTTTCCCGCCAGGTGGCATATGCAATGACATTGGTGGCCGGGGAGATCACTCACCGATCTTCTCCCAGGCATCGCTGCTAGAGTCGGAAAAGGTCTTTGCACACCGCCCGGTTCGAGCCACCGATCGGCCCCCTCCTTCAACTTCTTCTTGGTGACAACAGCTCGGTCTTGGCTCCACCACACGCTCCTTCGAGATCAACCCGCTTTCTTTGTGCGGATCTGCAACGATCTTCTTAAGCTCCTGGTTCTTGGCGCCGGTAGCACACGGCTGGTGGTCCGCACTATGTTGATCATCTTCCTGTTGTAGAGTGCGGATCAAGAGTCTCGGGGCATAAATAATCGAAGTCGGCAAAAAAGATTTCGGAGGCGAGAATTTAAGCAAGAAGCGAGATAGACAGAGACGGGTAGAAGACGAAGAATATTTACCATGAAGGCATTATGCACATCGTTCTCGCCATCTCCTCCGGAGTGAACTCCAAAAACGTTTCCTCAACAGGAGGAAAGAGCGGTGATCAATCTCCCGGCCAAGATCGGCACCTTGTCCACATTCCCAAAGCCTTCTGGGAAATGAGCAATGATGCCCCCACTAGTAGAAGCACGAGGACTGGCAGGAGGAGTAGGCGGATGGCGAGATAACGGATTAACCTCCAGGGGCACGCAAGCAGCAGAACTAGAAACTGCAGGAGGAGTCTGAAAAGAGGCGGCAGGAGCACTCCTCTTGGAGGCAGAGGCCACATCAGGGCTGGAAGACGGTCTCTTTCTTTTAGCAATTTGGAGGATGAGTTCTAGTTGATCAACTTTTGAACCTGCAAGCATATACAGTCTCAGACGGCAGAATGCATAAAACATCAGTAGCAATAACATGCGAACAAAAGTGGTTATAGAAACCTTACCAGAAGATATGTTGTGGGCTGATTGAGGAGGATTGGAGGAAGAAGCGGGTGAAAAACCAGGGAGCAGGTCTGGGAACTTTCTCTCAGACTCAGAAATACTGAATAGCTTGCTGCAGGCAGGGATCTTGGCGCCGATACGGGTAAGGTCGCGGGGGCCTGCACGAAGACGATGAAGTAAGCTAGTAAGCAGCGAGATAAAACAAATCAGGTAACAGGAAAGCTACTTACTCGAAGTCAGAACCCATTTCTCGAAAATATAATCGGCAGGAGGCTGGATGGAGTCCTTCCTCACATAGAAGAAGTCCTCGAACCATTTCTCATCGCGAGATTTTGACACATGTTTGAAGGGAGCCTCTCCATGGTCCCGGAAGGAGAATTGACCCCTGCCCAGGGACCAGATGTTGTACATATAGGCCAGATCGCCCAGAGTGACAGCTTTTCCAGTACTCTGACCAGCGGCAGAGAGTAGAGAAGAACTCTCCAAATGGCGGCAGAGATTTGTGGCATGGCGAAATTGTTGGTGAAGATGAAATCTTGAACGAGTTTCGGGAAAGGGAAACGGAGGTCATATCTAAAAGGATATAAGTAGAAGCAAACCCACCCTGGACGGAGGGCATCAGCTTTCTGTCCCGGTTCAGGGATGGCAATATCCACCCCATCACCAAGACCCAGCAGGTTCTTGATCGTCGGAATGTCGGCCGGAGTTAGGACGGAGTCACAATCGTGTGGGTGTTTGAAAAGTCCCCGAGAAGGGAAAGTAGGGTCGAGATTACGGTCGGAGGGTGTTGAGGTTGACGTGGATTGTCGGGTTTTGCCCATGGTGGAAAAGAGAAAATGAAGACTAAAAAGGGAAGACGGATTACCTGATGATGAAGATGGAGAAGGGGAATAGTGAAGCCGGCGAGGAGTGAAAAGAAGGAAGATTGAGGGTTTAAGAGAGGAGAGCTTTTGAAATGATTAAATGAAAGTGGAAGAGAGACGTTGGGGTTATAAAGAGGAGAGAGGGAGTTGGGTGCGGAGAAAGAGGAATAAGGCAGCTGGAAGTGATGGGTTGCATGGGAAGAAGTAAAAGACGGCGTAGGGTTTTTAACATTTAGTTACGTAAATTCCTTGTTCGATACTTGAAAGCGTACTTCACAAGAAATTTGGGGCAAACTGTTTGGGCTAAAAATTGCGTAATAAAGAAAGCCCACTTGGTGAAATAAAGATTATAAAGAAGAGATGAGGAGGAAGGGAGCCCGCGGTCTGCAAAAGGGAGATGGGCTTGAGAAGGACCAAGAGCCCACCGTGGAAGGTGACCGCGTTAAGGAAAGAAGTGTTAGGGAGAAGTCAGGGAGAAGTTAGGGAGAATTTAGGGAGATTGGGGAGAATTGGTAAAAGAGTTCGGGTATGGAAAGAAGTCTTTATGGAAATAATATTCTCTTTCCATATTCGAGGTAGGACATATCTAGGGTTCTTACCCTATAAATAGCCAAGGAAGGAAATCAAGAAAGGGATTCACTCATTCGTATATTCATTCAAGATTATATTCAAGACAACCACATCACGGCATATCACTCACAAATATACAACGTCCGAGATCTTGCAGGCCTGATACCTAACGCCAGCAAGATTAGCATAAACGTTATCATTGTAATCATCCTCCTATTCATATAGTGCAATACTTGGTAGGGTACCGTCCCTCCCGCGGTTGTTCCCACATTGGGTTTTCCGCGTCACCAAAATCTTACGTGTCAATTTACATTACGCACTTTATTTTCCGTTTACTTATTGACATACAAATCATCATACAATCGACCAACGAATATAGACTACATTGACCCTAAATCGACTTAGGTAAAAAAAGACCTAAACAGCAGCTAGCAAGATTCCACCCAAGAAAGTCTTTAAGAAACAGTCATCCAAACACAAGACCTTTCTACACCCTTCTAAAAAGCCTTTCTTTAATGCATGAAAGCAAAAATAAAGCCTCTGAAAGATAGGTGGGTTTCTTTGTATCTGTGCATCTGGATATGTCACAAGAATAATGTCATTTAAGATAGTAGTTTGTCTCAAAGCTTCCAAATATTTTCCTAGTTTCGAGTAATGCTCAAGCATAGAACCATGAAGCATTTGATGAGCAAAATGTTTAATTTTATAAGCAACTCCTCTTTCAATGAGGATTCCAAAACTGGTTCTAACCGCATCCATAATATCCTTAGCTGGCCAATGAGGTTTTTCCTTAAAAATTTCCAGAAATTGAGTGGCTGCCCATCTAGACTTCATGCATTTATTTGTCCTCATATCTCTATGACAATTATGGTTAAGTTGGACTTTTTTTTAGAAAAAACACGACCAATTAGACTCCCATGATGCATAGAGACTAAAAGGGCACCATATCTCACAACTAACACCTATCCTACCACCTCTGCTTTTGTAACTCGCAAAAATTCTCAAGTGAAATCCTTGAGCAATTGCATATCTAATAACGACATCTTTGAAAGCGAGTATATTTGGAAACCTCATGCCTAGACACCATTTTAAAGTGTTAAAATTTGTGTATTTATCGACACCTTTCCTTGCCACAGTCGGTTCTTCACTATTTGCATCTGATTGCATTTCTCCTCCACTATCCTCATAATCACTATGTAGATCTCTATCTCCAACTTCTTGTTTTTTTACTTTTGTCTAAACTACCTTGGACAACTCTTTCTAAGATGACAACTCTTTGTTAATTCTACCGAGCAAGTCCCGCCCTTGCACCATGGTACTCTTCATCAGTTGTGTCAGTTTGTGTTGGGGTTTTCTCTACTCGCAGCGGAAGCGGGTCACTACAACAAGGTGTAGGGAGACCGTACACACACACAACCACAAATAATAAGGGGGACACCAAAAAAGTAAGTAAAGTTCAAGAAAACTAGAACAATCGACACCACAATTTACGTGGGAAACCCCTTCTCAAATAAGGGGAAAAACCATGACCTCTCGGCAAATCGATCCACTAGTAAGATTAATTGTTCAAGGTTACAATAATAACCACCACCTCACAAGCTCAACAATAAGTATACTATCAATGGAGATATAAAACTAAATTGAAACTACCCTTGTCAATTTAGTACTCCCACCACCCCAAAGATCTACCACAATACCTATCGGAGAGGACCCAGTACACCGTCTTCGGAGGAGTGTTGATGAAGCTTGAACCACCCTTGAGCTAGATCAGCTTCGAGTAGATCGAACCAAATCACCTCTTGTATTTGTCACTCACTCACTCAAACCCTAGCTTTCTCTTACTCTCTTTAAGGTTGTTGAACACTCTTATTTTCTCTCACTCTAGAAAATATTGTTCTCACCAATGTGTGAATCTTGTATGATTTGCTCTCCGTCTCACTCATGTGTACTCTGCCCCAAATTAGCTACTACCCCTTCTTTTGTTGTCTTCACGTGTAAGTCTAAAAAAAGGCCCTCAAAAGAATAGCCAACCTATGACTAAAACACCAAACACGTGATGTTTTGGTAATTTTTACCGGATTTAGGTTTATGCGAGGTCAATGCGGTCTTACTCGTTGTATGTTTGTTGAATATTTGTATTAATGCTAAATAAAGAAATAAAGAACGTAAATAAAAGTTGACACGTAAGATTTGGTGACGCGGAAAACCCAATGTAAGAACAACCGCGGGAGGGACGGTACCCTTCCAAGTATTGCACTAGCTTGTTAATGAGAGAATGAGTACAATGGAGACGGAATGTAAATCTAGCTAGCACAATGTATTTTGCGTGTATGCTTGAGGTCTCGAATGCCTTTTCTTGATTTCTCATTTGGCTATTTATTGGGTAGGAACCCTAGATGAGTCCTATCCGGATTATGGAAAGGAATATTAGCTCTATCACGACTATTTCCATAATCGGATCTTCTTCCTCCGTTCTCCCTGATCTCCCTGAATTCTCCCTAAAATCTCCATAGCGACTTTCCAAATCCACAAACCTCCCTTGCCAGCGGGCCTTTCTGTTCTTACGCGCTCCTTGGCCCAAACCTCCAAGCAAATTCTACTTTGTACTTGGGCTCCTCTTGCTTATTCTTCCTTCACGGCCTAACTCTTTAATAAGGACCAAGTGGGCTTTTCCTTTATCAGGCTAAAGCACAGTTTTTAGCCCAAACAGTTTGCCCCTAATTCCTTGCGAGATACGTCTTGATGTGTTGAATAAGGAATTACGCATAGATTCTTTTTGAAAGTCCCGCGCCGTCTTCCACACAACTTCCCAAACACTCATCATTACCCTTCCTCATTTCTCGCGCTCTCCCTCTCTCTCTTCCTTTATAATCTCAACTCCCCTCCCCCACTTCATTAATTCCAAAAATTAAAACCCCCTCATCTCTCCAAAACCCTTCTCATTCCTTCCATTCCTTCGCCGGACTCCGTCTCTTCCGCCGCCAACTTTGCCGCCCCCTTTCCAGGTATTTTTCTTGCACATTTTATTTAACCCTTTTCTTTTTTATTTCTCTCCTCCAACCATGGGTAAAACCCATCACACCGCTTCTACCTCTGCCCTAATCGACCCAAACCAGACCCCGTCTTCCCCTCCCGGAATCTTTTCGTCCACCCCCATGATTGCAATTCTTCTTTGACTACCGCTGACATCCCCTTAATTAAGGGTTTGCTCGGCCTTGGCGATGGGGTTGACATTGCTATCCCGGAACCGGGTCAGAAGGTGGATGCCATCCGGCTCGGATGGGTCTGCTTTTACCTTTACCCGTTTTGATACGGCTTTCATTTTCCTTTTCCAAAGCTTATGCAAGACTTCCTTCGTACCGACAACTTTGCCATGGCAAAAATTTCTGCCAACATTTGGAGGGTTCTCCTCTACTCTCTGACCAGAACACCGGCATCTCTACCTCCTTGGGCAATCTAGCCCATATATATGCTATCAGGTCTCTAAGAAGAGGCCAATTTTCCTTCCAGGGCTCTGGTGAGACCCCATTCAGGCACGTGTCAAAATCCAGGGATGAGAAGTGGTTCGAGGACTTCTTTTATGTGAGGACGGCTTCTATCCAGCCGCCTGCTGACTACATCTTCGAGAAATGGGTCATTACTTCGAGTAAGTGGCTTTCCTGACGCCTGATTTGTTCACCTTAATGCTTATTGGCTTACTTTGTCACTTTCTTGTAGGTCCCTGCTACCTGACTCGTCTGGGTGACCCGATATCTGCTCGCAACAAGCTGTTTTGCATCCCCCAGTCTGAGAGAAAGTTTCCTGATCTGCTCCCTGGTTTCTCACCTGCTTCTTCCTCCAACCCACAACAATCAGCCCACAGCATATCCTCTGGTAAGCCACTTCGCGCTATCTTTTGCTTTTATGTAATCTTGCTGACCATCTGGTGCTTCTGACATCTGAAATTTTGGCTGCCTGTAGGTTCAAAAGTTGACCCTTTAGAGGCCATCCTCCAGAGTGCTAAAAGAAAGAGATCCGCTGCGAGCCCTGACGTAGCTTCTGTCTCCAAGAGGAGTGCCCCTGTTGCTTCCTTCCAGTCTCCCTCCACCCCCTCCAGCGCTGCTCGTCCCGAGCCCTTAGAAGTCAGGCCTTTATCCCGTTATCCTCCTACTCCACCTGCTAGTCCTCCTGCTGCTGCTAGTGGCGACATTATTGCTCACTTCCCCGATGGTTTTGGGGACGTTGACAAGGTGCCTTACTGGCCTGAAATCGACCAGATTCTTTTCCCTTCCCTAGTGGAAGCATTCTCAGAGTTCTCCCTAGAGGAGATGGCTGAAAATGATGTACACAATGCTTTTATGGTGACCATCCCCCCTCCTCTACCTGCTCTGAACTATTCATATCCATCTGGCTAACTCTTCTTTTCCTTCCTATATGCCTTTCAGCTAGCCCTCTATATCAAGAAGATGATTAACGTGGTACAAACCACCAGTCGTGCCACCAATGTTAAGAATCAAGAGCTGACGGGGACCATCGCTGAGTTGGAACAGCAGCGTTATGACTTGAGGGGAAGGGTGGTGGAGCAGATAGCTGAGCTTACTGGCACCAAGAAGAAACTAAAAGAGGGAGTTGACCAGCTGGCGCGTACCCAGGAAGTCTGCACTACCTTCTCTGACTCTCTCAAGCGCTCTGACGAGAGGATCAGCGAGCTGATCTCCCTGGCCACTAATATTGTTGCCTATGCTACCTGGCGGAGAAAGATCAGTGAAATGTATGCTGCACTTGACGAGCCTCCAACCCTGCAAGCTATTGAGGAGGAGGAAAGGCAGCTGGAGACCCTGTACCCAGTTCAGCCTGATTTGAGCGTTCTGATGCCTGAAGTTGGCGAGGTGAATTCTCCTGCACTGGCGGAGCAGGTAGCTGCTGGGGTTGCTGGCTCATTTCAGGGAGTTGCTGTTACTGAAGGAGCTCAGGAGGCCGCTGTTTCTGAGGGCGTGCAAGCTGGTCCTGTACCTGAAATGAGGAGTCAGTAGGAGGAGGCAGAGGAGGTGCCTGAAGTGGAGGTCATCAATGTGACCTAAAGTTAAAAGTTTTAGTTTCAAACTTTTGGGTGGTGGTCTGACCCTGTGTGGGCAGACTTGTAAAATTTTTAAACAATTTCCGTTTCTGTTTGCTCGTCGTGGTGGTGACTTGAACTTGGGGCCGTACTTTTAGGCCAATTTTGAAATGCCCCTTGCCCTAGTTTGGCAAGTTTAATTTTCGTTATATCTTGTTTATTTTGCTTCTTGCTGTTATGTTTAGCTTAGGAAGTTGCCGTGTCAGCCTGCTGGCTGATTTAGGCAAGTCGTGTCAGCATGGGAGGGCTGATTTAGACTTAGCTAGCTGCCGTGTCAGTCTGCTGACTGATTTAGGCGTATGCCGCATTGCAGGGGAGGTAGCCGTGTCAACCTTTGAGGTTGATTTAGACCAGTCGTGTAAGCCTGAAGAGGCTAATTTAGATTCAGCTAGCTGCCATGTCAGTCTGATGACTGATTTAGGCGTATGCCATAATTTGACTACTTAACCTTGTTCATGACGCAAGGTTATGTTCATCATGTTTAAAGCCAAGAGGGGCGTACCTTAGGCAAGTTTATCGTCATTCTAGGACCGGTGGGACGTTGCAAAATACTGGTAGCTCAGAGATCCATGCGTTCCATATGTGTGTGCATGCATGCTGGGGCCCTGATTAATTGCGTTGATTGCGAGCTACGTCCAGGGGGTGGTATCAAGGGTAGCTGGATAAGCTTTCAGCTGCCAGCCAGGTTCCCTTTCGTATGTTCCACAGTCCGCCTGGTGAGGGTGCTCCTAATGGAGAAATGTAGGCTAGGCATGTTGGAGTGTCGTGTGCCTTGTCACCCCGCGTTTGTAGTTGACAGTCATGATAGATAAACTTTCAACGTACCATAGATATTAGAGTTCAGAGTGATGCATCTAGATAAGTCTAAAATTAGAAAATCTTATCAGAGCGATGTGAAGTACCTGATGCCATCTCATGGGGTACCAGAGCAATTGTGGTCCCAGAAAGCTCATAGACCACACAACTCCAATAGTAGCTTTTAAAGTTGAAAGAAATATTTTACCAAAAAAAAGTTGAAAGAAATAAAAGTAAAAGAAAACGACACAAAATTGGTAGTATGCCTACTACCGTTTTTTTTTGGCTTTTCTTAATACACTACTCTGTACACTAAACTCTACTTATTATTAAAAATAATACCTCTTCAAGTGAAGTATGTTTTATGGCTTTTGTATGATTTGACCGTCCATGGTCATTAATCTGTATGCGTCATGGCCAACAACTCCTTGTACCTGGTATGGTCATTCCCATTTATAGGCGAATTTGCCTGCCTTTCGATTTTTGGTGTTTTGAAACACTTCACGGAGAACCAGGTCTCCTACCTCCAGGAGCCCGACTTTTACATTCTTGTTGTAGCTTCAAGCGATCGATCGCTTGTAAGCGACCAGGCGTATTTTTGCACTTGCTCGCAGCTCATCTACCGTGTCCAGGCTTCTGATCATCTCTGCATTGTTCAGTTCCCTTGTCATACATCCATACCTGTGGGTTGGAACTAGAACCTCTGATGGAATTACTGCGTCCGCACCAAACACTAGGCTGAAGGATGTTTGGCCTGTTGCTATCTTTGGTGTCGTTCTGTCTGACCATAACACTAGTGGCAACTCATCTGCCCACTTTCCTCCTAACTCCTGTAAACTCCTTCTCAGATTATCCATGATTAGTTTGTTGCTAGATTCAGCTTGTCCGTTGGACTTTGGAGTCTTGGGTGCTGATTTCTTTAGAGTGATGTTCCATCTGGCGCAGTATCCCTCGGCATCGTTGGAGATGAATTGTGAGCCGTTGTCACATATGATTTCTGATGGGATACCAAACCTGCAGATGATATTTCGTTTAATAAAAGAGATGACCTGTTTGTATTTTATTTCTGTGAATGCTTCAGCTTCTAACCACTTGGAGAAATAATCTGTCATCGCTAGCATCCATATTCTGTTTCTTGTGGCTCTAGGCAGAGGACCCATTATATCCATTCCCCATGTCATGAATGGCCAAGGAGAAATGATGGGGTGCAGGGGTTCTGCTGGCTGATGGATCATTGGTGCTGAGCGCTGGCAGGCATCACTTGCGGGCGTATTCTGCTGAATCTGCCATCATTGTGGGCCAGAAGTAGCCTTGTCTGAGGGCTTTGGTTGACAGACTCCTGCCCCCTGCATGGTTTCCGCATTCGCCACTGTGGAGGGCATGCAACACAGTCTGTGCTTCTTGCTTACCTAGGCACCGTAAGTATAGGGACCTGGCAATGATTTTTTGAAAAGCACATCATCAATTAATATGAATCTGGAAACTTCCATTTTGAAACCTCTTATCTCCTTCTTGTCATCTGGCAGCTTGCTGTGCCGTAGCCAATCTAAGTAAGGTGTCTGCCAATCCCATTCATCTGCTTGGGTAACTGGTTGATCAGGCGTCTGGTCAGCTGGTTGGACAGCTGACTGGCCTTCTGTAGTTGTCTGAACTGACGGCTCATCTTGTTGGTCCTCCAATTCCCCTCTGTCCATCTCTTCTAATTTCTTGATGGAAGGTTCCAACATGTGCGCAATGGGGATGCTGGATAGTTCTGTCGGCTTGAAGGTTGCCCCCAGGGTTGCTAGGGCGTCTTACTCCATATTTTGATTTCTGGAAATCTGTTTGGGCTTGCAATCTTTGAATTTCTGCTTCAGCTCCTTTGCCACTTTCAAGTAGGAAATCATCTTTGAGTCCCTGGCTATAAATTCATCGTTCACATGGTTAACTATTAGCAAAGAGTTACTGGATATTTGCAGGTTCCTGACTTCCAACTCCAGAGCTAGCTGCATTTCTAGTATCAAGGCCTCGTACTCTATTTCATTGTTGGTCGCCTTGAATTCACATCTTACTGCCTGTGCTATCAGATCCCCCTGTGGTGATCGCAGAATTAGTCCTACACCTGCCCCCCTCTGGTTGGAGGCTCCATCGATGTGCATCTGCCAAACCTATGTTTCCCTGTTCCCTTAGAGGGTCAGGATCTCCTCGTCTGCCAGATTCTGGATAGTTGGGCTGAAGTCTGACACGAAGTCTGCCAGCGCCTGTGACTTGATGGCTGTCCTAGGGTCATACCTGATGTCATATCCACTAAGGTGCACGGACCATTTTGACATTCTACCTGATAGCTCAGGTTTCCTTATCACAGATTTCAATGGGTAATTAGTCACAATATGTATGGTGTGGGACTCAAAGTAGGGGCACAACATATAAGATGCAACTACTAGTGCTAATACTAACTTTTCAAGAGATGTGTACCTGGTCTCTGCTGGCAGTAGAGACTTGCTTACGTAATAGACTGGCTTTTGCTCCTTATCCTGCTCTCTGACTAGAACTGTGCTTACCGTTACCTCTGTGACAGCTAAGTAAAGGAACAGTGGTTCTCCTGGCTCCGGTTTTGATAGTAATGGTGGGCTGCTGAGGTAGCGCTTCAGCTCCCTGAATGCCTGCTCATGGTCTGTAGTCCACTCAAACTTCTGGCTCTTCCTCAGTATGTCGTAGAATAGTCTGCACTTGTCCGAGGATCTTGAGATGAACCTGCTTAAGGCTGCTATATTGCCAGCTAGTCTTTGCACGTCATTTGGCTTTTCCGTGACTCCAAATGTATGTCTGACCTTAATCTCGCTCGATGCTCGGCTTTATCCCCCCCTGCGGGTTACAATGTAACCCAAGAACTTACCGGAGGACACTCCAAAGGTGCATTTGGACGGATTTAGCTTCATTTTGTATTCTCTGAGGGTATTGAATGTTTCTGCCAGATGCTGCATGTGATCTGTGGCTTTTTCTGATTTCACCACTATATCGTCGATATATACCTGCATGGTTCTTCCTATCTACTCTTTGAACATACGGTTGACCAGCCTTTGGTTTGTGGACCCTGCGTTCTTCAGGCCGAATGGCATGACATTGTAACAATATATTCCTCTCTCAGACATGAATGCTGTCTTTTCTTGATCTTCAGGATCCATCTTGATTTGATTGTAACCACTCCAAGCGTCTAGGAATGTTAACATTTCATGTCCAGCTGTTGAGTCCACCATTGCGTCAATGTGTGGTAACGGGAAAGGATCCTTGGGACATGCCTTGTTCAGGCCAGTGAAGTCCACGCACACTCTCTATTTTTCATTCTTCTTAGGTACCACTACTATCTTTGACAACCACTCTGGGTATTTTACCTCTCTTATTTTGTTTGCTGCCAGCAGGCTGTCTACCTCCTGGTTGATCACCTTATTTCTCTCAGCTGCAAACTTTCTCCACCTCTGCTGGATGGGCTTGCATTTTGGGTCCACGCTGAGTTTGTGTGTTATGATGGACGGGTCTATTCCTATCATGTTGTCATGCGATCATGCGAAATAATCCATGTTAGCCTGTAAGAATTTGATTAAGTGTTGCCTCAGGTTTCCTGTGCATCCAGCTCCAATTAACACGGTCCTCTATGGGTGCAGCTCGTCCACACTACAACAAATACAGGCAACTACAACGACCCTTTAACAACGCTTATTCACGAAAATCATCAAAACATGTTGTAGAATTTATGCCGCGAACTTTACCAAAATTAATTACAACGGTTCTGTGTTGTTAACTGTTGTTATTGGTTTTAACAACGACTTATACTTGAAAAACCGTTGTTAATATAAACATTAATAACAACGGTTGAATCTGTAATAAATTTTAACCGTTGTTAATAATTTGGCGCAAAATTATGAAAAGTAATCACAACGGTTATAGTAGAACCCGTTTTTAATACTTTTTAACAACGATTTCAGACTGAATAACCGTTGTTATTAATGTTATTAAATTCTTAAGAATGAACAACAGATTGCTTTATTCTGCTATACGCTACAAAACACAAACACAAGCTAATACGTCATACTGCTACTATATCATCCTTCATTCCTCCCTGATCGTCTCTCTGTCTTTATCTCCGTCACTGTTGTCACCGTACCGTCTTCTCTCCCTCATCGTATTTATCAATCAGGTATATATTTGTTTCTTAGCAACGCTTATAGATATAGGATTTTTTGGGTTATTATCTAATTTGTTGATAATTTAGCTTAATTGCTTTCCTGAATTTCGTTTATTTGTTTGCCTATTATTGTATTTTCTGAATTAGTTGCCTATTATTACGAATGTAGAATAATGACTCGAACTTGGATGATTGATGCAAATATGAGTGACCGCACCTACAAGGATGGTTTAGCTGAATTTTATGAATTCGTTTCGAACAATTTGAAAGGTTCTTCTAGTATTGCATGTCCTTGTGAAAGATGTGGTAATATTAGCTATATGGCTTTTCCGGACGTTAAAATACACCTAGAAAAGTGGAGATTTAGTCGATCCTATACACGTTGGATTTTTTATGGGGAATCATTAGAGGAAGAGAATAACTCTGAAGAAGATGATGTTGAGGTACACGAAAGGCTAACTGATGATCCTGAGTTTACCGAGTTTTTTGAGTTGGAAGAGTTGGAAGTAGAGAAGTTGAATGTTGGGTCTATAGATAATGAAGAGAATGATGATGAGTCGATTGCTTTTGAAGATGTAGGTGATGACACTAGTAATTGGGATGACCTTAACAACATGTATGAAAAGTTGTGTGAGTCTGAAGTACCTCTGTATCTTGGTTGTAAGTTAACAAAAATGTCGGCTGTGGTGAAGTTGTATAATATCAAGGGGGCAAATGGGGTGAGTGACACGTGTTTCACTAGTTTTTTAGCCTTGATAAAGGAGTTGCTTCCTAATGGTAATGTTCTACCTGTTAAGACATATGAGGCGAAAAAACTAATAAGAGGAGTGGGTATGAAATATGATAAAATACATGCATGTCCAAATGATTGCATATTGTATCGGAAATTATATCAAAACTTAACCAATTGCCCTAAAT
Source organism: Silene latifolia (assembly GCF_048544455.1). NCBI lineage: Eukaryota > Viridiplantae > Streptophyta > Magnoliopsida > Caryophyllales > Caryophyllaceae > Silene > Silene latifolia. Next base: position 183,735,171 of record NC_133538.1, on the reverse strand, counting down.
GTTTGTTGTGGTGTTATAAGGATTGTTTTAGCAGGAATTTCCTGAATGAATCCGGCTTTATTATAGGATAATTTGGGTATCTAGTTCTATAAACTTGGAAAAGTATAATGAGTGAATTATAGGAAAAGACTAAGTAAGAAGAATATCGCTTATATTATGTAAATAGGCTGAGTACAAATTTGCGTATATAATAGAATGTTCAAGAGATAATAAGAGATAGATTGTAAAAAATAACTAAGGGATAAAAATCATGGATCATCATCCATTTACAAATGCTATTTATAATTCTCTAAATATTAACGTTGCAACGATCTCTACCTCTCTCCCAATTGTAGGAGCTGTTACCGGATTAATAGGGCATGCTCCCTATTAATCCGCTTGACTTATTCTACTCTTAACCAACCTTCAACTCTTTCTCCTTTACCCGTCTTGATTCATGGACGATTTAGTCTTATAATTGGACTTGGTCTTCCTTGAGAATAGGACACGGTTATTCATTCCCAACAACTGCATTTCTTGTTTATCTTCTTAATCCACCGCTTTAATACTCTGCCAGGCTATTCTGCACTTACCATCAGGCTTTTCTTCCAGGATTTAGTAGCATGCTTGCTATAATATTCTTCAACAGCTAAATACTAGTTAGATTTGTCCGGTCTCTAGATGCCTTAGTCAGCCTAGTTGGGTCAGGCTAGGTAAGAGTCAGGCCATGCTAAACTGGGCCTAACAATTGCCCCTTGACATTTTACCCGTGTTGGATCAGGCCAGGGGTGAGATGTCAATTTTATCGGGTTAAACAATAAAAAGAATTACACCTACTCAATGACTCTTAGACTCCTAGTTACCATTAAATACTATAACGGCTAAATCGGGTGATGTCACGCTGACAGTTTTATGTTTTCTAGGGTTTTTACACCGTTATCTTCCTTCTATAAATACGGTGTTTGAGAAGAGATTGTTTTCCACCAAATTTCTTCCACTTTCTTTGCTAAACTTTCTCTGAAATTCTTCCTTATTTCTCAGGAATCTTATTCTGCTAATTTATAATCTTTCATTAAATAAAATTCGTCACAATAAACTAAATAATAGAGGATATGGGAGCCAAGAAACGTTCTGCACCCCAGAAGGCTGCTGCTGAATCTGAACCCAAAGACGTCCAGGAGGAAGAGGTGATGGAAGTTGATCCTCCTGCTCGTGCTGTAGCTTTTAAATATCAGGATTCTATTTTTACTGCCCTTCAATCTCTGGATCCTTACTTTCCTGAAGAAAACTTATTGAAAACAAACTATGATAGGGTTTTAAGGGAGAAGAAAATAATTCCTGAGTCGACTGAGGTATGGATTTCTGAGTCTTGTCCAGTCAGAGCTAACTGGGTGTCACCTGGTTGGTTCTGTATTTTTAAATGGGCGTTCAAAGCAGGCTGTAAGTTACCTTTTACTCCCTTAATGATTGACACCATTCGTGCTATGGAGGTATCACCTTTCCAGATTATGCCAATGGTTTGGAAACTTGTTCATTCTATTGAAAATTTATGTGCTAAACACAACCTGGTAATTACTATTGATGACATCAAGGCAATATATCATATGAAAAATCCTGTTAGTGGTCGTTTTAATTTGAGAATCAAGTCGAAAATGTCTCCATTAATTACTAACCTGGACTCTGGAGATGATAAAAGCTGGGCAAAGACTTTCATGTTTGTCCGGACTGAGAGCCTGGGGTTAGGCTTTGATTACCTGAGATATCCCCCTCTGGAAAGTGGTAGGTTTCCTGTACTGTTAATTTGCAATATATATTATACGAAATTAGGATGTTTTGAGTTTTCACCTTTGTATTTGATGATTTTTGCAGCCCCTGATTGGAATTCTGATCCCCTCGATGAGGAAGCTATTTCCAGGATAGAGGCTTTCCTCGCTATTCCTGAGGAAGAGAGGGCCTGGCCTGCTAGTCTGGGCAGGGAATTATTGCCCCGGTATATGAAGACTAAGCTGAGTGTTGTCAGGGTGCCCAAAGGCAAGCCTAGTTCCACTGCTCTTTCCTGTATGTTTTCTTCATGTTTCTGTGTTTGATTATTGTTTTGTTATGACTTCTCTTCTCATATTCATGTGCATTCTTTATATATTCAGGTGTTCGGTCTTCTCGCTAGGTTGGCCCTTTGCGCAAAAGATTAAAAGGTTGGGGTGGCTAGAATTGCTGAACAGTCCAAGAGCCAAGAGGCTAGTGGGAGTGACAAGACGCTTGACATTCTGGTTTCTGATGTCCAGCCTCCTCAGGATCCACCCAATCTAGTATCACCGGAGGTAGTCCAGGCTCCCAAAAGGAGGAGGGAAGATGTCGTCCCTGAAGAGGAGGAGGAAGAGAAGGAGAAAGAGAAAGAGCCTATTCAGGCTCAACCGATCAGGAGTATCAGGCAGGTGTCTGCTAGGATTGGTGATATGGATGCTGCCCGGGCACGGATAGATGAATTCTCTGCCAAGATGGGCAGCCAGCTTTTATCTGCTAATACCCTTGAGTCTTCTACTAGGGTGGTCTCTATCTTGACTTCTCTTGTGACAAAGGCTGCTGAACTTGCTTCTCAAGCTAAGGAGGTTAGCTGTAAAGAGATATTTTATTTGTTATGTGTTATTTGTGTCACTTTTATATTTGGCAGATTGATTTTATTTTTTGTAGGGATTGGATGTTGGATTGGCTACTACTTGTCAACTTAGGGATGCCCAGGCCAGGGTTTCTCGCTTGAAAGAGAAAGTGGATAAAGTTAACCGTGAGCTGCATACATCCAGGAGTAATGAGGTAGTGCTTCAGTCTCAGCTGGGGACAGCTAGAGAGGCGTCCAGGGCTGCTATAGTTTGTTAGGTGGCTGCAAAAAATGCTGAGAAGGCTGTCAGGCAAGAGTTAGAGGTCAGAAGGGAGGAGTTGGGCTGGCCGAGAAGCGAGCTATGCAAGATCACCGAGGAAAAATGAAGAGCTTGGCGCCGAGAAGGAACTAGTGGAGGCGCGGCTTGCCGATGCTGCTCAGTACTTCTTTGGGAAAGGCCGGGTTGATGCTATGAGGGATCCGGATTCTGATCGGGCTAATTGGGATCCGGACCGTGATGAGGCAGCTTTAGACGCCCAGTATCCTGATTTGGCCAATATGGGTCAAGATGATGAGGCGGATTCTCCTCCTTCCAAGGGAAAATCTGGTGATCAGGAGATGGTGGATGGGTGTGAGTCGGTTACTGGTGAGAAACCTACTTAGTTTGGAGTTTTTTCTTTTTGTTTTGGCCCATCCAGGAGGGGTGTTCCTGGAATGAATATTTAGGTATTTTTTTTGGCTCATCCAGGGGGAATGTCCCCGGAATGGATAATTAGGTTTCTTTGCAAGGCCAGCTATTTTGGGTAAATAAATATTTGGTCTTTGTTGGTTCCTTTTTGTGTTTTGATAAGGCATTTGTAGTATTGAATGTCTTACGGATCTCGCCGCTTTATTGTGTTATGGGTGGGGTTGTTGCCTATCCGGAGGGCTTACGTCCCCGCTGTCTGGAGGGCTTATGACCCATCTATGTTATACAATCCAGAATAGATTTTCCAGGTTTGTATGTTAAGTTGAGCTCGATATTTTAAGACTGTTTTGCAACCGAAAATTGGGTATCAGTTGGATATTGGTGGGGTGGCCCCCAATCTTTAAGATTTGTTTTAAATAAAATGCAGTATGTAAACCAAGTATTGAAGATTCTACTTGGTAAAAATAAGTATAAGAATATTGACAAGTATTTGGGCACATAATAGAAGAAATTATATAAGGCATTTATTCATATAAAGGCAAGTATCATACATTTAGTTTCACATCGAGTCGTGCAAGAAATGTGAACACGAAAATTATACCCGACCGGGAGATATATTCTATATGTGAAATAGTTTTAGGTGTGCAATATTCCAAGCTCTTGGGATCATTTCGCCGTCCAGGGTTTGCAATCTATAAGCTCCCTGGCCGACTATTGAGTCAATTAGGTAGGGACCTTCCCAGGTTGGGGCCAATTTGCCAGCATTCTTTTCTTTTGTGTTTTGGAAGACTTTCCTGAGGACAAGGTCTCCTACTCTGAATACCCTGGCTTTGACAGTCTTATTGTAGCTTTTTGCAACTCTTTGCTGATATGCTGCCAATCTAATGCTGGCTGCATCTCTTAACTCTTCCGTTAAGTCCAGGCTGTCCTCCATTAGAGGTATATTGCTTGTTATTATGTTCAGCCGCATCCGGCGATGGAATGTCGACCTCGTAGGGATTATCGCTTCACATCCATAGACCAAGGAGTAGGGGTTTGGCCTGTGGATGTTTTAGGCGTGGTTCTCACAGCCCCAGAGGACCGGGGGAGCTCTTCAACCCATCTGCCTTTCCTTCTTTCTAGTTTCTTCTTTATGCAAACATTACTACTTTGTTACTTGGATTCTCGCCCGGCCGTTAGCTTTTGGATATCCTGGCGTGGAGGTTACCGGGTTGATGTTCCATTGAGCACGGAAAATTTCATTGTTCTTTTCCCACGAATTGCGTGCCATTGTCACATACTATTTCAGAGGGGATGCCATATCTTTATATGATGTTGTGTTTGATGAATGCTATGACATCCTTTTCCTTGACTTGCCTGTATGAATCAGCTTCTATCCACTTGGAGAAGTAATAATTAGTCATTGCTAGCATGAAAACTTTTTGTCCGGGTGCTTGAGGTAGTTTCCCTACTATATCCATGCCCCACTTCATAAATGGCCAGGGTGCGGATATGGAATGTAGTTCCTCATATGGCTGATGGATATATGGTCCGTGAATCTGACAAGCTTTATATTTAGAGCTAAATTCCGGCAATCGGCCCTCAAGGTGGGCCAATAATAACTGTTCGAGTACTTTGCTTGCCAGGCTTCTTCCACCTTTATGATTTCCACAGTATCCTTCATGGATTTCTGATAATATCTGCTCAGCTTCTTGTGGCTCCAGGCATCTGAGGTATGGCCCAACCTGCGATTTCTTAAAAAGCACGTTGTTAATAATAGTATATAAAGCAGATTTTATTTTTAGTGCTCTGTCATCTTGTTTATTTAGGGGAAGGATTCCCTGTTGTAGCCAGTCATAGTAGGGTTTTGTCCAAGAATTAGCAACATAAATTGGAAAACTTTCATCTTGTTTATTTATTGCAGGTTCCAATAAATGTACGATGGGTATTTTGTCGAAGTCAAGGGGACTGAAGTTGGATCCTAGGCCGGCTAAGGCATCAGCCTGGGTATTCAAGTCCCTGGGAATTTGGTCAATATTAAAATTGCGGAATTTTGATTTTAAAATTTGAACAATTTCCAAATAGAGCATCATTTTTGAGTCTTTTGCAGTATATATTCCGTTTACTTGGTTGGAAATAAGAAGGGAATCAGTACATACCTTTAGGTTTTGCACACCAAGGTCAATACATACCTTTAATCCAGCTATTAGGGCTTCATATTCTGCCTCATTGTTGGTAGCCTCAAATGCACAGCTTATGGCCTGTACTATCTTATCCCCCTGTGGCGATTTTAGTACTACCCCCAGGCCTGTGCCTCTCATATTGGTTGCACCATCGACAAATAGGGTCCATTCTAGGTCTGTTTGGTCGCTGGTCAGTTTATTTACCTCTTTTATCAGGTCGGGTTCTAGGGTTGGACTAAAATCAGCCACAAAGTCTGCTAGTGCCTGTGACTTAATTGCTGTCCTTGGTTCAAATGTTATGTAGTATGTGCTCAGCTGGACTGACCATTTGCACATTCGTCCGGACGATTATGGCTTCCTAAGTACAAACTTGATAGGAAGGTTGGTTCTGACTATTATAGGGTGGCTTTCAAAGTATGGTCTTAATTTTGTGCAACTCATAATTAAAGCTAAAACATATTTTTCAAGTAGGCCATACCCGATCTCTGCATCTAGTAGACTTTTACTTACGTAATAGACAAGGTGTTGTTGTCCGTCTGCTTCTCTAACCAAGACTGCACTGACAGCAGTTTCTGTGATTGACAGGTATACTGTCAGGGGTTCATCTTTGACTGGTTTTGCCAGCAAGGGAGGAGAGGATAGATATGTTTTCAGGTCTTCAAAGACAGCCTGATGATCAGGGGTCCATTGAAAGTCCTTGTTTTTCCTTAGCAGGTTATAGAATGATTTGCACCTCTCTGATGATCTTGAAATGAATTTGTTCAGCGCCGCTATTCTTCCAGTCAGCTTTTGTATGTCTTTGACCGTCTTTGGTGGTTCTAGCTCCAGCATAGCTTTGATCTGTTCAGGGCTGGCTTCTATTCCTCTTTTTGTCACCATATTGCCCAAGAATTTGCCTGCTGAGACTCCAAAGTGGCATTTTTGTGGGTTGAGCTTCATATTGAATTTCTCCAGTATTTGAAAGGCTACTTCCAAGTCTTTGACGTGATCTTCTGCCTTTTTTGACTTGACTACCATGTCATCTATGTAGACTTCCATGGTATCTCCTATTTGGTCTTTAAACATCATGTTGACTAGCCTTTGATAGGTTTCCCCTGCATTTTTTAATCCAAAGGGCATAGCAGTATAACAATATATACCTCTCTCAGTAATGAAAGCTGTGCTTTCCTGATCTGCAGGGTGCATCTTTATTTGATTGAATCCGATGGAGGCATCCATGAATGTTAACATTTCATGGCCTGCAGTGGCATCCACCATTGCATCGATGTGTGGTAGGGGAAATGGATCTTTTGGACGACTACTACATTTGCAAGCCAGTCAGGGTACATTACTTCCCTGATCATTCCCATGTCCAATAGCTTGTCAACTTCTTGGTTGATGATTTCATGCCTCTCTGCAGCGAATTTTCTTCTCTTTTGCTGTACAGGCTTAAATGATTTGTCAATATTCAGCTTATGAGTTATAACATCAGCATCTATACCAGTCATATCAAAATGCGACCAAGCAAAACAGGACATTTTAGTTTTGAGAAAGCTGACCAGATTGGGTCTGACCGAGTCTGGTGCATCTGACCCTACAAGTACTTTCCTGTCAGGGAATTCTGGGTCCAATATGACCTCTCCTGTTTCCATCTGTGATTGCGCTATATATTCTTCCCTGACAGGTGACTTTAATTGCTATGCAAGGGACTTACCTGACTTTGAGGGTTTCAAAGCCTGAGTGTAACATTCCAGAGCCGTCCTCTTTTCTCCCCTGATGGTGGTTATCCCCCATTCTGTTGGAATTTTCACACATTGATGGTATATTGATGGGATTGCTTTGACATTGTGGATCCACGGTCTGCCCAGGATTACGTTATATGTGGATAGGCAATCCATTACTCCAAATCTTTCATATGAAGCCACGCTTTCCACATAGGTTGGCAGGCTGATTTCTCCCAGGGTGTTCTTTGTTTCTCCGCTGAATCCAACCAGGACGCTGGATTTCTTGATGATCTTTCCTTTATCTATCTTCATAGCTTTCAGGACGTCAAGCATCACCAGATTGATTGAATCGCCTCCGTCTATCGTCGTGGATTCTTGATACCTTAGCTGTGCCAATTTGCATGGTGATTACCAAGCTGTCATGGTGTAGATCCGATATTCCCTGCAGGTCCGAGTCATCAAAAGTAATAGCAGGCAATGACTTGGACCTTGAAGGGGGCTACAGTCTGGATTCCCTGGATATTCTTTTGGCAGCTGAGCTGGTCAGACCACAGATTTCTGATCCTCCATTTATGAACTTAACTTCATAGATAGGGGGAGGAGGAGGAGGATCTCTGCCGTTCCCTGAATCTCTCTTGTTTTGTCCTTCATCTTTGTTCTTTGGCTGCTGGATTAAGTCCTTCAAAAAGCCTTTCTTTAGGAGATATGACACCTGTTTCCTGAGTTGGATGTATTCTTTTGTGGTGTGCCCGATGTCCTGATGGAAGTCACACCATCTTGTTGGGTCTTTCCTGGGGTTGTCGGATTTCTTGGGCCATCTGACTGTATCTCCCAGGCTTTCCAGGCGTTTGATTAATCCTGCAGTATTAATAGAGAAGTTATATTCAGGAATAGTTGGAAGGCTAGAAAGGTTACCTTTGTGCTCTTGTGCCATGTTAACTTCAAATCGTTCAGGCCTGGAATAGGGTGCTGATCTGGGGTTGCCTCCTTTCTGGTAGGAGCTTTTCCGTTAGTGTGTCCATAGCCTTGCTTTCCACCGGATGAGTTCGTCCTGAAGTTGAGATCTTCCTCCAATCTGACATGCTCTAAGGCGATGGATTGAACAGTGGCAAAGGTTGGGCATGCTTTCTTGGTCAAGTCTGCATAGATGTCACCGTCAAGCGACTCCTTGCAAGGGCTTCTACCGTTTTTCTTCATCACACCTGGGAATGGCCACCTTCTCTTTGACAAATCTGGCCAGGAATTCTTTGAGAGATTCTTCAGGAAGTTGCTTTACCCTGAACAGGTTACTGGGTGTCTTGGCCATATCTCTGCTGCTTGCGAATTGTTGATTGAAGGCATTGATCAATTCTGCAAAATTCTTGATACCTCAATTTGGGAGATTAATGAACCATTGTAATCTTTGCTCCGGTCGGTTTGTACCGAAGCCTTTGCACATGCGGACTGCTGAGTTCACCGGGTATTGAGGCGACCAACATCTTCTGTTTGAATATAGCAACGTGATTTTGTGAATCGGAGGTTCCATCATAAGTTCTCATGGATGGGACGGTGAATTTCTTAGGGAGATCGATCTTTGCAATTTCATCTGCAAAGGGCGAGTCGACAAAGCTATCAATTTCTACTTGACCACGGGGCCTGGTACTCGGGTATATTTTCTATTTTGTTGTGGAGTTTTTGGATTTCTGAAGCATAGCCATCATTATTACTTGCTTGATTTTGTTTGTTTCATCATTGGAAATGGTTGGGGTACCGGATAATGTATCCTTCTCCCGGGTTCCAAAATTGGAAAAGTCAATGTTTTTGATAATGGATGAGAATGGGGTTCCTGGTTCGAATCTGGTCTTGGAGCCCGAAGCCCGATTTTCCAATTTTTCCTCGAGCTAGACTCGATTCCTTCACCTATTGATTTACCTTGGCCGTCACTTTGCCTTCTCCTGGATTGTCTCCAATTCTTTGATTTTGGCCAGGGCAGCCGCTAATTGTTGTTCTGAGGTGAGTTCCACCATTTTTGTGTGTGAATATTTAATGAAAAATGATAAAGGGAATTTTATTGGTTGAAGAACTAGATGCCCCATGGTGGGCGCCAATTGTTTTAGCAGGAATTTCCTGAATGGATCCGGCTTTATTATAGGATAATTTGGGTATCTAGTTCTATAAACTTGGAAAAGTATAATGAGTGAATTATAGGAAAAGACTAAGTAAGAAGAATATCGCTTGTATTATGTAAATAGGCTGAGTACAAATTTGCGTATATAATAGAATGTTCAAGAGATAATAAGAGATAGATTGTAAAAAATAACTAAGGGATAAAAATCATGGATCATCATCCATTTACAAATGCTATTTATAATTCTCTAAATATTAACGTTGCAACGATCTCTACCTCTCTCCCAATTGTAGGAGTCATTCAGGATTAATAGGGCATGCTCCTTATTAATCCGCTTGACTTATTCTACTCTTAACCAACCTTCAACTCTTTCTCCTTTACCCGTCTTGATTCATGGACGATTTAGTCTTATAATTGGACTTGGTCTTCCTTGAGAATAGGACACGGTTATTCATTCCCAACAACTGCATTTCTTGTTTATCTTCTTAATCCAACCTGCTTTAATACTCTGCCAGGCTATTCTGCACTTACCATCAGACTTTTCTTCCAGGATTTAGTAGCCTGCTTGCTATAATATTCTTCAACAGCTAAATAGTAGTTAGATTTGTCCGGTCTCTGGATGCCTTAGACAGCCTAGTTGGGTCAGGCTAGGTAAGAGTCAGGCCAGACTAAACTGGGCCTAACAAGGATAAAGAAGGGATCCCGGCTAAGGTGTTGTGGTATTTTCCATTGATACCAAGAGTCATAAAGATTTATGCAAATCCCGATGATTCAAAAATGTTAACTTGGCATGAAACAGGAAGAATAAATGATGGAAAGCTAAGACACCCGGCAGATGGTATGCAATGGAAATCGTTCGACGCTAAGTATCCCGAGTTTGGCAATGAACCTAGAAACTTACATCTAGCGCTGTCCACTGATGGAATGAACCCACACGAAAACATGAGTAGCCAACATAGTACTTGGCCAGTAGTGTTGGCTATTTATAACTTACCTTCATATGTGTGCATGAAAAGAAAGTATTTGATGTTGTCGTTGTTAATTTCCGGTCCTAAACAACCTGGAAATGATATAGATGTATATTTGGAACCTCTTCTAGATGATTTGCGATTGTTGTGGGATAGTGGGATAGAAGTATTTGATGCATATAAGAACGAAACTTTCAATTTGAGAGCGATGTTATTGTGTACAATAACTGACTATCCGGCTTATGGCGACCTTTCTGGGCACACAGTTCATGGGAAAGAGGCTTGTCCATTGTGTGGGGAGGATATCGAGTCTGAATACTTGAAGTCTTCTTGTAAGTATGTGTATATGGGAAATAGGAGGTTCTTGTATCATGACCATTGTTATCGCAAGATGCAGAAAACATTCAATGGAAGACAAGAACTTCGTCAACCTCCTAGAATTTCGAGTGGGCATGAAGTTTATCAGAAAGTAAAGCATATTGAGATAGATTATGGGAAGAAGAGCGGCTCTAAATTGTCTACTCGTGGGTATAAGAAAAGATCCATATTTTTTGATAAACTTCCATATTGGCCGACTGGAGGTCGAGCATTGCCTCGATTTCATGCACATTGAGAAAAATGTCTGTGATAATATTATCAATACCCTTCTGAATGTTCCTGGTAAAACAAAGGATAACGCCGCAGCTAGGGAAGATATGAAAATGATGGGTATTAGACTAGCGTTGGCACCACAGAAGAGAGGTAATCGTACATTTTTACCGCCAGCAGCTTATACCCTTTCACGGAATGAGAAAAGAGAGTTATGTTCATGCTTGAATGGAATTAAAGTGCCACATGGTTATTCGTCGAACATCAAAAGCCTAGTGTCGATGCAAGACCTAAAACTCACCGGGTTAAAGTCATATGATTGTCACACTTTGATGCAACAATTACTACCTGTGGCTATTCGTTCCATTTTACCTGAAAAGGTAAGATATGCTATAACTAGATTCTGTCTCTTCTTCCAGTCCATATGCGAGAAAGTCATCGATCCCAATGACGCGGATTCATTGCAGGACCTCGTTGTAACCTCTCTTTGTCAGTTGGAAATATATTTTCCACCCTCTTTCTTCACTATCATGATTCATCTGACCATTCACTTGGTTAGGGAGATTTTGTACCTTGGGCCCGTGTACTTGAGATACCAGTATCCTTTCGAAAGATTGATGAAAGTCTACAAGGACTATACATCTAATCGGTATCGTCCGGAAGGTTGTATTGCTGAACGCGCTATTTTAGACGAAGCTCTTTCATATTGTTACGCTCATCTCTCCCCTGAGGAGTTGATTGGCGTTCCTAAGAATCGTCATAGTGACTGGATGACCGGAAAAGGTATTAGGGGCCGGATTGAAAAAATTGTGACACGTGAAATGTTGCATTTAGCACACACGTATGTGCTAAACAACGAAGATGAGGTGAAACCTTATATTCAACAACCCAAAGATGAGCTCAAATACGATCACCCAAACAAGACCAAGAAGTGGATTGCGAACGAGCATACGAAGATGTTTGCAGAGTGGTTTAGGAATATTGTCTTAGAGTGTACGGATCCAACTGGTGATGACATCTCTCCTAGGTTACTACGTCTTGGTTTAGGTCCAAATGCCAGGGTCACCTTTTACAACAGTTTTGCCATTAATGGATATACTTTTTACACCCGCGAGCAAGATGAGTTGAGCACAATGAAAAATAGTGGTGTGAGTTCTGAATTTGAGGCAATGCACTTTGCTACTTCAAAAGATAAAAAGCCTATTTGGGGAAAATGCCTTTATTATGGTGTTATTCAAGAAATATTGGTACTAGATTACATTGATTTCACCATGCCTTTGTTTCGATGTAACTGGGTTGATAACAACATCCATTGTGTCCGAAAGGATAAGATGGGATTTACGTTGGTCAATCTGGGTAAGGTTGGCAATAATAAGGATGATCCTTTCATAATGGCATCCCAAGCTAAACAAGTGTTCTATGTCACCGATCCTATGGATAAGAAGTGGTCTGTTGTACTGTCTATAAAAAGTAGAAGGAGTAGTCCTCCGATAATGGTGATGATGATCAGGATGTCGTTTTTGAGGGAATGGATCACTCTACCACTGTATCTTATTTCGACGATGTTGACACTGATCATGAGGACACTGAAAGCATCTATATGCGTGATGACCATGGTGAAGGTATTTGGGTTAACGAAGAAACTATGACATCCAAGAAACGTCCCCGATCCTGAGATAGTTCATCAGGACACAGTGATATGGACGACCAACATTTTGAGTCATTTTCAGACCAATAATTTAATGGTTTAATTTATTGGTAAATCAATAATGGTCATTGTTAAATAAAAATTCCCAAATTTGCATGGCATGGTAAATCCTGTAGCTTAGATATGCAGTATGCATGCATCTTTGGTGTTGTCTTATGTTCTTGATCTTATTATTAGATGTGGATGTTGGTGTTGAAATTACTTGAATAATGTTCTTTTTATATATGGTGCTTCATTTTACATTACGATATGTATATATTGTTACTGAGTTTGACCGTAATGGAATTACAGTAATTTTTTTTAAAAAAAAAAGGTTCAACAATAACAACGGTTATATTTAAATTACCCGTTGTTAATACTTTCAACAACGATTATAGTTACATTACCCGTTGTTATTACTTTCAACAACGGTTGTATTATCCCTACCCGTTGTCATTGATTTTTTTGACATATTTCATTTTGGCGCAAATTTGGTGAAAATATATTACAACGGGTATATTTTAACCGTTGTAATAAAGTTTTGGCAACGGTTGACTTATATTGACCCGTTGTTATTAACATATAACAACGGTTTTCCTTTTAGAACCCGTTGTCAGTAGTCTGTCTTAATAAAAAACTAATTTACAAACACATACACACACAACACCAGTTCAACCGTTGGTATCATGAGTTAATTCTTCTCTCTTCCTCGCTTTCTACATTCTCGTTGCCGGCCGTCGCCCAATTTCCGACGCCCAGATTCCGTTGCCTTCCCTTATCATCCTGCTCGTTCTCTTTATCATCATCATCATCAGGTATGTTCACTTTAATTTTGTGTTTCGTCATTAGGGTTTTAAGACGATCATCTTTTTTCTTTTTCATGCATCTGTTTGTTTTTCGTCTTCTTTGTTATCTTTATCATCCCGCATCATCTACTTCAATCCTCTTATTAGGGTTTAGGATTTTAGAAGCTCAATCTGTTGTTTTAAATTTTCATTCCTATTAGGGTTTAGGGTTTTAGATAATAAACTGCATGTACGTTGTTAAGTTGTTCATTTCCTATATCATTCATATTTGGGTTTTTGGATTATTATGGGTGAAAAACGGAAAAGAAGTCAAAAGAATAATAAGTCTGAGGATAATAAGCCTGGCGAGAGGGGTGCTACAAAGTGCAAGAAAGTTCTTGCAGCTATAACCGCTAAACAGCCATTGGAAATAACATGGAGCTCGAAGGGTTTCCCTACTGGTCCAAATGCGGGTTATTTCTCCAGTTGGATTGGATGTTGCACAAGACAGTTTGTGCCGTTCCATTTAGATGATGTTAGAAGTTTGAATCCAAAATTGGCGGAGTTATACTTGGCTCGTGTAAAGGAAGGCTTTATTATACCTGATGAAAGCCATGATAAGTATTTAATGCATAAGGCAGCGGATGTCCACAGGCTGTGGAGGTGTGATGTTGCTAGGGATTGGTTGTATGGGGACAAGGCAACGGGGGAGATGCGTAAGAGCCCACCGGAAAACAAGTGTCCCACCATCAGTCAGGAACAATGGGATCTTTTCAAAAAGATGAGAACTACTGAGAAGTTTCGGTGAAATATCCTCGCCTTTTAACGATTTACCTATCATTTTTTTAATTAATGAGTCCTTTATATAATCTTTTTATTATCTCATCTACTTGCGCTTTTATATAATTATTTGAAGGCCGTTAGCAGTAGAAATCGTGCTAACATTTCATGCAAGAAGGGGAAATGGTATGGTTCTCGAGGCGGTTCTGAAAAAATAGAAGAGAACCTCGTAAGTAGCATGCATTATTCCCCGTGAGACTTTATTTTTTAATCACACTTGGACTTACATTGATACACATTTACATGTATAAATGTTACCATGTTAATGTGTAGGTGGCAAAGGGAGTGAAAGAGGTGGATCGGCATGTAACTTATAAAGAAGGGCACACGCCTAAAGGATCCCGGTCGCGTGACAAATATGATGAGGAAGTGTTGGCCAACATAGTAAGCATTATTTTATTAAGACGAGTTCATTACTAACTTTATTATTTTAGTCACAAATATAATTTGAAGTTTATTTAATATATTATAGGACAACGTATTGAAAGAGGTAGAAGAAGGAAATTCACTCCCGGTGGTCGTAATGACATTCTTGCTAGAAGCGATCGGCCGACCCGAACATCCAGTCGTTTGAGGGGCGTCCGTTACAGGTTGAGTAACGAAATATTATGGGACAACTGCCCCGATAAAGAAGAAAAGGAAGACTAAGTTTGAGAAGGCTGACATGGTACCATTTATTCTATTATTTTCATTTAAGTTCAATTCACATGTTATTGTTGGGATAAAAATTGCTAACACATTACATTCTTGGCACGCAACTTCAGTTAATGGCATCCGTACTACTAAAGTTGAATGCTGGAGGCAAGCTTTCCGAAGAAGAAGTGAAGATGATGGAGGGTGTCATTTGTAAAGGGGGTAATAAGGTACAACAGATTGGTCAAGAGGCCGAGAACACTACTACCTTGGCAATACATGCTGAGAAGGAAGTATCGGTCAACGAGATTCATAAAGATCAGGTACCTAATGCTTCTGAAGCTGTAACTACTAAAGTCGATCAGGTACCACCTAATACTTCCTTATTTTTCTTTTCTTTCTTTTTTTGGGTAAGATCAGGGGGTGTGTTCCCTGCCAACTCTAATGCTATAACTTCTGACATCGTGCCATTGGTTAATTTTATTAGGTAAATAATGGGTCTGAAAAGGAGATGCAACTTGAGAAGACGGTGATGGAAAACCAAAGATACATCCCCTTCAAGTCGGTTCCTGTTTTTCGAAGGTATGCATACATGAAGTGTTTAATTAGTTAAATTTATATGAATTCTATTAAATTTTGGGATATAATAATGTATGTGTATATTCTTCAGGCCGTAAACAAGAGGGTAGTAGTTATTCTTGCTGACCCTAAATTCGAAAATCCAAATGTGCGTGTTGTCCGGGGTCTCGTAGAAATGCACACCAAATCACCATGAATCGCTGTAGTAGTTCATGGCGAAAAACTTTTGCCGAATCATAGAAAAGTAGAGATAACTACGGTCTTTCCAGGCCATGAAAATCATCAACTGCACTGTCCCGATTCGTGACGACATTACCATTCTGGGAGATGCGGTTGGGAGTTTCATCCAATGGCCTGAAACTCACATCTACTTGGCTCGGTCGTCTCCGCCTCAGCAGCCGAAAGTAGTTGGGCTTAGAAGAAATACCTTTATAAATATGTTACATTTTTAGTTGTTGAATGTTTTTATATGTTAAATTTATATGTTATTTTTTTTTTGTAGGGAACAAAAAAGCCGGCTTTGGCGGGTAAGCCTAATGTCCGGGGACTTGATGAGGTATTTAATTAACTTCTCCATTTTTATGAAAACCTCCCTTTAATTTTTTTTGTTTATGTATATATTTCTAAAAAGCATGGAATTTTTTTGTATGTGTAGGGAACAGAAAAGCCGGCTAAGGCGGATAAGCCTAAGTCCCCGGATATGCCAACTACCTCGTACAGACAACAACTTGATGAGGTATTTAATTAACTTCTCCATTTTCTTAAAAACCTCGCTCCCTTAATTATATTTTGTCTGTATTTCAAAAAAGCATGCATGGTAATTTTGTGTAGGGGACAAAAAAGACTGATAAGCCTAAGTCCCCAGTCATACCTGCTACTACTACCTCATCATTGAAAGAGCAGGTTGATGAGGTATTTAGTTAAGTACGCTTTTATTTTTATTACTCCAACTAGGATATGTTACCTTTGGATTTTTTTATTATTTTAATTATCTACATGTGTAGGCTGGTGGTAGTAGCACAAAATCAAAGAATCATTATTTCCCCGACCTGAAAGAAGTTAGGAGTTTAAACTCCACACAATATACTGGGAAGGATTACATGCAAAAAGTAAGAACGGCGACGATGAGGAAACTGCATGAGGAGGCTTGCCGTCGCATAGCCACCGAGCAATTGATAGTTATTCAGCTCGAGGAGTATATTCTAGGGGCTGAGCGAGAAGCACTTATGTCATGGGATATGCTAGCCATTTGGGCTAGCCTAGACCAGATTGATGTGGCACACCTATTTGTTTGGATGAAGTAAGTTTCTTAATAAATAATTTCATATTCTAATATTCTGACTACTAGATAGTGTTTTAATTAAATACCGGAATTAATACCGTAATAATGTAGGATATTGAAATTGAGAGTGATCCCGAGAAGAAGATTTCATCGATCAATACGTTCTGTGCCCCTATGTTTTATCTTTATTTATTCCGGATTTCTCGTTCGAAGAACGGGTAGATTATATTGCTCAGCAATTGGCGACAACCAAGAAGCTGATTTTTGCCGCTTATAATGAAAAAGGGTAATAAAAAAATTAATATTACGTTTCCCCTTACAATTGCATTTTCATAACTAATATATGTACTTGTTAATAATGATGATGTCTCTTGATGTAGGACTCATTGGGTGCTAGCAGCCATCATGCCGACAAAGAAGAAAGTTTTTTGGTTGGACTCTTTACATAATCCACCAAGTGAGACTTTTAAGCGCTTGATTAATAAGTAAGTTTATAATAATGATTTATTTATAATAACATTAAGTTTCAATTTTTATTTATA
Source organism: Silene latifolia (assembly GCF_048544455.1). Classification (NCBI taxonomy): domain Eukaryota; kingdom Viridiplantae; phylum Streptophyta; class Magnoliopsida; order Caryophyllales; family Caryophyllaceae; genus Silene; species Silene latifolia. The sequence goes on along the minus strand of NC_133538.1, from coordinate 183,718,035 downwards.
GCAAAAAGCTCATTTTTGTCCCTAAAAAAATGAGTGTCTGCCTCTTTTTTTTATTTTATAAAAAAAGGGCCTTTGAGAAGAGAAGAGCTAACGAGCAGGATCAACCCACTAAAGATTCTGATGATGGCCCTGATTTTATTACGATAACAGGGGTACGTGGTCAAATACAATACATTAAGTGCAAAAATCTGTGTTTAATACTAATACAATACCTAAAGTTCAAGATTCTGATGTGAGCCTTCTCTCGTCTGTTTGGTTTTATGTAATAATAGGCCCTCGCCAGCCGGATAGCATACAATGTGGATACTACGTTTGTCGGTTCATGTTGGAGATTATTAGGCGAAGATATATCCTTATTCCAGAAAAGGTTAGTAATTTAATAATGTGTTACGTTTATTACTTTTTTGATGTTGCTATGCAGTATTTGATGTTGTTACAATAATGTCTTGTCTTTAATTTGTTTTTTCCGCAGTATGTAATCAACTCGTCACCAGAGATTCAGCAGTACTCAAGTGTAGATATAGACGAGGTAAGGGACATGTTGGGCAAATACGTCTTAGAAAATAGAAATGCATGATACTCGAGTTTAGATCGGCTTATTAGTAAATTTTTTGTTGAAGTTAGGGAATGTTGATTAGTTCATGTAAATTTAACTCCTTGTAAGTATATATATATATATATATATATATATATATATATATATATATATATATATATATATATATATATATATATATATATATATATATATATATATATATATATATGATGTTTCTTTGTTGTGGTTGAATTGAATCTATTGAGTTCTGATGAACCCAGCTGTGATTTATGCTAGTTCTGGTATATGGTGCTGCTGATATATGCAGGTTTTTGAATGGCATGAAACAAATTTAATTTTTAAAAACATTAGGAGTTCGTAATAAAAACGGTTACTAAAAAAAACCCGTTGTGAAGATGTAATACCCCGTATTTTATATAATCGTGTAAACGGATATTATTATATATATATTATTATTATGTATTTTACGTTACTATTATGTCGGGATAATAGTTGAGTCGAGTAATTGTTTGGTCGTATTAATATCGTAGGAGTGAGTTATTCGTAAGCTTGTCGAGACGGGTTTAGCTGGACGAAGTCACGATAGTTAGTCCTTTTACCAACCACGCTGACCCATGACATTTACCCATTTACCCGGGCACGATTACCCATGACCCATTTACCATCTAACCTAAACTTTAACCTATCTACCCTAATTCTACACAACCTACTCCCTCAACCCGCCACCCTCCTTCTTCAACACCTTTCTCAACCTTCACACAAATCGAGAGAGGGAGAGTGCGTGTGGGTGGTTGACGGCGCAGCAAGGAAGGCCCTACGGTGGTTGTCGACATCTGTGAGCGGCCCTGGTGGCAGTGGTGGCGGTAAGAAAGGTGAGTACAACCTCCCCTTCTGTTTTTGTTTTCCTGTCGGGCTTTTGGCGGCTGTTGCGTGTCTTAGGGAGGCGATGAGGGTGGTTGGTGTCGGGGTGTTGGTAATGGGTGGTTGGAGTCGCTCCTATTGGTGGTGGTTAGGCGGGTTTTGGGCGGTGGAAATGGCGGCAGGGGTGGTTGTCGACAGGGGTAGTCAAAGGGGTTTTGTGGGGTTGTTGTCTGCGTCCGGGGATGTTGGTGACCGTGGTCAGACTCGCCTGCCTGAGTCGACCACGGTGGTGGGGGTCAGTAGGGTCCAGGGCAGATGGGGGACCACGGTGGCGATGGCGCGGCCCACCGCTTGTTGGTGGCGGCATCCGGTCAGGGGTTGGGGAGTTGGGGGCCGGTTTGAAACGGGTTACAAAGCCGTGTTTCGAGTTCGTAATTTGAGTCGGGACGATAACCTTTGGGATAGTTGTAACGTGTTTATATTAATGCATAAGTCGGGTTTAGTTATTTACAAAATAAAGTGTTAGTATGTTTATTAGTGAACAAATTAGTTGTCGTCGCTAAATTACTTTTACCAATGTTTGATTCGTTTTATCATATTATTCGTTTAATTCTTTAATTATCGTTTTGGTTTAAGTTCCAAGTTGTTTAGAATAAAATAATTAATAATAATTGAGTAGTTGGGGACGGGTTTCGAGTCGGGTTTGTTAAAATGGAAAAGTTACTATATCGGGAAAGTTTCTATTTTTGGTAAATTTCTATTTTGGGAACGAGAATAGTTAAGTAATCAATTATCATTTATTTACCTTTCAGAGGGCGAATTGTTGTGGAAATATTACTGAGCACCCGACTATTTGTCTGCGGATCTGAGGTAGGGAAATACACTTGACTTACCGGTGTTGTTAAATTGTGTTGAGTTGTTGTGTTACGTGTGACCGAGCTGTGATCGATGACTTGTGCGTGGTTGTAATTTATGTTATGATTCATATACTGGAGTGTGGTTGACTGAACTGTTCGTATTGATTATGTTATTTCATTATTTTGACAGCTGTCATGATTTCATTCATTGATATACATATCATGTTGCATTGATTACTGTTGAGCATTGCATATGCATTGGAGTTGGAGGATGGTGTGGTGGTGACGATGATGAGATATGATGTGATGTTGTGATAAGGCCCAGGCTGGTTCTGCAGGACTTGCCCTGGTGTCCTCCGGCTATGAAGGGCGGATCGACTACGGTCGATATATATAGTCTACCGGGGATCGGTATGGGTGGGCGTCTTGGGGTTGTGTGTGATGAGTTGAGATGGAGATGGAGGTGACGGAGTATCATGCATATCATATTTACTGTTTTATTGTTTTCCCTACTCAACCTCGTGGTTGACCCTGTGTATTCGTGAACACCTGTGATGAACCGTTTTATGGGGAGCAGACTTGACAGGTTTAAAAGATAGGACGGGAGCTTGATGGGCGTGAGACACTGGATCAGAAGACATAGTAGTTAGATCATTATTTAGAAGACTTCCACTTCTTTTTTTGTAGTTCTTTATAGTTGTTGTAAAAGAAGTTGTAATAATTAAGTTAAAATGTTAAATAAATTGCCTTGGTGTTTAATTTGTTATTCACTACCTCGGGAAACCGAGATGGTAACAGTCCGGTTTATTAGGGAATGTCTCGCTAAAGGCTCCTTCATAAACCGGGGTGTTACAAAGTGGTATCATAGCGAACGATCCTCAGGCCTAAACCAATGAACCCAATGAACGTAGGATGTGTCTGAATAAAATGAACCCCTGGGAATAAACTGTTAGGAGCTCACAGTGCGGTTAAGAAGGCGCCCTTAATGCGTGCTCTTTTGCCCTCTCAGTTTTGAACCAGGCAACCCAAGAGAAAACGAGTGAATGGGGTAGTTAGAAGGAAAACCTTGGATATAAGCGAATTGATGTATACCTTGAGACCTAGTGCTGAAATTATGATATTTATCTGGATGGATAATCAAGGAAGCGTTGGATTGTGGTAATCGTGAGCATGAGAATAATTGCGAATTTATGATATTTATCTGGATGGATGTGAATGACGTGTTGATAGTGCTATTATGTCTGGTAATATGTGGTTATGTGATCCCAAAGCCATGCTAGTATAGTATCGTGATAGTAATGAGAGACACCATTGAATTGCTTGTTTCTAGTCGTAGCAATCGTGATTAGATGTAAGGGGTAGGTCGGGAGGCGAAGGGACTCCTATGGGATAGATGTTTACGTAAATACAAAAGCGTGAGATTTAAGTTAGGATGAGTTAGTATCGATAGTATGGTTGTAAGAGCTTGGAACATGGAAAATGAATGATTTAGTGTTGAAATCCGTTTTGTTTGATTATACTCTGTAATTGATCTTGCTGTCATTTCCTTTCTGTTAATTTCCTATGGATGTAAATTTTATGAGAAATAGCCCCGTGAGTTAGTGTTCTTTTGGCGTTGGTTTCATGCTTATAGGGTATACGGACTAAGAGTAATAAATGTTTTAGTGGGCTGTGGTCGGGAAGTTCCTGTGCAGTGATGTTTTGACCAACGTTTTTGTAAAAATCCTCATTTAATTTGTGTAAATGATTTTTGCATAATTCCAACTCCATTGACTAGAGGTTTCGCACACGTTTTCAAATTGATAAGCCACGCAAATTCTTGATGTCTCTATATTAAATGGTAAGCTTTGCAAACTGACCCAAGTTTCGGATCAATTGCTGTCACATACTTGTTTGGACCAACTGAGTTGTAAAATTCTTTAGAAATTGAATTCTTGAACTTTCGACCTCCTCCTTTTTATCACGAACTATTAACTCTCTGTATGTTATGAAAAGTAATGTAACTCAAGTTTTCGTTGGACGGCTGTTTATTCGTGATTTTGAAAGTTACAACGTGAATCATGACTTGTAAAATGTACGTTCTATGTTAAGTTTTCATACAGTTGTTTGATTAATTAATGAGCCTTAGTAAAGTGAAATTATAATGTTTTACATGATGATAGTAGCACGCATGTTCAGTAGTTATATATCTTAACAAGTGATACAATTAAAACTTAGTTGATAACATTGTTGGCATGATAGTATGAGTAAAATTTGGATAGCTTAATTTGATTCTTAATCGAGGGTGAAATGTTTGTACGAGTCCAGTTGTTTGCATATTTTGTGGCATGTTGTAATACCTCTGTTGTTCATCATATTCGTATAGTGGTCGGGTATACATAAACATAAAACCATATTATCATATCTTGGTAAATTTGGTGGCGTTAAATGTCCTAATGTACTCGCATGAATATTTACTATAATGATGTTAAATATTTTACACAGAACGTAGTAATGGTTATGTCTAAATGTTCCCACATGTAGGATGTCATCTAAGTCTTAAGGTCCTTTATGTGAGTCTGTGTGCCTATAGTTATACTTATTGCCTTCATTGTATTAAATTATTTCAGTCGAACCTAAAACCTATAACATGATAATAGACAGTGTTGTTATTCTTGTTATTGAATATGTTCGTTATTACAATGTCGTAAAGCACTAAAGTGATTCTTGCAAATGCATGGGTATGATATAAGGGAAACTGTTTGATATAACACGACAATTGGCATATTTATATTCTCGTGTTGTTACTATCAATTATATTAACATGAAGATTGTTATGATAACTATGTTGACAATTATAATAGGATAACCCTTTGATGATTCACATGATGTGCATTGGTTTAAATGATAGTCGTTATAGTTACATTTAATTGAGTCTACGGGTTGCCTAAGTATTTAAGTCGTGCAAATCAGTGAAGTTTCCAAGTTGCTAATCTTTTACTATAGCTAGAATTCTACAAAGTATACGATGGTGAATGTATGTTTAAACTATGTATGCGATATCGGTGGTTTTGCTGAAAATGAGTGGTACTAAGTTGCTGGACACAATTGAACGATATGGTTGCTATGATGTCAAACACATGTGTGATATGGAAGTAGTGTTGTGTTGGCATGGATCATATGTTGTTACTTTTATTAGCGAATATGTTTCAGAATTTATATCAAACAAGTTGGCCAATTCGTGTTGTATGTCTGATGAGTAAAAAGGTTTTGATTACGTGTTATGTTTTCTATGGTTTCGAGGTGTTTAAGTAATGCTCATGTACCGCATATTTTAATACTCCTGGTGATTTATTAGTAGCAGATTGTTCAATTATTCGGAATTGGTAACAGTTTTGACTTGGGAGTGGAATTTGGTGGGGTCAATGTAGATTGTATGCTGGTTTACGTGTATTCTTGCAGTTGATATTTCTAAAATGATTGTTCTCCGTGGATAATGCGAATTGTGATGATCTTGAGTTGACCAAAACCCTGGTATTACAAATCGTTACCACGAAAACTTGTTATATATCTTTCGCACACTTAAACCTCGAGGATGAGTCCCTTGTCTTAACACCCTTGTGTCTAAATTTGTTCACCTTCCATTTTGTAGGATGGATCCCTACAATGTACACCCGCAAGACCACACATGTCACTGATGCGACTTTAATGAGCATTGTGAGAGACTTTGCACTGCCATGGACATGTATGGCCATAATGGGCACCCTGAGTATTTAACTAATACTCAGTTAAGAGCGTATACCCTTATCGATTCTATTCCTGACTCTGGCATACTAAAGGACAGCAAACGATTTTATATGAGAGAGTTGACCACCCATTGCATGAGGCTATTCCGTGACCCCAATTACTGCGGCGGGGCCAAATACCCGCCCGAGCATACCTTTGACTTCATAGCAGGCGACCTGAGACACGAATTTTACGCTAATGTACCTGATGCCGAAAGTACGATTGAACCACCCATGCCAGACTTCGGGGAAGAGGTGAACCGAAAGGGAATGACATAGAAGTCACGAGAAACAGAGAGGAAGCGCGACCTAAGGACCGTTAGGTTAGGGCTAGTAACACCATGATCGGTCTGTTGTGAAACCGTGTAAACCTTTGGTTCCTTCTTGTTGTTCTTTTAGTTCGATGTTGTGTTTTAAGTCAAGCATGAACTAAGTAATAAGTGATACTTGTTGACAATCAGTTAATTTCATAATAAAACCTTGTTTTCAACTTTAATGTTACTTTAGCAATCTTTTGGTCATGTGTTCTTTTCTGATTACATGTTGTTGACAGTGTTTTGTTACATTGGAATATGAAAGTTGAGAAGAGGTTACGAGGACGTAACCATGTTTTTAGTTGGGTAGGATTGTAAAATCTTAAGGTTTATGTTCCACTTGTGTATAGATTGTGGTGTTGATCAAGTTGTAGATCGTAGTTTGTTCAAGCTGATGTTTCGCTGATGTTTCGTTGCGTGGTACCCACACAAATGAGTCCTCTATGTTGCGTAATTAAGCTGCTGCTGTTATGGTGCTCTGATAGTTTGCATGATTTTATGAGTGGTGATTGGTTTGCATGAAGTAAGTTCCGGGACGTAACTTTCTTTTTAGGAGGGTAGAATGTAACATTCCGTTTCAACCGCTTGAGTCCATGAATCCTTGTACTAGAAAATCTGTTTGGTAGTTGAGCGAACTTCGGGACGAAGTTCATTTTAAGGGGGGAAGACTGTAATACCCCGTATTTTATATAATCGTGTAAACGGATATTATTATATATATATTATTATTATGTATTTTACGTTACTATTATGTCGGGATAATAGTTGAGTCGAGTAATTGTTTGGTCGTATTAATATCGTAGGAGTGAGTTATTCGTAAGCTTGTCGAGACGGGTTTAGCTGGACGAAGTCACGATAGTTAGTCCTTTTACCAACCACGCTGACCCATGACATTTACCCATTTACCCGGGCACGATTACCCATGACCCATTTACCATCTAACCTAAACTTTAACCTATCTACCCTAATTCTACACAACCTACTCCCTCAACCCGCCACCCTCCTTCTTCAACACCTTTCTCAACCTTCACACAAATCGAGAGAGGGAGAGTGCGTGTGGGTGGTTGACGGCGCAGCAAGGAAGGCCCTACGGTGGTTGTCGACATCGTGAGCGGCCCTGGTGGCGGTGGTGGCGGTAAGAAAGGTGAGTACAACCTCCCCTTCGTTTTTGTTTTCCGATCGGGCTTTTGGCGGGCATTGCGTGTCTTAGGGAGGCGATGAGGGTGGTTGGTGTTGGGGTGTTGGTAATGGGTGGTTGGAGTCGCTCCTATTGGTGGTGGTTAGGCGGGTTTTGGGCGGTGGAAATGGCGGCAGGGGTGGTTGTCGACAGGGGTAGTCAAAGGGGTTTTGTGGGGTTGTTGTCTGCGTCCGGGGATGTTGGTGACCGTGGTCAGACTCGCCTGCCTGAGTCGACCACGGTGGTGGGGGTCAGTAGGGTCCAGGGCAGATGGGGGACCACGGTGGCAGTGGCGGCATCCACTGTTGGTGGCGGCATCCGGTCAGGGGTTGGGGAGTTGGGGCGGGTTTGAAACGGGTTACAAAGCCGTGTTTCGAGTTCGTAATTTGAGTCGGGACGATAACCTTTGGGATAGTTGTAACGTGTTTATATTAATGCATAAGTCGGGTTTAGTTATTTACAAAATAAAGTGTTAGTATGTTTATTAGTGAACAAATTAGTTGTCGTCGCTAAATTACTTTTACCAATGTTTGATTCGTTTTATCATATTATTCGTTTAATTCTTTAATTATCGTTTTGGTTTAAGTTCCAAGTTGTTTAGAATAAAATAATTAATAATAATTGAGTAGTTGGGGACGGGTTTCGAGTCGGGTTTGTTAAAATGGAAAAGTTACTATATCGGGAAAGTTTCTATTTTTGGTAAATTTCTATTTTGGGAACGAGAATAGTTAAGTAATCAATTATCATTTATTTACCTTTCAGAGGGCGAATTGTTGTGGAAATATTACTTTGAGCGCCCGACTATTTGTCTGCGGATCCGAGGTAGGGAAATACACTTGACTTACCGGTGTTGTTAAATTGTGTTGAGTTGTTGTGTTACGTGTGACCGAGTTTGTGATCGATGACTTGTGCGTGGTTGTAATTTATGTTATGATTCATATCTTTTGAGTGTGGTTGATCGAACTGTTCGTATTGATTATGTTATTTCATTATTTTGACAGCTGTCATGATTTCATTCATTGATATACATATCATGTTGCATTGATTACTGTTGAGCATTGCATATGCATTGGAGTTGGAGGATGGTGTGGTGGTGACGATGATGAGATATGATGTGATGTTGTGATAAGGCCCAGTGGTTCTGCAGACTTGCCACGGTGTCCTCCGCTATGACGAGCGGGCGGATCGACTACTACGGTCGATATATATAGTCTAAGGGGATCGGTATGGTGGGCGTCTTGGGGTTGTGTGTGATGAGTTGAGATGGAGATGGAGGTGACGGAGTATCATGCATATCATATTTTCTTGTTTTATTGTTTTCCCTACTCAACCTCGTGGTTGACCACATGTATTCGTGAACACCGTGATGAACCGTTTTATGGGAGCGGACTTGACAGGTTTAAAAGATAGGACGGGAGCTTGATGGGCGTGAGACACTGGATCAGAAGACATAGTAGTTAGATCATTATTTAGAAGACTTCCACTTCTTTTTTTGTAGTTCTTTATAGTTGTTGTAAAAGAAGTTGTAATAATTAAGTTAAAATGTTAAATAAATTGCCTTGGTGTTTAATTTGTTATTCACTACCTCGGGAAACCGAGATGGTAACAGTCCGGTTTATTAGGGAATGTCTCGCTAAAGGCTCCTTCATAAACCGGGGTGTTACAGAAGACCTTTCACAACGGTTACTAAAAACAAAACAATACCTTTCACAAATACCGCGCATAATATTCAACAACAGGTTTTAAACGAAGAACCGTTGTTAAAAGTCTTCACAATTTTGGAGGAAAAGTTACAACAACGGGTTTTAAACTAAGAACCGTTGTTACTACAAATTTTAACAACGGGAATGTATCATATACCCGTTGTTAAAAGTCTTCACAATTTTGGAGGGAAAGTTACAACAACGGTTATTAAACTAAGAAACGTTGTTATATTATTCCCACCAAATTTTTGAAACACTTTCCACAACGGCTTACACGCTAAAACAACGGCTTTTAACCGTGGTGAATACTTTCTACAACGGTTTAAGTAAATAACCTAACCGTTGTAAATACCTTTTACAACGACCGCTTTAACAACGTCCGCTCTTTGTTTTTACAATGGTTTTTACCCGTTGTTATTGACTGTATCTGTAGTAGTGCCAGGTTGATCTGATCTAGCTCCTTAGCTGGAGGCTCAATGTATTCGTCCTGGACATGCTGCTTCTATAATTGCTATGCTGGGGGGCTGACAGTGCACTTTAGTGCTTTCTTGTAGCAGCTTCTAGCTTCCTCCTGGTCTTCTCGTATTGTTTCTACTCCCCATGGGGTGGGGAATTTTATGCATTGATGATATGTTGAGGGAACTGCCTTCATCAGGTGCAGTCATGGTCTTCCAAGGATGATATCATTGTAGGTAGAGGGTCCATCTATGACTAAGTACTTTACCTGCTTGTTGACTCCTCCCACGTAAGTTGGGATTACTATCTCACCCAATGAGCTGGCTGTCTCCCCACTGAATCCTACCAGCGGGATTGTCTTCTTCTACAAATCTTTCTCACTGAACCCCATGCTTTCTATGGTTTTCAACATGATCAAGTTGACCGAACTGCCAGTATCTACCAGGACCTTTCTGACTGTGCAGTTAGCCATTGACAGAGTTATAATAAGTGCGTCATGATGCTCTCGTTCGTCGCGTATGTCTCCTTCATCAAAAGCAACGGCAGGTAGATCAGTATGAGAAATTCTGCAGGAAGTTGCTGGCCTATCTCCCTTAGTCTCAGTGGCACGCCTTTTGGCTGCTCAATATGTCAACCCACTTAGATCTGAGCTGCCTGTTATCACGTTTATTATCTTGGTACATGTAGGTGGAGGTGCGGGTTTTGTGGAGCCTATCTTATCCTGTTGCTTGCCCCCACGTGGTAATAGGTGGCTCAGTTCTCCCTGTTCGTACACGCGCTTGATTTCCCTTCGTAATGTCTAGCAATCTTCAGTGTTATGCCCAATGTCACGGTGGAATTCACACTTCTTTTTGCTATCTTTTCGCCATGATTGTCCTTCTACTGGTGGTCTGGGCCACCTTACTCCATCTCCCATCTCCCTGAGTGCTTTTAGGATTCTTCCGACGCCAGTGGTGAACCAATATTCTGCCAGTGTGGGGAGTTCCTGGTTTTCTTCTCTGTTATCAACTATGTTAACTCTCTTTCCATATGGCCTATATCTTTCGTCCCTCTTATTGGTAGACTACTTTCTACTTGACTTCTCCATGGCTGAGGTGCTGGATACGCTTGGTGTATTAGGCAGGCTGGCTCTGGCTAGGATATCTTCTTCCAATCTGATTGCAGCTGCTGCTTTTTCCTGTAATGCCTCGAAGTTGTGGCAAGGGTGCATGGTTAGCTGCTTATATAGGTCAGACTCGTGATGTAGGCCTCTTTTGAAGGCTTCCACTGATGTTGACACGTCATATTCCTGTACTGCCACCTTCTCATTGTTAAATCTATTGGTGTATTCTCCAATGGTCTCACCAGCTCCCTGGACAATTCTGTATAAGTCTCCTGCATGCTTTTGTGGCTTCCGGCTGCTTGCGAACTACTGAGTGAACGCATTTACTAGGTCAGTAAACATGGAGATCGACTTGTTAGGCAAGCTTACGAACCATCGGAGTGCTGGCCCTGACAATGTGGATCCAAACCCTTTACACATAAAGGCTTCTTTTACTTGTCCTACGGTAATCACACCGCATCATCTTCTGCTTGTACTGGCTCATGTGATCAAAGGGATCCGTCGTGCCATCAAAGAGAGGCATGTTTGGATTTGTGAATCCTTTTGGCATGGCAATAATGGATATGGCATCCACAAATGGTGAGTCAGCATAACTGTCGGGTGCCGCCTTCTCAAGTGGGGGTGGCAATCTTGGGACCCTGCTCAGCATCTCCCTTAGTTCCAAGTACTGTTGGTTGGTCAGGCTTCCTGAGTCTGTAGCTCTTCTGTCTGCTACTTGTTGACTTGGTGTATTGCTTCCAGGTCCGAACTCTTGAAGGTTCTGATGTGGCGTGGCAGCTAATGGGGTTAAAGTCATGAGTGTTCCCTGATGCCAGCTTACCTGCAGGCTGCCTGCGGATCCTGCACCAGGTGTCTGATTAGTCATCAGAAAGTTACCAACTAGGAGGTTACCTGACTGTGCTTCTGCGTGGCTGGCTGGCTACCAGCTATCTGGTGTGAGGTATCCCAGTCCTCGTGGGGTTATTCTTTCCTCTGATGATATTGCTGTCAGATCTAATCTCGTCACCACTCGGTGGTATCTCATCGAGTTGGTTCCTCTTGCTGATGCCCCCGTGTCGATCTACTACATCGGGGCTCGATCTTCACCCTCCTTGCTTGCTGGTGTGCTGGACTGCTGCCTCAGAATGTCTATCTGCGCCCAGAGTTCCCTATTCCTTTTTCTTGCTTCAGCTTCAGCTTTCCATTGGTCTTCTCGCATATCTTCCATGACCTTATGAAGATTCTCCACGCCAGCAAGCATGATTTGTGTTGGACTGAGTTGTGGGGTAAGGCCTGAGCTTGTTGCACTTTTGTCTGATCTGGGTTGAGCCGTGACAGCAGGGGTTTTGTGAGGTATAGAGGTTTTTGTCACAGGTGCGGTTCTTGGAGTGTGCCCAAGGGCTTGAGTTTGTGCCGCCGATGCCGGATTCTGAATTGGGTTTAGTGGTATTGATGCCTGACCTCTCCATGACGCAACTGCTGATGTTTGTTTGTCCATTATACGTCTGAGTAATCAACGATTAACGACCACAATGCCCCACGGTGGGCGCCAAACTATTTTGGTAATTTTACCGGGTTTAGGTTTATGCGAGGTCAATGCGGTCTTACTCGTTGTATGATTGTTGAATATTTGTGTTAATGCTAAATAAAGAAATAAAGAACGTAAATAAAAGTTGACACGTAAGATTTGGTGACGCGGAAAACCCAATGTGGGAACAACCGCGGGAGGGACTGTACCCATCCAAATATTGCACTAGCCTGTTAATGAGAGAATGAGTACAATGGAGACGGAATGTAAATCTAGCTAGCACAATGTATTTTGCGTGTATGCTTGAGGTCTCGAATGCCTTTTCTTGATTGCTCCTTTGGATATTTATTGGGTGGGAACCCTAGATGAGTCCTATCCGGATTATGGAAAGGAGTATTAGCTCTATCACGACTTTTTCCATAATCGGATCTTCTTCCTCTGATCTCCCTGAATTCTCCCTAAAATCTCCCTGGCAACTTTCGAAATCCACAAACCTCCCTTGCCAGCGGGCCTTTCTGTTCTTACGCGCTCCTTGGCCTAAACCTCCAAGCAGATTCTACTTTGTACTTGGGCTCCTCTTGCTTATTCTTCTTTCACGGCCCAACTCTTTAATAAGGACCAAGTGGGCTTTTCCTTTATCAGGCTAAAGCACAGTTTTTAGCCCAAACACGTGACTTCAAACTCAAGCACCAAAACATACAAGTTTTGGTATCCAGTAGCAAACACGGCTAACACACCAAAAATCAATTTCACATATTTTTGGTCTTTTCGATTTTCTGACACAAATAAATACTAGACTACTACTAACTAGTATTTACAATATAAGGTCTCTTGTGATTCGAGTTTGGGGAGAATTATCTCAACAAATTCCTCCCTCGACCCAAATCTCCAAACACCTCTACCTCCTCACAAAAGCGGACTCTCTTCTTCACATCGGTCCTCTTTTTCTTCACACTATGCCCATCGACATAACATATGTTGTTCTCCGTCTTCCTCCCTTGTATTACCAAACTACTTTCCCGATACACCTTGCACCACTTACCACTACGAACATACCGATTCCCTTGAGATGTCAACACACCCAAAGAGACAATGTTAGCACAATACTTAGGCACATACCTCACCTTCTTAAAGGTTCTTATGGTGCCATTGTGAAGCTTCAAGTTCACACTCCCTACACCCTCAAACTTCAATTTGAGGCCATCACCCACTTTGATATACCCAAAGTCCCCACTAGTTTGCAAAGTGTCAAATGAAACTTGGTCTCTACACACATTCACGGAGGCGGCCGAATCCAACACCCACTTTTCTTGACACTTCTCCATATCATCACCTTGAGTAGTCAAGAGCAACCTATCATTAAGACAAGTACCACCATAAGCCAAATCGAATGAATCACTCTCATCATCATCAACCTTAGCCTTGCCCTTCTTTCCTTGGAATAATTTCAAGCTCTTTAAAGCCTCCATCATCGTTGGACAATTTCTTTTGTGATAGGCTTGTCGCACACCTAATCAAAGATAAAATTCCCTAGACACAAATGAATGTAGTACAAGGGGTCGAACATAAGGAGACGGGAATTGGGTTATGAAATGCTATGAGTAGAAAACTATCAAAGTCGATTACGATTGGTTTGTTTGGTTGGTTTGAATACTTGTAAATAAAATGGTGTAAAATATATGATAAAAGAGTCTAGGGGAGTCGGGTCACACATGCAATTGTATATAGATGTTTATGTTAAACTCGGAATCATCAATCAATACATATATATAAAGCAGGAACTTTTCGAGCGATATTAGAGTGTCCAACTATTTTAAAATTCATAACAAGAGTAGATTTTGAAACAAATTTAATAAAATTATCCTAATAAAAGTAGATTTCTTAATATTTTAATAAAATTATCCTAATATAAGTAGATTAAATTTATTTTATTAAGATTATTCAAATATAAGTAGGGGATACTCAAAATACACAAGGTAACTAATTAAATGGTTTATTAATAACATATACATTATTCATATACTATATCTTAAATTTCATTAGTCATATTAACTAAAAAAAGTTAACTGAAACTTAGAAAAGTAGCTTAAAAGGTAACTGAAAATTAAGAGCTGATAATTTAAATGTTTAAAAAATGTTTAGCAAACTAACCGAAAGATAGCTGTTTTTTTGGTAAAATGATATAAAAGGACGCAATAAGTTCTCTATATTTAATATTATAAATTGAAGGAATACAAAAAACAGGTAATTTATTACTTCTTGATGTTTTTTCTATCAGTGTTTACTTGTTTTAGACCCTATTGTTATGGATTGATCCCAAGTTCCTATTTTAATTTTATAATCTCCATTATAGCTATTGGTCCAGGATAAATATTAGCAATTAGGCATTGTAACACAAGGTACATATATACTAAAAAATCATGAGAAACAGAATAAATAAGTATTGATTCAAAATAAATGTTAACTTTCCACATAAGAATAAAAATGATTGTTAACTCTACAATAAGAAAAAACAAATTTGATCAAAAAGAAAAATCTATCACAAGTGTTCAACTATATCGCATTTGTCTTGGATGTAGCGAAGATAAATAAAGTTTTAGGCTCAAACTGATTTTAAATCGTGCCAACCATGGGTGTTGTATATGGGTAAAAATAATATCAGAATTATTTGAGAAAGTTAAATGGAACGAAACTATTTTAAGATCTCCTAAAGTTGAAGCGGTTATGGTTTTGAAAATTTTTACCTGCGACAAGTAGGGGCATGTAATTTTTCTATTAAATACGGGTATGAGAAGGCCTACCTCCGTCATGTCTTATCCCCCATATGACCATATGGCATCCTTGCCTTTTGGAGTCGTTTTTTGTTTTCATTATGCGAGATTTAGTAGAGTATTTTAATTGGTGTAGAATTCGGGAGCAAGATTCATTATCTTTTAGGAATTTCACACGAAGTGTACTTCACCCTCTTCATAATGATCTTCCGTATTCTTCTACACAATTGTCAATCCAGAACTTTGACCATGATTTTTGATATATTAATGGTCAAAGTTATAAAGTTCGACCTCTAAGAAGCAAGGTGAAAGATGTTTAAGAAGGGAATGGAGTATATATGATGAATTTTTTAATATAACTCATAGTGGTATGCTCTACCAAGTGTGGTATGCCGGTTATGTTGTTGTGGAACATTTACTCCATAAGAGGATTATCTAATGGGATCTGTCTTATAATCAATCGCATTGGCAAATTCATAGTAGAAGGGAAGATGCTTACGAGCTAGTTCCAAAGTCGGCAAAAGATACTGAACATGAGGATAGTAATGACTTCCTCGGATACAAAGATTTCATTCGTTCTTAAGCAGATTGACAATATACGTTGAGGCCATGCTACGTAGACGTGACAAACAGATCAGGTCGTGTCGGGTTCAGATGTCACATTTAAACGGGTCACGAACTCTTCAACCCAAATCCGACCCAATTAAATCTCGTGTCGTGTTTGTGTCGATCCAGTTACATTAGTGGGTCATCTAGTATCAACCCTAACCCGTTAATTTCTTGTCGTGTTTTCTTGTCATGTCAATATTTGGAAAGTGTAAGAATATTTATATGAGGATCAAGAAAATTTGCGATTAATTTAGTAAATAGGTTATTCGTGTCGGATTTGTGTGTAGAGTGCTAATCCCAAACCTAGCCCAATTAAATCTTTGCCGTGTTCGTTGTCGACCCAGTTGCATAAATAGGTCGTTAAATGTCAACCCAGACCCGTTAATTTCGTGTCGGATTTGTGACGTGTTTTCATGTCGTGTCAGTGTTTTCCTGCTCTAATGCTGCGCCATGACAATAAACAAGAGTTAGGGATAGTCAATAAATCATGTTGAAATTTATCTGCCAAAACCAGTGTTTATTAATGGCAAGCTTTATGTAGAAACGTCAAGAACAACGTTATCCGAGAGATTAAGGTTCTACTTCGTTGATAGAGACCAAATGTGTCAAGGCCACAAGAAGAACATTATTTACAAAGAAGTTTTCACAATATACCAAATTAAGATGTCGTATTATATATTTTGTATGAAGTTTTTAAGGCCGAATAAGTTGTCAAAGACTATTTCGGTTGGTGCTGAGACAATAAGAACGGTAACTCTATAGTCCAACTATATCTCTGAATGTTATTATACAACTGAATACTGATATAGCTAAATACCAAAATGCCACAACGCTTTCGTTGCGTTTTTGTTATAGGAACTGATGATTAATATGTCCTCATCTAAATAAAACCCTAAAATTTTGTTTGCTCCTATTTTTAGCACAGTTTGACTTTTTATTAAATTTAATATTTTTTCATTACCAGTAGTAACGTAAAATAACGTTTTCAGCAGTGCCATAAAATATATACTGCTAACCGACATTATTATACTAACTTGGTAACCGAATTATTTTAAAAAGTGACATAAATTACTAACTGATATTGTCACAGATGATACTACTAGGTGCCCGTGCATTCTATGTAATAGAATCAGAGATATTTTTGATTGTGTTTAAAGACTAATAATTCTATTCGAATTCAGTTTGGATTTGATTTTGCGAGATGCTTATAAGGAGCAAATACTCTTACTTGTAAATAGTCAAGGTAATATATATAATTATGATACATGCTATTTTTTGTAATATCATTCAGTTTTACGTAGTTGTAAAATAATTTGCAAAACTCATAAAGATATGTCTCCGTTTTTAAGGATTCATATTGGTGAGCTCCACCATATTTATAGAGAGAACGTTTTTAAATTTAATTAAAAATCGGTTGTGCCTGTAACAATGAAAAAGCTAGCTACATACTATAATTATGTCACTTGATGTTATACTTCTCCATGGCAAAACTTTTATGCTAAAAGCACTAATAATTCATCGGTTATCATTTACACCAATCACGAATTTTTTTTCATCAATGACAACATAGTAAGACTTTTTTTTATTAACTTAAGAATATATTTTTACAGATAATTCTGATGGGAGTTCCGCGCATCGCACGGCTTTCAAACTAGTAAATAACATTGTTAATTCTTTAGGTCTTATGACAACCACCTCTCGACCTTATTGTCAACCATAGATCGGGTCCTAGAGAACTCTCGTTATGACTAGGTCGGTCTACTAACACATGTTTAGTCTAATTCGAATTCGTGCCTCTCGACTTATATAACTGATCCGGACGATGTCGTCACTCATCCAATCAAACACATTTATAATACTCAACAAACAACTAGTTAGTGGTAAGTCGAGGTCGATCCATGGGACGGTGTGCTTTGGGTTCTAAGTCTATCTATCTCAATTTATGCTAGTGTCACGATTTTTTTGGGTTTGTAGTTGTGTCCTAGACTAATAAAAGCAATAAAGTAAAACAAGCAATAAACTAAGAAATGTAAACAAATGACTTAAAAGCACTAGGATATCATGGGGTCATAGGGGATTCATGGTTTTAATCATACAAACATGTTTACAATTATATGCAAGCAATTAGTGTTGTGGAGGAACCGAGTTGGGTTATATCTTACGGTTCTTAGGAAGAGTTGGGTCCCGGAGCCGAATCGATTAGATTGTACAACACCTACAAGTCGACTTACTTTCCTCCTAATCAACTTCTATGCATGGTCTAACAAGACTCGAGTTGGTTTATATCTTACAAGTCAAGTTGAGTAGATAAGAGATGGTAAAAATGCAAGGATTCATAGGCTTAGCATTTCATCAAACACAACATGTGCATAAAGTTGACATCACAACAAGCAAGCAATTTAATCATGTGAACATATTAGATTAACCATGAATCAATCCCATGTTGGTTGCCCCTAATTACCCACTAATCCTAGCTAAAGAAACTACTCACTCATTATCATGGGAAACATGTCATTAATGGTGTCAATCATCACAACAAGTATAAACATGATAATAGAATGAGGAAATAAACAATAAAGAGTAAAGAGTAAAGGATTTGTACCAAATTTGAGATGATCCAAATAATAAAGCAAGAATAATAGAAGAAACTTGATTGATTGATGGAAGGTTGTCAATCTCCCAATAATAACCCAATAATCTTCAATTACCCAATAATAAACTTGAATAATACTTGAACAATAATTAAAGAGAGATTAATGTGTAATTTGTGGAAAGATTAAAGAGTAATCTATTCTAATATACTCCTAATCTAATCTAAAGAAGGATTTTTCTAGCTAAAAAGATTTCATAAAGGATCCCCCTTGATTATTTACAAATGGGGTATTTATAGTGCAAATTAGGTGGGATGCATTAGGTTAACTAAGGGCTAAACTAGTAATTACACTTTTTAAGTTGAGCAAGGAGACTCCGGGATTGTCCGAGAGAAGGGCTTCTCTTATCGTTGCTAGAAGAATGAAAACGTGCTGTGCTACAATCCGTGCGGATGGAAGTCGGGACGGCCGGATTCTGGTAAGGGGATCCGAGCGGATTCAGGGGAATCCGGACGGATTCTAGGGGGGAAATCCGAGCGGATTAGAGAGCAGGACGCTCGGATTGTGGTGATGAGACGGGCGGATTTCAGACAATCCGCTCGGATTGTTCTTCAGCAGTGATTTTTCTTCGTTTCTTCCCTTTTTGCTCATTTCCATTTTATTCTTTCGAGATTGGTCTTTAGTCCTTGCTTCCTCTTCATACTAGTCCATCTATTATCGTCAAGTAGCTTCCAAATATGCATGAAAGACGGGAATTTCCGCCTTATTATCTCCTTTTCTACAAAACATATGAAATGCGATAGAAAAGCAAATAGGAAGGTTTTGACGGATAAAATGGCCATAAAATGTTATAATAGTATGCAAAATAGGCTCAATTAGGGGACTAAATGTGCGCTAATTATGGTCACATCAAATATCCCCAAACCGAACCTTTACTCGTCCCGAGTAAAGAGGTGACTAAAACTAGACCAATACTAACCTAACCTAATAATAATAGCCGATATGAGACAATTAGCGGGTCTCACTCCGCCCCTTCAACTCAAAACAAGACAACCATGAGGTAGGATGCCTTCTTGCAAGGCAAGGTGGGTCTTGCCAAAATGGCGACACATCCAAACATTAAGCACACAAAATCAAGTAATGGATGCATCTACAAAAGAATAGCCACTTTCCTCATCTAAGTGGCGGAAATTATCTACAAGGGAAGCAATTCAGGGGTACACAATCCTTCATAGATGCAATTTGTTCAAACTACTAAGCCTAGAAGGATACCAATAAATCACCTCCAAATTGTGTCAAGCTAGGGTACCTTTGTCCTCAATCGTTAAATGTTTTTGTCAAGAGTAGACTCCCTATGGTGTTAGAAACACTGGAGGATCGCGGAATTCCCCCTCTTGCCTAGACAAGAAGAAGGGTCGTCCCCTCTCTACCATGCATAAAAATGGATAAGATGGAAAAGGGATCGATAGTATTTGAGTTTCATTTTGGGAGTTTGCTTTTGTTTTTGTTTTCCCCCCAAATTCGTTGGCATTTGACATTTGAGAACACTTTCTTTGCCATTTCTTTTTGACTTTTGGCATTTCAATACTTGGCAACTTTTTGCATTTCTTTGCATTTCTTTTTGAACATTTTCAAAGTCACCCCAATTAGTAACGAGGGTGCCTTGTATTTGAAGCTTAGGAGTTCTATTTTTGCTCCTCTTTTCATTGATGCATTTTTTTTTTTTGCAAACTTTCTTTCACTTTTCATTTCATTGAACTCAAATTGATTTCTTTTTGTTTTGTGCCCATTCCCTTTGATGACAAAAATATGGTAGAACATGGATGAATGATAGGAGTATGCATGGTTTCAAGGGTCACCTTGGAATAAACGGTAGCCAAGGAGTTATCACACCACAAGGTACTCTTGACTAGGCCTTAAACCATGGGTCAAAGGATACTAGCATGACACATCCTAGGATGTTTTACAAGTATTCTAACAAGCAAAGTCTTAAGAACAAAAAGCATCTACTAGGGCCTATATACACTTGTCAAGCTTCCCAAGTAGACGGTTTCGCAAAATTTTTCTAACCATGCAAACTACATGCCATGATGCAACTAACATATATACATCCTAATGCAAATGATTCTACCAACTAATATGCCATATAAACTAAATGCATGTCCTGAATTCACATTGTTATACCGCATCAATCAAAATAAAGCCACATAGTCATTAACATAAAGAGGAAAAAGGAGATTGGAAAGATCATACCATGCGGTCTTCAATATCCTCATGTCTCGGATGTGGCGTAGTCAATCAAAGTGAACAAGGATGAACAAACACAATATATACAATAAATATATACAAGTCTACACTACAAAGGAAATGAACATGTTTTTGGTTTTTTGAAATTTTTCAAATTTTTATGGTTTTTGATTTTATGAAATTAAAGAACATATTTTTGGGATTTTTAGAAATTTTTCAATTTTTATGCATTTTTTGAATATAAATTCCCATCCCCCACTTTATTTTGGACATTGTCCTCAATGTACATGTAGGAGTAGGAATAGAAAGGAAATACATGTTTTTGGATTTTTGATTTTATGGAAATTGAAGTACGAATGCAATGATATGATATGAATGAATGCATGCTCTAACTAAATGCAATTCTATATGACATATATAACAATGAATGCAAACTAAACTATATTATATGATGCATGATTTCTAGTAAACTATGGTCACCTATGATCAAACCTCCCCAAACCGATTTAAACACTATTTCTAGTGTAGAAAAGAATAGGATTGGTCATTAGTGACTATGCATGAATTCTAGTCTATATGCAACTAACTACATGAATCATGCGAGATATATACAATGTAAACTAATTTAAATGAACTAACTAATGCAAATGCAATATATAATACGAATGCAAGCTAAATGCTATACTAAATGCAATGTAAATATAAAAGAGAGAGGGAGAGGTGGATATCATACAAGTGGAAGTGGTGAAGTAGGCCTCTTTCACTCGTCATCCTCATCATAGTCATAGCCATAACCATGAGAGCTTCCGGCTTGATCATGTCCGGGTGCTTGGCCCCAATATCCTCCTTGGTCAAAAGCTCCTTCTTGACCCGAGTTCCCTCCACCTTGGCTAGAATGCCCTCCATCGCCGCGACCCCAAGCTTGGTTCCCATAATTTGGGAACAAGAGCTCCGGTTGTGCCCAAGAGGGTTTAGGACCATTGGGGTCAATATACCCTTGTTGAGCCATGTTATAATATTGGGGGTAGAGGGCTAGGTAGTTGTCTTCCCTCCCTTTATGCACCCCAAGGTCCACTCTATTCATGAGTGCCATCAAATCATTGATACCCGGGGTGTTGGGGATTGCCGGTTTGTAAGGGGTATGTTAAATAGGGTAAGGTGGGATAGGGACATAGGAAGGTGGGCGCATTTGTATCCCCGGCCCTCCACGAAGTGGTTGACGGCGTGGCTCTTCCCTTTGAGGGGGATTATCAAGAATTTGGATATCAAGGAGGTAACTTGGTGGAGGAGAGTATGGACTCAATCGTGGTTCGATGCCCGGTATCTTCCATCCTTCAAGGATCATCGAAGTGCAACCCTTGGTGTACCATTCCACACTCCCATCGTCAGTGTAGTTACACCATCGGTGACTATAGAAAATGGTGTGCTCATCAATCAAAGTCCTCCCTTCAAGAGGAATATAGGTTCCTCGGGCATTGAACCCGGGGCAAAGGTGTTTAGCCAACATAGTGATTAGACCTCCCATCACGAAGGTTTTAAGTTGAGATGTCCCTTGAGCAAAGTCATTGAACCTATTGAGTATCTCAAGTGGCGTATTGAAGTTATAACGCCTCACCGCTTGAACATTCAAATGAGACTCAAGAAAAGTTAAGTCGATGATAGTACACCGATCTTGCTCGTACCTCCCGTTGATGCACCCGGCTACAAAGCGTTCGGTGAATCGAATCACCGGATGTTGAATAGCAAAAGTATAGCAACGCTTTATATGGGTAAAGTTCTTCCCGGAGATAGCTTTCCAAAGAAAATCCACACTAAAATTATCGGGCTTGTCGGTATAGGCGGTGGGTATTTGAAGACCGAAAACATAGGCAAATTCCTCAAGAGAAAGAACATGGTCTCGGTTGCATAACCTAAACTCCATGCCTAAATTGTTGCGGGCATCCGCCACAATGCGAAGGCTACTCAAGAATTCAAGGGTGAGACTAAGGTAAGTCTCTTCATGAGCATGGAAAAGGTCCCCAATGCCAAGGCCATTGAAGAACGCCTCGGTAGGGTACCTTATCTTAAGGATTTCCAACACCCTAGTGTCAACAAATTGAGTAGGTTCGTATTTCTTACCTAGAAGCTCGACGAAATTTTCGCGTTGGTCGTCGGATATGAAGATCACTTCTTGGAAGTTGTTGAGTTGTTCAATACCTCCCCTCATTATCACATTTCGTGGTGTTGAAGAGGATGACCCCTTGCGCTTCTTTCCGATCGAATCAAACAATTTCTTGGCTTTTCCCTTGGAACTCATGTTGGTGATGGGGGTGATGCGGGTGTTTGATGTGGGTGTTTTTGAGGATATGAAGGGGATTTTGAGGATTGAAGAGAGTGTTAGGGTTTGATAGGATGAGGAAATGAGGGAGAAGGGGGGTGTTTATATAGAAAAAGAAGGGAATCCGAACGGATAGGGTTGGGCTTGACCCGATTTTTCTCGCGTGAACAGTACAATCCGAGCGGATCGCAGTCGGGACGGACGGATTCTCGATGGGCAAGACGGGCGTCTTCTGTAGAATCCGTGCGGATTCTAGAACAGAGAAATCTGTTGGTTGAGAAGCAGGGACAAGACGGGCGGATTTCCCATGGGACGGACGTCTTCATCAGGACGGACGGATTCCTTCGAATCCGCACGGATTCTGGCGTAGATTAAAATCTTGCTTTTGGACGCCATACGGGACGGGCGTCCCGTGGAGAAGACGGACGGATTGTAAGGGACGGGCGGATTTCTTTGAATCCGCTCGGATTCTTCCTCAGTTTCAGCTTTTTTCTCTCCCGTGGGCCCTGGACGGGCGGAATTTCTTGGATCCGAGCGTCTCTGCCTCTTTCTCCTCCTTCTTTCTTCTTTCGTGAAATGATAAACCCCTTTTCACTGATTTTCTCTTTTTCCTTATCCTTTTCTGAAATTTGCTTAGGAAACATGTAAGATGACTCTCTCTCTCTTCCCTCTCATGCAAGAAATTAAATGCAAAAAAGGAATGTACAATATTATACAAAACAAAGAGGTTCAAGAAATATCTTACAAATGGTGGTTTGAGGTAGGACTCCACCAAACTAGTTCAATTTGAAGGAATTCTTATCCATAGAGCTCAAGGCTCTTAGTAGAAGATCAAAAGCTTGTGAACAAGCTCCAAATAAACATAAGTATGGGTTGCTCCACTTGAAGATGAAATTTGGCCAAGGAAGTTTGTCATACATCCTTTCTTTCACCTTGTCCTTGGCACTAGAGCTTTCCCGATGCTTCAAGTAAATACATCCATGATTCTTGTTAAGATTAAGCATGAAGTGTGGTTCATTTTCATCCGGGGACTTCCACTTACCAACTTCTTCTTCAATTTTGGTGATGATAGCATTTTGATTTTTCAATCCTCCCAAGGTGGAAGGAGAATTTTCATGACTTTGATGATCGGATACCATAGGGGTTGAGATTATGGGTGTCAAATCTTCACAAGTAGCCTCACGAGCAATTTTCTCTTTGAGCTTCTTCACCAAATAGCTCTTGTAAGACACTTTGGCTTTTTAGAGAAGATCTAACATATCCTCTTCAATGATCATTGGCTCCATGATAGGTGCCAAGTGGTCTTCATGAAGGATAAAGGAAGGACGTTCTTCTTCATGATAAGGTATCTCAAATGTCTCAAGGATAGGCTCCTCAAGCAAGGTGATATTGTGAATCCCTCTAGGTTCATCATCATTGTTATCATCTTCACGTAAATCATGAATGGGGGCTTTGTCTAGCTCTTTTTCCAACACCTCAATGTTCACATCAAAGGACACGCCTTCATACTCACAAAGGCTAAGAACATTTTGTTTGCTCAACCTCATGTCTTCCTCATCAAACACAACACTCTCATAGTCACAAGAGCTCAAGGAATTTGGCTCCTCCCACTTCTCATCTTCCATGTCAAAGGTTACTACCTCAAACTCGCATTTATGCTCAATACCCAAAGAATGGTGGTGGGTGATTGCTTGGAATTCTTTTAATTGGGCAATTTGAATCCCCAATTCCTTTCTTTGGATAGCGATGTTTTTAAGAACATCTTCTTCCTTTCGGCTCTCTTCTAGCATTTGTTTGAAGAAGTTTTGTTGGTCTCCCATCATTTGGAGGATTATGTTTTGAATGGGTTCATTTCTTTGTTGTGGGTGGGTGTGAAAGTGGTTGTATTGTGGCATTTGAAGTTCATTGTGAAATGGGTATTGGGTGGGTGGTTGTTGTTGATATTGGGTGTGGAAATTTTGGTGGGAAAAATTGGGGTAGTGGTTAGGATTTTCGTTGTACAAATAATAAGGTAGGTTTGTGTTGACTTGCTTCTCAAACTCCCCATACCCATAGTCATACTCCAAAGATCCACCACATACTCCATGTACAAAGTCTTGGGTCATCATAGCTAAGACAAGGAAACAACTACAAGCATGGAGACTACACAAAAATGGTAAGAACAATCCTTGAGGAACAAGTTCCTCAAGGTGAAGGCACAATTAAAATAGACAAACAAATAAGAACTTAATCACATAGCACCATCCCCGGCAACGGCGCCATTTTGATCCGGACGATGTCGTCACTCATCCAATCAAACACATTTATAATACTCAACAAACAACTAGTTAGTGGTAAGTCGAGGTCGATCCATGGGACGGTGTGCTTTGGGTTCTAAGTCTATCTATCTCAATTTATGCTAGTGTCACGATTTGTTTGGGTTTGTAGTTGTGTCCTAGACTAATAAAAGCAATAAAGTAAAACAAGCAATAAACTAAGAAATGTAAACAAATGACTTAAAAGCACTAGGATATCATGGGGTCATAGGGGATTCATGGTTTTAATCATACAAACATGTTTACAATTATATGCAAGCAATTAGTGTTGTGGAGGAACCGAGTTGGGTTATATCTTACGGTTCTTAGGAAGAGTTGGGTCCCGGAGCCGAATCGATTAGATTGTACAACACCTACAAGTCGACTTACTTTCCTCCTAATCAACTTCTATGCATGGTCTAACAAGACTCGAGTTGGTTTATATCTTACAAGTCAAGTTGAGTAGATAAGAGATGGTAAAAATGCAAGGATTCATAGGCTTAGCATTTCATCAAACACAACATTTGCATAAAGTTGACATCACAACAAGCAAGCAATTTAATCATGTGAACATATTAGATTAAGCATGAATCAATCCCATGTTGGTTGCCCCTAATTACCCACTAATCCTAGCTAAAGAAACTACTCACTCATTATCATGGGAAACATGTCATTAATGGTGTCAATCATCACAACAAGTATAAACATGATAATAGAATGAGGAAATAAACAATAAAGAGTAAAGAGTAAAGGATTTGTACCAAATTTGAGATGATCCAAATAATAAAGCAAGAATAATAGAAGAAACTTGATTGATTGATGGAAGGTTGTCAATCTCCCAATAATAACCCAATAATCTTCAATTACCCAATAATAAACTTGAATAATACTTGAACAATAATTAAAGAGAGATTAATGTGTAATTTGTGGAAAGATTAAAGAGTAATCTATTCTAATCTACTCCTAATCTAATCTAAAGAAGGATTTTTCTAGCTAAAAAGATTTCATAAAGGATCCCCCTTGATTATTTACAAATGGGGTATTTATAGTGCAAATTAGGTGGGATGCATTAGGTTAACTAAGGGCTAAACTAGTAATTACACTTTTTAAGTTGAGCAAGGAGACTCCGGGATTGTCCGAGAGAAGGGCTTCTCTTATCGTTGCTAGAAGAATGAAAACGTGCTGTGCTACAATCCGTGCGGATGGAAGTCGGGACGGCCGGATTCTGGTAAGGGGATCCGAGCGGATTCAGGGGAATCCGGACGGATTCTAGGGGGGAAATCCGAGCGGATTAGAGAGCAGGACGCTCGGATTGTGGTGATGAGACGGGCGGATTTCAGACAATCCGCTCGGATTGTTCTTCAGCAGTGATTTTTCTTCGTTTCTTCCCTTTTTGCTCATTTCCATTTTATTCTTTCGAGATTGGTCTTTAGTCCTTGCTTCCTCTTCATACTAGTCCATCTATTATCGTCAAGTAGCTTCCAAATATGCATGAAAGACGGGAATTTCCGCCTTATTATCTCCTTTTCTACAAAACATATGAAATGCGATAGAAAAGCAAATAGGAAGGTTTTGACGGATAAAATGGCCATAAAATGTTATAATAGTATGCAAAATAGGCTCAATTAGGGGACTAAATGTGCGCTAATTATGGTCACATCAATAACGAATTAACAAACTTAATCAATGATTATGGCCACTAAACAAAGATTAATCAAAACGATTCAAACATGTGGTAGAAACAATTAAACAATATTACATCAACCTAATTCAACATTTACAAATATTAATCATGCATGGCTTCCCTATTCCCTAGACATATGAAACTACTCACTCGTGATGGAAATAAAACTATTGTTATATGAATTAATAAACATGATTATAATGTAAATATAACTAAATAAATTATAAGAATTATTAGAACTAAATAGAAATAACATATCAATTAGTGAAATGATAAAGATGAGAAATGTAATATGAAATGCTACTGATAAACTAGTGATGATAACTTGATAATAAAATTTAATAACAAACTAATATTGCAATGCTAATAACAATGACAAAAACTATGAAATAACTATAATGAAGAATACATTAACTAAATGAACAAGAATCGAAATTACCGTAACAAAAGAACTTAGAACTTGAATAAGAATAACTTGAATAAAAAACCCAAATGACTTTGATGGAAAAATTGTATTATAAAGAACCAAATGCTTAACAAAATGTAAATTGTTTAACAAAAGAAATGCTTAACTAAATGTAAACTAATGAAAACTAGAGAGAATTTGTGCTTAAGGCTATATGAAAGGTGTAAGAGAGTATAAAAAGATATATGAGATATCCCTAAAATGATAGATTAAGTCCCCTATTTATAGTAAAATAGGGGCATAATGTAAAATCCATAAAGCAAGGTAGCCCCGATCGGGGCCTGGCCACCCCGATCGGGGTCGTGACTTTTCTGATTTTTCTCTTCAATTCTTGATTAAATGCCAAGGGGATTCAATGTGAGCCATTAATCTCATCTTAATTCACCCGGTTAATTGCTTAGTAACACATCTTAAGAGCATCCAAAGAGCATCTCTAAAACTTGTTACTTGGACTTTTCTTCTTATGGGCTTTACTTCTTAATTTTATTTGGGCTCCAATTTTTATTTGTCATCATGCTTAAGTCTTGCTTCCACTTAGCTTAGTGAACTCTGGTGTTTGCTAAAATGACGGGAATAAGCTACCGAATGCTCAATTTCCTCAAAATGTAGCAAATACAAGCAACACACCTAGAACACAAGATTAGCTCATAAAAACACTAATTAAAGTGCAATAACAAGAAAAAGCGAGCTAAATTAAGGGGTAAAATCCTATATAAAATGGACACATCAAACTCCCCCAAACTAGACCATTGCTTGTCCTCAAGCAAGCAAACATATCTCATCAATTGCATAATCCCAAAACAAGCTAAAAACATTATGATTCAAAACCCGAAACAACATGGGCATAAGGATAATGCAAAAACATGGATGAGATTTACATGACGTCATACCATGGATGACTATGTATGAACTTTTCGGCTCTTGCATGATCTTTTTGACTTTGGACTCTCACGATTCACTCAATACTCATTATATGTGATATGATTTTTATGTGAGTAGCACTCACCTATCCTCGACTCATGAGAGTGCCCGCAATCTAATATGGCAGTCATTTCAAATTACAAGTAAAAAACAATCAAAATGCAAGCATGTAAAAGAAGCTTTTTTTTTTTTTTTTTTTTTGACAGCTGTAAAGAAAGGTTTTACATTTTCATAGCTTGTCTAGCCAAGCCATGCACAATACTATTAAGGTTTCTTGGAATAAAATTAAAACATAAGCAATGAAAAGAATTTGCGAGCCCACGCAAGTCTTCCAAAATGCCTGCAATCAGATGATCGACTTTATCGACTCCTGCAATCTCATTTATAAGCTGTAGACAATCAGACGAAATATCCAGATGGAGCCAACCCTCAGAGTTCGCCCACGAAAGCACATCCCGAACACCCAACGCCTCCGCCTGCAAAGCTTACTCCGCTCTAGTTTTCACCTGTCGTCGCATACACTCTTGACCCAGCCCATCCTATGCCACCCATCCAAATGCCGCCACATAATTCCGTTCCCACCCGGCATCCACCTTCACACGGATGACATTACACCGTTCCGAGCAACCAATCAGTTGGACAGGATGACCAGTCCGTATATCTACCCTTCTTTGATCAGGGAGTTCTCCCACACCCCCTTCTAATCGTTTCATCATACCCTTTCCCTCAAGATGATCCTTTAAAATGCGTACCTTATCCTTAGTCAATCCAAACAACATATCCGCAAGAACATGAGGATTCTTAGTCATTCCATCAAACTTGACCTTATTCCGAATAGTCCATAAACCCCATAAAATTGCAAAGAAGTTTATAACTCTCGTCTGCCCCTCATCCTGCTGCCACATATACCGAACCCAATCCATTATCCAATCAGCCATGTTTGCCGATGCTGCACCATCCACTCTAATACCAAGCGTAGAGCCTGCCCAAATCCTAGCCGAAAACTCACAATCCCTAAACAGATGCTCTATAGTTTCCATACACCCGTGACTCTCCCCACATAAGCCACAAAGAACATCTACCTCCAGATGTCGTTGATGAAACTCTTTTCCCATGGAGAGTGTGTTCGTAATGATCCTACAAACCAGAATTTTCCAAGTGTTTGGGACCGGAAGATTCCATAAACGTTTCTTGCAGAAGTCCCTTCCCCGCTCCCCGATCCTAGTTTTATCTCTAATAGTACCCTTTCGGCTCATATACTCTTAAAAAATCATACCATAACCACTCTTGACCGTGAAAACCCCGTCCTTTGTAAAAGTCCAATAGATTTCATCAGACTCATTCATATCCCGCACCCGAGTTGCCAAAATCCTCGTTGCGTACTCCTCTTTAAACAAAGCCCGGATGAAGTGCTCATTCCACTTACCTTCAGGAAGCAAGAGATTCCTAACTTCTAAATTCACCAAGTGCGCATCCCTAGCCCCCAACCAATGGTCCCTTGGTTCCGCGCAATTACCCCTACCCACCTTGTTACCCATAAATTTAGTCTTGAGTCTTAACCCGGCTTCCATCCCAAGTAGTCCTTAATTGCCTGAAATCCATGTATAATGCTACGGAGCCCTCATGAGCAATTGGTTCCTGTTTTCGGTACTCTATTCGGATCAACCATATCACTGCCGAACACTTTCTGTTTAAAAATCCTACTAAATAAGGACTTTTCTCCCGAGATCAACCGCCACCCATGCTTAGCCAAGAGTGCCTGATTCAAGCATTCGATGTTGCGAATCCCGAGTCCTCCCATACCTTTTGGAAGGCTTAAGAAGTTCTTACTACACCAATGAACAGTCGTCCCCAGCTTACATCCCGTCCACCAAAATTGTGCCAAAAGAGAGTTAATCTTTTTTGCCACACTTACCGGTATTTTAAATACCGATAGGAAGTAATTTGAGAGATTGGATAGAACCGATGAAATTAGAGTTAACCGCCCCACTGGTGATAGAAAGATGCCGTTCCATGAAGAGATTCTCTTCGTAATATGGTCCACTAAAGATTGGAAAATACCCTTCTTCGACTCCTGAAATTCTGCGGTATTCCGACATATTTCCCAATACCCCTATTAGCTATAACATTGAAAACCTTGAGGATTTGTTGTGCCTTTGAAAGAGTAGTATTCGGACTGAAAATGAGACCCGATTTCATTGGATTGAGCTTTTGTCCGGAAGCCTCACAGTAATTATCAATAATGGTCCTGAGATGATAAGCAGTTTCGCCTTTATCCTTGAAGAAGAACACCGCATCATCTGCGAAGAATAAATGTGTCATTGGTCGTACTCCTCTGCATAACTTAAACCCATCCAACCTGCCTGAATCCTGAGCCTGATCTATATTGACCGAAAGAACCTCCATACAAAGTATAAAGAGATACGGCGACAGAGGATCCCCCTGTCTCAGGCCGCACTGTGGTCTGAACTGCGGTAAAGGTTTCCCATTATAAAGTATTTCATAACTCACCGAGTTGACACAATTCATGATAAGCCGTACCAACTTCAATGGGAAACCAAATTTTACCAAGGCCATCTCCAAAAAATCCCATTTTATCCTATCATATGAATTATGGTTATATTGAACTAAGTCAAGCTAGCAACAGCCAAGTGTAAGGATGCTCAATCCCAAAACTAAACCCAAAATTTCAATGCAAATCATAAGAAAATTCTCCAAAAGATAATAATAAAACATGAGAATTTTCTTAATTCTACTTCTTCTTTTCTCAATACAATTCATGCTTCTTTTTTTCTTTTCTTTTTCATTCATTTTTTTCATTTTTTTTCCACATCTTTTTTCTTTCTTTCATTTTTTTTTCATTTCTTCTCTTTTTCACAACTCCTTTTTCACTTCTTTCTTTCATTAACCAATTCCGAAAAATAGCAAATCCGGTATAACCAAGCTCACAAAGACCAAAAATTAAGTATACCCCAAATGAGCACCCTAACACCAATGAAATAGCTACTAGCTTAACAAGGCAGGCAAGTATAATGTAGCTAGATAAATTGTAAACATGTTTAAGGAGGGTCTAGAAATGGGCAACAAAGTCTATGTGAATGGCTTCAAATGCAAGCGTATAATGAAAGTAATGCTCTTAAAAGATGAAATAAAAACAGTAGTTGTCGGTTATTGATATAACATACACCATAAGAAGACCTACACTTACCTAAATAAGACCGAAAAAAGATGTATTGGTCCAAGGAGGCTATACCTTACCATTTTGTGGCTTGCCAAAGTCAAGATCAAGCCTAATTGGTTCAATTTTCATCTTTCACCTACTATGTCAAGACATCCCCATGAAGCAAATATCCCATCAAATAAGAATAAATCATTAGCTAATAAGCTATCATTAGGATAAGCAAGAGGGCATAAGCATATTTTCATGACAAAAGTAGGCTAAATGGAGCATAAGAAAAAAAAAAAGCAACACACTTCTCTCAAAATTTCAGATTTCTACAACCCCCCCCCAAAGCTAAACACAACATTGTCCTCAATGTGCCAACATGTAAAACACCCAACTAAACCGTAAAAATGGGTCATAGCACATAAACAAGAAAGACAAGAGGTTATATTTAATGGGTTGCGAGAAATTAAACTAAAATGCAAAGGAAAGAACACTTACTAGACTAGCCAGCCTCTTCCCAAGCCAGTATTGTGACACCCCCATATACCAAGGAGCCTTAACAAGACCTTCCCTAGCATATAAGGGCATCACCATCTCGGTTGCCCGAAGACAGTAATAATCAAATGCCGATAAAAGAACAATTAAGTTACTTTACAGTGATTAAGCAACTAAGATATACAAAGATACAACTCGGACTACTATCAACCATGTGATCTACACTTCTGTCATGACTCGTGAAAGACTCATCCCGCCAAGTATCCAGCTATCATCCATGATATCACCTGCTAAGACTGACTGCTCACCATAAAAGATCACGGCAGACACAACAGAAACAAACAAAAAGGGAAAACCACACAAGGTCAGTAACTGAAGAGACACACCAACCACTGACATAATAATGCAGACATAATAGCACACACACCAGCCACATTTCCACCAATCAATCATCGTCACCGACTGTCCACTGGACCAGCCCTGCCAGTAGGGGACCACAGCCGTTCCCACCTAAGCCCCGCTCATCATACCGAGCGATAACCCTGTCCCATTAATGTACACATCCCCTCCCGTGGCGGGTTCCACGGAGGGTGAAATTAGGGCGTGAAGCCACTCCCACAAGTGACTCCACTCAGCCGAGGACGCACCTCGAGAACCAGAGACAACAACCACAAACATCTGTATCACAACAACGATAATCAACACAACACAATCCAACTAATTACAACAACCAATCAACCATATCAACACAACAACAATCAACCCACAACAAAAGACTAACTAGACAATCAACAGTACTGAGTAGGCGAACCTACTTTTAGCGCACCGCAGCGATTCCACTCCCGGTCACAAGATGTCAAAGAACCACGCAACACACCTATACAAACAGTACAATCATCTATCACAACCACTACAACCCTAATTGAAACTAACAACAATAATGATGATGATAATGACATACCTACGCATAGCATTCCAGCGTCAAGACTGCTACCCGACTCAAGCAACCCATCCCTACGGCACAAGAATCCTTAAAGACTCCCATGGAAGAGGCTATGGTGAACGGAAGAAGGAGAGACGACATCTAGGTTTAGGGAAGAGGCGGAAATGATTTGCGGTTTCTCAAAACACGATTTATAAATCCTCGCTGTAAAGATGTTACTCGATCAAGTAACTAACTTACTCGATCGAGTGGCCCCTACTCGATCGAGCCTCCAAGCTACTCGATCGAGTGGCCTCGACTAGATCGAGTACCACACACCCAAAGCTTACCATGACACAAGATATCTCTCGTAAGGTTTCCCTAAGACCACGACATGTCACTAAGGTTGGTCAACGTCAGTCAACGTGTCCCTAAAAGGACGGGTATTACAGTCTTCCCCCCTTAAAAAGAACTTCGTCCCCGAAGTTCGACTCATCCTCTCCCGAACCGCACGACATAGAACCTAAAGTCAACACCACCGTTTACCCGACATAGATCAACGAAACTGTTTAGAAATACTATCCCACTACGTATGTTCATCAAACATCATCATCATCAACCACCTAACACACGACACACACACACACACAATCCTCAACAAGCCACTAACTTCCTTTTTGAGTTACTGAACGCATACCATGCACCAACACGACCAACTCGACTATCATTTATACTACTACACCAAATTATTCAAACACGCAACAACGCAACTATGAGGCTATACTTTCATCCATTACTTGTCAGTGACTACTAACCACGAAACATACAAAGCAACGGTCCTACCATCGATTCATCACCACATGCTACTGATTCATACAACGCATATGTTTTATTATATTCTATTACTTTAACCACACAACACACTACTTCTCAAGGCAACTCCACTATTGCTAATAACATCAAATTCTTAGGCCAACATAACGAATAACTACTGAAAATAAAGTATACAACATGCTATTTTATTCGACAATCATAAATTCTTATTCAATTGCACCAAAACTACTATGAAACTATCCAAACAATCATATGAAACTATCACCAACAATCATTCACATACATTAAAATACCACAGAAATACTGTAAAATTGTTAAAATTACATTATTTTTCCTTTGCAACATTACTCTTCCCCTCTTAAAAGGAACTTCGTCTCCGAAGTTCACCATCACGCAACTTCCCTGTCCCTCAAACCGATAGATATTATATTATTTTGGCATTACTCATAAACCACGAAACCATATAGATGCACATTGACATAACCTATTCTTTGACATTACACAATTACAACTCGTATAAACGTAAAACCACTGAAATTATGTAGCACACCGCAAGATATATTATTACAAACTAACAGCAAAGTCACCAAATATTTATTATATGATCATACTAATTATGCTACCACATTATAACCATCATATTCCACTTGTCCAACTCGACTTGATATAGACTACACGTTATACGAACACCACCGAGAATTGTGCGAAATGACCAATATGCATACTCGACTCATGACTGCAACGACACTTTCTTGACATTACTTAAACATAACCCACATGATACATCTATATATGAAATTATGTCAACTTTGAACATCACCACCATACTTTACCTTACATGTGCAATTTGATTTATCGTTCCGACTAGTAGATATGGCATGACCAATATATATATACGACTATCAACTTGGATAATTCGACCGCATATTATGGTCCCTCAACACTTTGTTTTATTGTTCCGACCCACATATATCGCATACAATTTCAACCACACTCATCTTACAAAATCAACGGTGAAGCTAAACAACGTTACTAAATACCAATAACGAGGATTAACATGAACGCATCCCAAAAAAATATGATGATTCAAACAATTCTAAACTCGAAATGTTCCTGTAACAGTGACACTCGATCGAGTTGGGCTTACTCGATCGAGCTCATCAGCTACTCGATCGAGTAGGCCGAGATCAGAATACTTCTCCACTGCCATACCTGTAGTTACTCGATCGAGTGAGGGGCACTCGATCGAGTAGCCAACAGGTAAAAAAGTCCCATAAGCCAAATGTAAACTAAGCAAGCATATAGTCACGAGTCGGGATACTCCCCCGACCCTAAAATCCTGTATAACTAGTCTAACAATAAACAAAGTACGGCCTTATGGCCAACCATACAAACCAAGATCCAAAAGTACCAACCGAAAACGGAATAATATCCACCACCAACTCTGAAACATAAAAAGAAGAAAATCGAGTATCATCACTCCTCCTGCTGCTCCTCCATCACCGCATTATCACCAACGCCACCACCAGAAGTGCCTACTCCTGTCGCACCGTGACCCGTACCACCACCAACACCTGCACCTGCTCCCATGCGCCAAGGGGTCAAACAACCATATGGGTACAACTGAGGCTCTCCCCAAGTAGACCTATCCATACCATAAGAGTGGAAGACCCCACTGTCGTCCCCGACATCTCTCCACCAAAGTGACTGAGGTCCCGTGGTCCCATTGCCTTGTACGTGGGCCATCTCGTGCAGGTGCTGGAGTGTCAAGGTAGAATACACTCTCTCAGTAAGGTAGCTCTCATGCATCTCTGGGCTATCGAAAGAAGGGTAACCAGGAAACCGCACGGCATCGTGGCGGCACTAGTCGCTCCGGCCGCACCGGGCCGAGTCTCGCCATCCTCTCTCTCACTCGGCGTGGTCCCCTCCCCACCCTAGGCTGGGCATCCTCAGCTCTTACATTCCCCCCCTTCCTCGGCTCGGGCATGACCTGTAGGATCTCCGGGTCAATGAGGTACGTCTGCCTCGCAGGATGCTCCTCCTTCTCCTCCTCGTCAGAATCGGCAGACACCACTGCCGCTGGTAAGGCTCTATAGTGGGAAGGTGCTCAGGAGCTGGTATCCGCATCCAACTCATACCCTACACTCTCCATGCCAAACTACCATCCCCCAAGGTTCTTAACCATTTCTGGTCGAGGAAATAGTCTCGGTCCAAGGTAGGCACCGTGGTCGTCAAAGGAGTATAGGCCGAGGAGGCCTCAAAGGAAGTCAGTCTCTCTGCCAACCGAGTGGCAATGGCCCCACAACTCAGGAAGCGGGTGTCGAAAGAAGCCATCAGCACTAAACTGGCACACACAAAGGCAGGGGCACTAAAGGTCACTCTTTGAGACCGGGTAGGGTTAAGGTACTCCATCAACAACATCAACTCGTGTGAGTTTAACTTACTCACATCCTTCCTCTCATAAAGCAGGCATGTCAAAGCACGAAGGAAAATCTTCAAAATGACATGTTGAACATCATTGATCAACATGTTACTCGAAGTAGGAGCTGGTTTCGCAGTAAGACAAGGCATGAGGCTACTAACCCCACACTCAGAAGGTATATCTCGGAGAGCTCCCTTGGCGGGTTTAGCCAAGACAAGGTAAGTTGCAAACATATCTATTGTCAATAGAAAACATGTGTTCATCAGGCGGAACTCAACAGTTTGTTCCACCACATCGTACTTAAACGAACTCATAAATTCAAGTGTCAAGAAAGCATAAGAATGTTTCCGGAGTCGATATAACCCAGTCATCCCCAGAGTCTCAAAGATATGCCGAACATCGGTCTCAATCCCCAAGACAGTCAAGAGAGTGGTGTCTATACACCGGGTAGGTCTCATCTTCCGGTTCTGCAAGGCTACAAAATTACCCCTTTGGGTAAAGTCCACAAAGACTACTGACGGGTACTCCGGTACCGCTGGGACCGTAGGTCCACTCCCCTCTCCTACTTCGGGCTCAGAAGCCCTCCCCCTCTTGCTCTGTCGGGTTCCCACGGTTGGTCTCGACATCTGTTTCAACATATAACTTAAATATACAACCCACACATACCTGGAAAAACATGCAAGGCATTCATGTATAGTCATAGAAAGGAGCAACTAAGTACACACTTTCACCAACAATCCCAAAATTATGTGTATAACTCTCAATTCTAATCATCAGATGGTCTCTACAGCTGTTAAAATTATAACAAGTATAACATCCATTTTGATATGACGGGTTTATTATGGTATATGAGTGTCAAATTTGGGTGACTATTGGTGAAGTAAGTGGAGTTTTAGAGGAGTAATTGAACGAGTTCTCATTTTATATTATTAATTGTATTTTGGAGTAATTAGATAAAATTATGAGCTAATGAGTTGAAGAGTATGTTTTGGGTTGCTTTATTGAAGACTAGTCCATAACTATGGGCTAATATGAGGAGAAGACGGGACGTACGTATATATTAAGCCCATTGCAAGTGATGTCATGTGGAATCAAGTGGGTCATTGGACAATGTCACATGGCCTTGTTCTCTTTTATCCCGTTTAGCCCAGCATCAATATAAGAAGAAACACGGAGGAATGAAAAGATGTACACAAGCAGCATTTTTGACCAGAAAGTGGCGCGGGTCGCGTATTTAGGCGCGGGTCGCGCGTGGTCTGAGAATTGTTTCGTGCCTTATTTCCTAATTTCAGATATTTCCAGTATTATTATTATTATTATTATTATATTATTTTTATTAGTTAATAATTTTATTAGGTTAAGTACTTAGCTTTATCTTTTAATCATTGAGACTATTATTCATTCAATAAGTGTAATTTGGGGAAAAAAAACTCTCTTAGAACCCTAATTGCTTTTGCTTAGAAAATTATGAGGAACTAATCCCCCCTTTCTTGGATCGACAGATTAAAGCTATTGACTAATTAATTGTGAGATTGTTCTTTCTCTCTTTTACTTTTTAAGTATTGTTTATGTCTCTTGCTCGTATTTTATGATTATTGTTTCTTTTGCTGATCTGATCAATTAGTAATTGCTCTCATTAATCTATTGCATGTATAGAAATTGAATCCGTAATTGTTCAATTAATCTATACTAAAGTAGAAAACTTTACCCTCATAATTTGTATGTGTTTCATCGTTATTAGGACGAAGTAGAGACTAGACATATAATTCGAATCGTTAACCGCGTGTGTTAAAGATCGTTATCTTTATTGCTTCCTTGGATTGTTAATGCTGTTGTTGGATTAAATCTAGACGCTTGGCTTAAATTATTCAATAATTAGGGTCTTCTAATATCGCGTTTCGAGTTAGTTGACTAAACTGAAGAGGAAGGGGAAACTTGTATTTCCACAATAAAGTGCTTGAGAGTAATCGAATTAAAGACAATCGAAGACCAATTAGTTTGTTGATAGTGGATGTTTGTTGACCCAAGACCTTTAATCATCTGAGTTAATCATCTTTATTACTTTGTCTTATTAGTCATTAGCTTATTCAATCACAAACCCCCCCTATTATTGTTACTTGTACTCTTTACTTTTACACATTAATTGCATCGTCTTCCCTGTGGATTCGACACCCGGCTTACCTCTACTATATAGTTAAGGTAATAGGACTTCATTACTTATTTTTGGGAGCATACGACTCCGGCTCCTCAAATTTTGGCGCCGTTGCCGGGGAAGGCAATAGTTAATTTGTGTGTTTGTAGTATACAGTCTTAGTTTTGTTTTAGTTTTTTTTATGCATAATACCCATTCTACTAACCATCCACTTGAGCCTTACAACTCAGAGATTGAACGGACACTTTTCAGGTTGCGACATATCAGTGGGAGCCAGTTAGTTGTTTTCGAACACCCAGATTCCAAGGAGAATTTACACTCTGATTCAGATACTTCGGAAATTTCTATTCCCACTGAGAATATGGCCCGAGAGACCCGCACATTAAAGGAGATCACAGCTCCAAATCTTGTTTTTCAACCATTATGCATCACTTTTCCAGCATTGGATGATGGGGTTACCTTTGAACTGAAATCTGGATTGATACATCAATTACCGAGTTTCAGTGGGATGAGTATTGAGGATCTGAATAAGCATCTTTCGGACTTTCATATTGTGTGCACCGCTATGAAGCCAGTTGATGTCACAGATAAGCAATTAAAATTGAGAGCCTTTCCTTTCTCCTTGAAAGGCAATGCGAGAGACTGGTTAATAAACTATCTACCACCGGCGAGTATCACTACTTGGATAGGTATGAAGAAAGCATTCTTGGAGAAGTATTTTCCGCCTTCTCGATCACTCAACCGAAAAGAGCCATCGTAATATTGAGCAAAGAAGACGGAGAAACTTTGTACGAGTACCTTGAAAAGTTTAAGCGATTTATGTGCCGATTGCCCCTACCATGGTTACTCTGAACATGATCTCATAATGTACTTTTGTGGTGGACTGAACCAAGATGACCGCCGTATGATTCATTCTGCTTGTGGAGGAAATATAGCCAACAAGAATCCAGATGAAGCCTGGGAGGTTATCACAAAGCTAGCTGAGACCTCTAGACAGTTTGAGAGAAGGCCTTCACGGAGAGGAGTGAGTGCTATGGGTGTTAATCCTGGCTTGGAGGAAAAGGTTTATAATATTGCTTCCACCCTCTGTGATATGTTATCTGGTAGGCAAATGGCTGTTATTTGTGGTATATGCTCTACTAAGGGTCATCCGAGCGATTTGTGCCCTCAAATGCAAGAGGTTGATTCTCAGACGGTGAATGGTGTATGGGAGAGTATTCCAAACAAGAAATGGGATCCATACTCTAATACTTATAATGAAGGATAGAAAGCTTATCCCAACTTCCGTTGGGGAAATTCTCAAGCTAACCCATCATCTGGCCCTCCTAGAGGTCAGTTTATTATGCGACCACAAGAGCAACCCTCCGTACCTCAGGCACCACCACAAGCTACACCGAGCTCATCAATGTCTACTGATGACATGATTCGGGCTCTTTCCATCAGTGTCACTCAAGATAGAGCAGAAAATAAGCAAAATTTCAAGAATCATGAGAATCAAGTTAGTCAATTGGCTACTGCGGTCAATCGGTTGGAAGCTAAACAATCAGGTGCTTTACCATCTCAAACAGTTCTGAATCCTAGAGAGAATGTGAGTGCTGTGTCATTAAGAAATGGTAGACAATTGGTGGAGATTGAAAAGCCAAAAGCTAAGCCTAAGGTGGTGACACCATTCATGCCTTCATATGAGCCACTATCACCTTTTCTCGAGGCTTTGAAGGACACGAGGAAGAAGGAGCCTGACACTGATATTTACGAAACTTTTCGTAAATGCGAGGTAAATATTCCTTTACTTGATTTTATTAAGAGTGTTCCTAGGTATGCAAAGTTTTTAAAAGAACTTTGTATAATTAAAAAAAATCAAAAGGAACGTAGTTTGAAAAAGCCAAAGGGTAAAGCTAGTGAATTTGTGTCAGCTTTGTTTAAGAGTAAGACTCCTCCTAAGTGTAGTGATCCGGGTGTCTTTACTATACCTTGTACTATAGGTGATACACGGTTTGAAAGAGCTATGCTAGATCTAGGAGCGTCGATAAATGTTATTCTTTTACATGTTTATGAGTCTCTTAAGCTTGGTCCTTTAAAGAGTACTAGAGTGGTAGTCCAACTTGCTAATAGGTCTAGTGTTCACCCTAGGGGAGTAGTAGAGAATGTAATTGTTAAGGTAGATCAGCTGGTTTTTCCTGCTGATTTCTATGTTTTGGATATGGCACAGGAGGTCGATGGAGTCCCAATTTTATTGGGTCGACCATTCTTAAAGACCGCAGGAACCCGAATTGATGTTCCAAATGGTTCCTTGACTATGGAGTTTAATGGGAGGGTGGTTAAATTTGAAATTAATCCACCTAATTTGACTAGCTCTGCGGTTTATTCTCTTTGTGCTATTGCTACT
Source organism: Silene latifolia (assembly GCF_048544455.1). Taxonomy (NCBI): domain Eukaryota; kingdom Viridiplantae; phylum Streptophyta; class Magnoliopsida; order Caryophyllales; family Caryophyllaceae; genus Silene; species Silene latifolia. The sequence continues at coordinate 183,677,458 of NC_133538.1, read as the reverse complement.
AACCATACTTCTATGAGAAGCCGGAAGCCACCACTTCCGAGCAAAGATTTTGAGATTTTGCAGGACTCCCCACCTAGAGAGGAGAAAAGGTGTATCCTTTTATGGGAGAATCTTAAAGATGCTGAGGCTGGTAAAAGAAAGGGTAAGACATGGTTTGATAAACTAATTCGTCGGAAGGGCTCCGGTAAAGCAACACAAGTCATATATATCAATTCAAGTAGTGCTCACCCCGTTCCATTGGTAAGGTAATTTTCTAGACTCTCACTTAAGTCGGGTGGTTTACCAGTCCGCGAGATGTCGAGCCAACGACGTAAAACAACAGCGCTTCTGGGAGGCAACCCATAGATTTGTGTGTGCAATTTTTGCAAAAAAAAAAAAAAAAAAAAAAAACCAAAATTCAAAAAAAAAAAAGAAAAAAGAAAAAGGATCGGAACAGCCTTGATTTATTGTGTTTGGCGACATAAGAAAGGAGACATATAAGGGTGGATGGGTAGGATAGTGGCTAAGGTGTGGAGAAACCGTAGTGCGTTGTTGTGGGCACCTTGCTAATGCGGTTGGATGGATTGTTGATTTGGTGTAGAGGAGATTAGGATTGACCATGTGAGCTCGGAGTTGTAGAAGTATTTTATTTATGTGCAATTTGTTGTTGGCACATATGTTTTTAGAGCTACTTGGTCATCTGTTAGGATCGGAGTAATAAGGGGCGTTAGTCTTCTTTGGTTACTCTTATCTTTTGTTGGCCTCGTGTGATTGTGTTTTGTGGAATATGCTAATGGCCAAGAGTGTGGAGGAGGTGTGGTGCGTGGATTGCTCTATTTCACTCGGTGTTGAGGATTGACATGTCTGTTGAGTCGTCTGACTGAGGTTTGTTCTCCTTTTCCCTATATTGTGTCCTTGCAACATTGAGGACAATGTTTCATTAAGTGTGGGGAGGGAGAATCGTTCCGTTCCGATTTGTATACATTTGTAATTGTGTGGTGTGTTTATTTCAGTTATTTATTTCAGCAAAAAAAAATGAAAAAAAATGAAAAAAAGGAAAAAGAATGAAAGACAAGTATCCCGGCTAGGTGAAAACCCGAAAGGGCGCCTAGGCAAGATTGGGATGTGGACGAGGACGGAGTGAAAACCCGAAAGGGCGCTCCGGGTAAAATGAAGAATCGTGTTGCGTGCCACTGAGAGTAGAGTGAGGTTGAAAAAAAATATAAGCTAGAGTGAAAACCCGCAAGGGCGGGCGCTCTAGGCAAAATGAGAGATTTAGGTAAATGAAATAATTCTTCCGATGCTATTTTATCTCCCTTTACTATGTTGGAGACCGTCTTACAAGAGTTTCATTGTGAGTCTTGTTAGCTTCCTATGCTTCTGTGGATCGGTGTTGGTTTGAGCTTTTATTGAGATCCTTTGAGTTTACTCGAGGACGAGTAAAGATCTAAGTGTGGGGAAGTTGATAAGACGGGTTTAGTATGGTATATGAGTGTCGAATTTGGGTGACTATTGGTGAAATAAGTGGAGTTTTAGAGGAGTAATTGAACGAGTTCTCATTTTATATTATTAATTGTATTTTGGAGTAATTAGATAAAATTATGAGCTAATGAGTTGAAGAGTACGTATATATTAAGCCCATTGCAAGTGATGTCATGTGGAATCAAGTGGGTCATTGGACAATGTCACATGGCCTTGTTCTCTTTTGTGCCCTTTAGCCCAGCATCAATATAAGAAGAAACATGGAGGAATGAAAAGATGTACACAAGCAGCATTTTTGACCAGAAAGTGGCGCGGGTCGCGTATTTAGGCGCGGGTCGCGCGTGGTCCGAGAATTGTTTCGTCCCTTATTACCTAATTTCAGCTATTTCCAGTATTATTATTATTATTATTAGTAGTAGTATATTATTTTTATTAGTTAATAATTTTATTAGGTTAAGTACTTAGCTTTATCTTTTAATCATTGAGACTATTATTCATTCAATAAGTGTAATTTGGGGAAAAAAACTCTCTTAGAACCCTAATTGCTTTTGCTTAGAAAATTATGAGGAACTAATCCCCCCTTTCTTGGATCGACAGATTGAAGCTATTGACTAATTAATTGTGAGATTGTTCTTTCTCTCTTTTACTTCTTAAGTATTGTTTATGTCTCTTGCTCGTATTTTATGATTATTGTTTCTTTTGCTGATCTGATCAATTAGTAATTGCTTTCATTAATCTATTGCATGTTTAGAAATTGAATCCGTAATTGTTCAATTAATCTAGACTAAAGTAGAAAACTTTACCCTAATAATTTGTATGCGTTTCATCGTTATTAGGACGAAGTAGAGACTAGACATATAATTCGAATCGTTAACCGCGTGTGTTAAAGATCGTTATCTTTATTGCTTCCTTGGATTGTTAATGCTGTTGTTGGATTAAATCTAGACGCTTGGCTTAGATTATTCAATAATTAGGGTCTTCTAATATCGCGTTTTGAGTTAGTTGACTAAACTGAAGAGGAAGGGGAAACTTGTATTTCCACAATAAAGTGCTTGAGAGTAATCGAATTAAAGACAATCGAAGACCAATTAGTTTGTTGATAGTGGATGTTTGTTGACCCAAGACCTTTAATCATCTGAGTTAATCATCTTTATTACTTTGTCTTATTAGTCATTAGCTTATTCACTCACAAAACCCCCTTTATTATTGTTACTTGTACTCTTTACTTTTACACATTAATTGCATCGTCTTCCCTGTGGATTCGATACCCGACTTACCTCTACTATATAGTTAAGGTAATAGGACTTCATTACTTATTTTTGGGAGCATACGACTCCGACTCACCAAATTTACATCATAACTACAAATTTTGAGATATGAACCTTCAAACTAGCTTCACCAATAAACAAATTTCATCATAATGTAAGACGAATTTCAGTTTGGGGCACTTTTAGGACGAAGTTTTTAGGCAAATTTTCTAGGGAAAATCATCAAAATCAACTCTAAACATGATGTGTATAACATATATTACCCAATTTTCATCCTTTTACACACAAAAGACAACCGAAATTCAATTCAAATTCTCAAACCCTAGAAAATTCGAGTCATATAAGTTTCTAATTTGGTTCGATTTTTGCATAACTATTGTCAATATTCAACAAATTGAAGCAACTAGTTCATATTACAACAATTACAAACAAGATTTGGCACATATACATCAATTTTTCAGCAATTATCAACATCCTACATGCTTCTAATTAATTAAAAACATCAAAATAGGATAGATATTCATACCTTGATTGATTAGCAAGCAAAAGGAACGAATTAAGCAAAGAAATCACCCAAGTTCAAGCACAAAATCAACAAGAACAAGTGTACTTTGAGAGAGATTGGGGATTAGGGTTTGCGAAAGAGAAGAAAGTATAGGAAGAAAGAATTAGAAAAGGGTATATGAACCCGTGTTTCAGCGGCACTGTAGCAGCTTACTCGATCGAGTAAGTATGTTACTCAATCGAGTGGCCTCCACTTAATCGAGTTGGAGCTACTCGGTCGAGTTTTCGCAGGAAATTCCAACTTTGTCGACATAATAGCTTCCTAACTAGAAAGAATGAGGTTTACTCGGTCTAGTAGGCACTCGTACTCGGTCAAGTAAGGCTAGGTACATGATCGAAAATATAAGATTAACTAAATATCCCTGTAAAACAGCAACGCGTGTCGATTCCAAAAATGAATTCAGATTTCGGCACAGATTATTGTACTCATTGATGATGAATTTCTATCGCACCCATACAACGTATCAATAACAAACCCATCACTTTGTACAACTTGTTAACTTTATTCTAGGACAAAATTACGCAACCAACTGATTGTACTATTAGCTTTTTCATGTATACATCCAACACGTTTCGTTCCACTTATGAGCATACAATCGTGACCACAACAAGCAATTTCTAATCACGTCATTCTAAACATACGTCTAACATGTAACCATTACTTATCATTCAAGCGTACTAGCGGTTTAACCACGTCATACAACAATTATAAAGTAGTTTAATCAACTTAATTACACCACAATGCGGAAGCATTCAACCATTCATCTATCACATCCTCCGAGTACTACTTGGACAACTACTATGACTCATTCAAAACATACTAATTACCATCATTACTACATATCATGCTCACAATCTCTTCCATATCAAATACTAATACCAACCATTTGTAACAAACATTACCAACACCACATCATACACACCGTCACGTATTAAAAACATATCACCACTTCCATTACGGCTCAGCTATAGATTCTCGCAGTTCTAATCATAATTATGCACACTAGCATTCATAAAGAATCCATCACAAACATATCTACATCACTATTATACACACTAGGCACATAATTCCCGACTCGATATTCCCATAACCGGTGACTGGCCTAAGCATAATGGGGCCATGTTTTTGAAATGAGGGCGCCTACTCACCCAAAATCTAGCATCAGCTGGGGCTCCTAAATATATACACCAGGTTCATTTTATTTGACTCCCTACGTTCATTAGGCTCATTTGTTACAGGTTCCAAAATCGTCGCTCTGATACCACTTTGTGACACCCCCATATACCAAGGAGCCTTAACAAGACCTTCTCTAGTATATAAGGGCATTACCATCTCGGTTGCCCGAGGACAGTAATAATCAAATGTCGATAAAAGAACAATTAAGTTACATTACAGTGATTAACCAACTAAGATATACAAAGATACAACTCGGATTACTATCAACTATGTGATCTACACTTCTGTCATCACTCGTGAAAGACTCATCCCGCCAAGTATCCAGCTATCATCCATGATATTACCTGCTAAGACTGACTGCTCACCATAAGGGATCACGGCAGACACAACAGAAAAAAACAAAAAGGCAAAACCACACAAGGTCAGTAACTTAAGAGACACACCAACCACTGACATAATAATGCAGACACAACAACACACACACACACACCAGCAACATCTCCACCAATCAATCATCGTCACCGACTGTCCACTGGACCAGCTCTGCCAGTGGGGGACCGCAGCCGTTCCCATCTAAGCCCCGCTCATCATACCGAGCGATAACCCTGTCTTATTAATGTGCACATCTCCTCCCGTGGCGGGTTCCACGGAGGACGAAACTAGGGCGTGAAGCCACTCCCGCAAGTGACTCTACTCAGCCGAGGACGCACTTTGAGAACCAGAGACAACAACCACAGACAGCTGTATCACAACAACGATAATTAACACAACACAGTCCAACTAATTACAACAACCAATCAACCATATCAACACAACAACAATCAACCCACAACAAAAGACTCACTAGACAATCAACAGTACTGAGTAGGCAAACCTACCTTTAGTGCACCGCAGCGATTCCACTCCCGGTCACAAGATGTCAAACAACCACGCAACACACCTATTGATACCCGTCGTTGTGAGTACCAAAGATAAAATTTATAATCTCCTATTAAGACTAACCTAGGCTAGTGGTAACAGGGTCGAACCACAAGGAGGCAGTTGTAAACTCTAGTTGATTTATGATCAGTCAAAAGTAACAATTATGGGGGTTGGTTTGAATTGATCTATAGCTAATAGTAAATAAAGGCAACAAACTAAATGAAAGATTTAAACATATAAAAGAAGGGTACTAGGATGGTCGGGTTATTATAGCTTCCCAAGGCGGCAAAAACTAAGTCGGTGCCTCAATCAAACACAGGTAAGGCGGAAATAAAGAGGTCCTCTCGGTCCACTCTTAACAGATAGCATCTCTTGATCTCGCTATAGTTCCCTAATGTCACTAATACTAACTCTCGTCCCGAAAAGTGACTAATGGTCTAAACTATACCTATCTTTCGATCTTAGCACGCCTAGTCGATTTAATTGACGGCCTAATAACCTCCCTATCTTTCGATCTAATGGGTCAGTCACAAAAAAGGTATCTAACTGGTCGCATGCATTCGATTTTTTAAATACAAGATTAAGAACAATTAAAACGAAGGATAACCTTACAAGGTCGGGCGATCGACCAACAATGTCGGTCGATCGATCGACACGCGGTTCAGTCCGTGTTCAATCTAATGCCGCCTATGCTACAATTCCCCTACATCCTAGCACTATAGATTTAGCTACTCATGCTAAGGGTAGAAACAATAACATAAACGATAAAACTAGCTACTGAATTCATGCTTAAAACAGGAAAGGAAGCAATTAACATGCAATAATGAAGATGGTTTCGGGAATCTACTAGCAATTCTAATCTATTAGCAAAATAAATGAACTGAAAGTAAACAGGAGGAATACCGAATTGCAGGGGAAAGATTGATTATTAAGAACCGAAATTTCGATGCTCACAATAATCCCAAACCCTAACTATTCGATAAAGAACTTGAATGAAAACTTAATGCTAAAACTTGATGTAAAAATTCTGAATAAAAGACTTGATAATAAACGGATGATCTAGGTTACGTTATATAGGAAATATACGTAACATCTTATTCCAAAACCTAAACACAATGGGCTTTGAGTTCCTTGATCTTTTAATTCTCGTCAAATAATACTGTGGTCGATCGACTAAGCGGGAAAGTCGATCGACCGATCTCAAATGAGAGCTTCGATCCCGATAGTTGGTCGATCGATCATGAGTCTAGTCGATCGATCGCTGAGCTTCTAGTTGATCGCTTTATTCTCGTGGATTCGTCTTTGGGCCTTGGATCGCGCACCAAGCTCGTTCCTTAAGCAATTCCTTTACGTCATTTGCAATGCAGATTACTCGGGGACGGATTTGGCTCGATTTCCTCACAATTCTTCACATTTTTGCAATAACGTACAAAAACACGAAAGTAGAGGAAAATAGAGAAATATTGGCATATATTGCACATTTGAGCTCTTGAAATGCGTGTAGAATAAAGTGTGAAACATCATATTTTAGACACGCATCAAATCTCCCCAAACCAAACCTTGCTTGTCCCCAAGCAAGAACTAGACTCGATCTAATGACCTAATGGAACGAGTTCGATCTCAGAGCGAAATGCAAACTGTTAAGCCCAAACCAATTTAATGCACAACCAACAATCAATTAGTAATGTGAATCATGCAAACGAATTGTAAAGTCGTTAAAAACATGCTGAACCGTTGACTATAGAGACTTATCAGATTGGACTCTCGCGGGTCGCTCAAATCACTCAATAAGCGCAAGTGATATATATGTAAGATAGAAAGAATTAATTTTGTAGAGACTCTCACCTAACTACGACCTATGAAGACATGCCAAAGAATAAATTATGAAGATGACCTCTATGACCGTACATATGCATTCCAACCAAACAGATGACCAAAGACACATGCCGAGGTAAATATGGGATATGTGAGGTATGGGTAAGAAGGGGCAAAACATTTTATGGTAAAGTGGGGGTACAGGTGATCAAGCTAGTACCAGAACGGAACCAAATGACAACATCCAACTTCTTGCTCATAGGCAAACAACACGGTGCTATAGCAAGCACAAACTCACAATCTCTAGATGTAAAAGTAATCAACTAACTCCCCATAAAATAAGAATAAAATATGGGAGCAAAAATCGCCAAAAGATAAGGTATAAGGTATGCGAATTGATTTTCTCTTCTTTCACGATCTTCAGTCGATCGACCGAAGGGAGCAGTCGATCGACTGCTTTGAACAGTACAGGACATTTTTTTCTTTTCTTTTTCCGAATCATTTTTCTTCATCTTTTTTTTCTTTTTGTTTCTTTCTTTACTCTTTTTTTTTTTTCATTCTCCCAACAAAATCTCATAAGAGCAAATGCTACCAGAAACGAGTAACAATCCCAAAAACTAGGCTACTAGCTTGACAAAGGCAGGCTATGTGTAGGATGTAGTAAATAGGACAAAAAGGATATTTTTGGCAGTGTGAAGCTTATGGGTAAAATGAGAAAAGGAAACCTCTACCACATGTGTCAACAAACCACAGACCGAATGCATATAGGTATTAAGTAGATCAAATTCATAATTATGCAAATTAAGGAAACATGTCTCATAAGGAGTACTACTCACATTCCTAAATAAACTGATCATGAATGTCACCAAATTATAGGCTCTAATAACTCGTAAATATGATGTAGTTTGCCAATTATTAAAGTCAAGTCTCAAGTTCAAGAATTAAATTAACGAAAAACTCGTAGATATGCACTTATATGATTCTACTAATAACATGATGATAAGCAAGGCTCAGGCAGAACAGGTGCAAATGCGATATCATCCTTGAAATACTACCGTTCCGACTCGACCTATATGCTAAAATAAACGTGCATATTATGGGAATTTTTTTGAAATTTTTTCAATTTTTTGAAATTTTGTATATATGAAAGAAATGAAATAAACAATGCAAAACAAAAAGTAAACGTGAATGCAAGCAAGTGAATGAAGTGCGACGTAAAACCCTTCCCCAAACCAAATCGCACAATGTCCCCATTATGCAAAATCATGTAATGAAAGAAAGGAGAAATGGGAATTTGCGATAAAGTAAATAAGCAAGACACAAAGGAAAGATATGGAACTCACAAGACTTTAAGCGCAGCAAAAAGGAAACCTCCCCAAACCAAATTAGCTAGGAGGTTTCAAAGAGCTAGCTAGCAAGTGCTACCGATAAAGACCTGAAAAGGCAATTGAAAACCACGCATAAGACCGAAGGAAACAATTTTGAAACGTAAAAGTTGTGCACAAATGAGACAAATAGAAGAAATAGATAATTCGACGGAAAATAGAGTGGAGTAGAAGACTCCCTTAGGTCCGCATATCGACCAAACACAAGCGGGGAGAGGTCGTAAACGAATATAGTAGTAGCGGGGTCGATCGACCAAGAAGGTAAGTCGATCGACCATATGGGCATGAACAAGAGCTCTGTAAACCTGCAATTCGATCGATCGACCAATGGTGCCGGTCGATCGATCAAAACACACTTTCTGCATTCTTATTTCTTCGTAATTGCTCAATGATTTGAGCTAACAAGCTCTAGATACCTGCAAAAGCACAATAATACGCGCCCAAAAATTGCGCAAAACCCATGGCAAAGTCTAAAGTGCTTAAAAATCCTAAGCAAAAAGAATAAAAGCGAAGTTTCGCGCACACAAAAGCAATAAAAATGTCTTAACAAAGCAAAAAGAATGAAGTTTATAACGAGCATGATCAACTAGTAGTTGATCAAGAAGGACCACTGGTATGGCCCACTTCGTCGGCTTCGCCCTCGGCTACTAGAGGTAGCCTTAATGGTGCTCATCTTATCGGTTGCACCCTTCTTAGTTTCAACAATCGGAGAGCTCACCGATCGCCTTCGTCACCTCCCCAATCAAGGACTCCCTCGGAATCGTCGGAATCCGGATCGCCCATCTCACCTTGGGCGGCTCATCTTCCACTTCCTCATCAGTCCCATAGCTTAGGCATCCAAGACCTCCTCTTTGAATGATAGGCTTTGTCGCACTGAGCATCCAACGCTCTTCCTTCCCAAACCAGCTCCTGCATTATCTAAAATAGAAGATTCTTCCTCCTTCTTGCTCCCAATCCGGGCGGAGGGGTTAACACAAAGAGTAGTAATAGGGACAGTTGATTCAGGAAGCACAAAGTACGATCTCTTTTCGAGACCGTATTACAAGTAACAGCCCCACATGGCGTCCTTCTTTTTAGCAGGTTGGGCAAAAATGATAGAATGTTTCCCAACTTTGAAGGTCAAGGTTCCTAGACCGACATCAATAATCGCACCAAGAGTGTGCGTAAATGGCCTACCCAAAATAATGGGAATATGGTCATCCTCAGGCATGTCAAGGACAACAAAGTCAACAGGGAAGAAAAACTTCCCTATCCGGACGGGTATGTCCTCTAGACTCCTATAGGCTCGACCGCAGACGGTCGGCCATTTGAACTGTCATCTCAGTTATTGCAAACCTGGTCAACTTAAGCTTTCTAGCTAGACTCAAGGGCATGACACTTATGCTAGCTCCTAAGTCACATAATGCCTTTTCGATAGAAAAGGTACCTATGCTTGCAAGGAACCGAAAACTGCCCGGTCTTCTAATTTATGGGGCGCAGTGTGAGACAAGTAGGAGCAAGACTCTTTAGTTAACGCAACAAAGGTGAACATGTTCAAGAGATTTTTTCTTTGACAAATAACTGTTTCATAAATTTAGTGTATCTTTGGCACTTGGTTAACTAACTCAAGGAAGGGTACCGAACATTTAAGCTATGAATAACTTTCTCAAATTTATCAAAGATACCTGTTCCTTCGTCGGCACGAGTCTCTCCGGATATGGGGTTGTAAGGAGTACCTTAGCCCTCTCCTCTAAGTCGCGTGTGCCGTATCCTTGGACTTAGGCCGAAAGTCTGTCACCTTTTCTTTGTTGAAGCTAGACCCTCCTCGACCGTCTCAAATGAGAACCATTGACCGTCATTGATCGAACTTGGAGCCGGATCGACCCATCGCATTCGGTTCCCCCCCAAACTTTTCGATCGGTGGTTCCCCAAACAAGTGGTCTCGTAGATTATTTGGCATTAAAGGACGAAATTCTTCAACATCGCAGTGATTTTGGTCGATCGACCAACATCCTCGCCGATCGATCAAGGTTGCCGCGATTCGAAGCTCCGAACCCGTGTTTGATCGATCGACTAGGTACTTCGACGATCGACCAAATGCCTGGCGACGTCTTTTTCTTTGATTTGTTCGTTGAAGCTTTCTCTTGACTTATTTCCGGCTCATCTTTCTCAACAAAGATCCTCAATCATGGCAGGACCATCAAGGGTGGACCCGCTCCTCAAAGTGATGGCATTTAGGGTCTCCTTTGTTCGGGTTGAGTGGGTAAGTGTTCCGGAGCTCGAGTGTTACTTTTACTAGCCAGTTGAGCAATTTGGCTCTCTAGTAACTTCATCCCGGCCTCTTTTGCTTGGGACTCCTTTAGCAACAGATTCTTAAGCTCGGAGAACTCGTAGTTTTGTGATTGTTGCTTCTTTAAGGCACATAAGGAGGCTTCCTGCATCGTTGCTTTTGATGAGGCGGGACATATGGTCAGCTTCTTCTTTGGATGTTGGGTTGGATTTTGGACATTTTGGCTTCTCCAACTCAAGTTCGGATGCGGTGGCTCGTAGTAGGTGTTTGTCCGCCTATAGTGTTGAAAGGCGACAATATTCAAAGGGGTCAGCAATTTTTCGAGACATGGCCCTCAACTCCACACCTTTCACAGACGAAGGGACCGTCCGACACATCATTGACTTGGTATATCCCACCTTTAGAAGCTCCTCCTAGCTCATACTTGTCAAATCTCGCGGTGAGAGCCTCAAGTGCAAGAACGAAGAGGATTCAGCAGCTCTCCTCCGGTTCCCTCTCGAATTCCCATATTCGGCCTTGTGGGTAGCTAGGTCGTCAATGATCTTCCACCCCTTGGTTGCTCCCAGCATTTTCAAATGAATCTTCCATTGGGTGCGCATCCAAAATGGCCCTCTGATCGTCGTACAACCCATTGTAAAAATGATTGCACAAACTCCACTTTTCAAACCCATGGTGCGGTATGGTTCGCACTAACTTCTTGAATCGGACCCATGCCTCGTGGAAATTCTCATCTGGCCCTTGTTTAAAGCCCATGATTTCAGCTCTAATAGCGATCGTCCTTGAAGCAGAGAAGTACTTCTTGTAGAACGCTAATGCCAATGTATTCCAATCAGTGATCTCTTGAGCGGTCCGGTCCAAATCTCTATACCACTCCCTTGCAGCATCACGAAGAGAGAAGATGAACATGGTCTCTTTGATTTGATCCTGGGTCACGCCAGCTGGTGGGGGTATGGAGCAGCAGAGTCAATAAAGGTCTCCATATGCCTTGCTTTGCATCTTCATTTGCAGCTCCCCAAACCGATTTCTCTCGACCATAGTAATGTAAGCGTGCTTTGGTTCGAATTTCCTGCATCTCCTAATTTGAACCCCTTGTATAAATTGTCGGTACTGTCGGCTCGAAAAAACTAGCTATACTTGCTTCCTCGGCCATGACTGGAATTTCCTGGAGAAGTAACTGTCTCTACCAAGAAGTGGAAACGGTGAAGATCAGTGGGTCTTCTTCGAACAGATCGTTCTCGTGATAGCTTGACAGAGTACTCAGCTCTTCCTCTGTTCTGCAATACTCTTCGTGTTCGCCTCAACTCGCGCAAGGATCTCTCAAGCTCAGGGTTCAACGGTACTAATTCTCCACCCTGTGACCTGCGCATAAGAAGAAACTACAAAAGAATATAAGACAAGTTTAAGGAACGGATGTCCCTTAAACTAAGAAAGACTAAAAATAAAAACAACTAAAGTTAGGACTATTGCCTCCCCGGCAACGGCGCCAAAATTTGATACCCGTCGTTGTGAGTACCAAAGATAAAATTTATAATCTCCTATTAAGACTAACCTAGGCTAGTGGTAACAAGGTCGAACCACAAGGAGGCGCTTGTAAACTCTAGTTGATTTATAATCATCAAAAGTAACAATTATAGGGGTTGGTTTGAATTGATCTATAGCTAATAGTAAATAAAGGCAATAAACTAAATGAAAGATTTAAACAGATAAAAGAAGGGTACTAGGATGGTCGGGTTATTATAGCTTCTGGCGCAGCAAACTAAGTCGGTCCAATCAAACACGGTAAGGCGGGAAATAAAGAGGTCCTCTCGGTCCACTCTAACAGATAGCATCTCTCGATCTCGCTATAGTTCCCTAATGTCACTAATACTAACTCTCGTCCCGAAAAGTGACTAATGGTCTAAACTATACCTATCTTTCGATCTTAGCACAGTCTAGTCGATTTAATTGACGGTCTAATAACCTCCCCTATCTTTCGATCTAATGGGTCAGTCACAAAAAAGGTATCTAACTGGTCGCATGCATTCGATTTGTTAAATACAAGATTAAGAACAATTAAAACGAAGGATAACCTTACAAGGTCAGTCGATCGACCAACAATGTCAGTCGATCGACTGACACGCGGGTTCAGTTCGTGTTCAATCTAATGCCGCCTATGCTACAATTCCCCTACATCCTAGCACTATAGATTTAGCTACTCATGCTAAGGGTAGAAACAATAACATAAACGATAAAACTAGCTACTGAATTCATGCTTAAAACAGGAAAGGAAGCAATTAACATGCAATAATGAAGATGGTTTCGAGAATCTACTAGCAATTCTAATCTATTAGCAAAATAAATGAAATGAAAGTAAACAAGGAGAATACCGAATTGCAGGGGAAAGATTGATTAATAAGAACCGAAATTCCGATGCTCACAATAATCCCAAACCCTAACTATTCGATAAAGAACTTGAATGAAAACTTAATGCTAAAACTTGATGTAAAAATTCTGAATAAAACACTTGATAATAAACTGATGATCTAGGTTACGTTATATAGGAAATATACGTAACATCTTATTCCAAAACCTAAACACAATGGGCTTTGAGTTCCTTGATCTTTTAATTCTCGTCTGAAACAGCGCTGTGGTCGATCGACTAAGCGAAAGTCGATCGACTGGATCTCAAAGAACACTAGCTTCTGGATCCCGATAGTTGGTCGATCGACTGATGAGTCTAGTCGATCGACTGCTTGAGCTGCTAGTTGACTGCTTTATTCTCGTGGATTCGTCTTTGGGCCTTGGATCGCGCACCAAGCTCGTTCCTTAAGCAATTCCTTTACGTCATTTGCAATGCAGATTACTCGGGGACGGATTTGGCTCGATTTCCTGCTGAATTCTTCACATTTCTGCAATAACGTTGATAAGAGTGTCGTTGGGGCTCTCAATCAAATACATTTATAATACTCAACAAACAACTAGTTAGCGGTAAGTCGAGGTCGATCCATGGGACGGTGTGCTTTGGGTTCTAAGTCTATCTATCTCAATTTATGCTAGTGTCACAATTGATGGGGTTTGTAGTTGTGTTCTAGGCTAATGCAAGCAATAAGGTAAAACGAGCAATAAAAGGAAAGATGTAAACAAATGATTAAAAGTGCTAGGATATCATGGGGTCATGGGGGATTCATGGTGTTGATCATACAAACATGTTTACAATTATATGCAAGCAATTAGTGTTGTGGAGGAACCGAGTTGGGTTATGTCTTACGGTTCATAGGAAGAGTTGGGTCCCGGAGCCGAATCGATTAGATTGTACAACACCTACAAGTCGACTTACTTTCCTCCTATTCAACTTCTATGCATGGTCTAACAAGACTCGAGTTGGTTTATATCTTACAAGTCAAGTTGAGTAGATAAGAGATGGTTGTAAATGCAAGGATTCATAGGCTTAGCATTTCATCAAACATAACATGTGCATAAAGTTGACATCACAACAAGCAAGCAATTTAATCATGTGAACATATTAGATTAAGCATGAATCAATCCCATGTTTGTTTCCCTTAATTACCCACTAATCCTAGCTAAGTAACTACTCACTCATCATCATGGGAAACATGTCATTAATGGTGTCAATCATCACAACAAGTATAAACATGATAATAAAATGAAGAAATGAACAATAAAGATTAAAGAGTAAAGGAATTATACCAAACTTGAGGTGATCCAAATAATAATGCAAAGAATAATAGAAGAAACTTGATGATTGATGGAAGGTTGTCAATCTCCCAATAATAACCCAATAATCTTCAATTACCCAATAATAAACTTGAATAATAAACTTGAACAATAATTAAAGAGAGATTAATGTGTAATTTGTGGAAAGATTAAAGAGTAATCTATTCTAATCTACTCCTAATCTAATCTAAAGAAGGATTTTCTACCCTAAAAACTTGTGTAATAAAACTTGATAAAAGGCCCCCTCTTGATTATTTACAAATGGGGTATTTATAGTGGAAATTAGGGAGGATGCATTAGGGTTAACTAAGGGCTAAACTAGTAATTACACTTTTTAGTTTTGAGCAAGGAGAAGCCGGTATCTCTTGAAGGAAGGGCTTCTTTCTTTGAAGCTTGGAGAAGACGAAATCATGCTGTGAAGGAATCCGGGCGGATTAGAGTCGGGACGGCCGGATTCTGGTCAAGGAATCCGAGCGGATTCATGGGAATCCGGACGGATTCTAGTGGGGCAATCCGAGCGGATTAGAGAGCAGGACGCTCGGATTGTTTAGTGGAGACGGGCGGATCTGAGACAATCCGCTCGGATTGTTCTTCTGCCGTGGTTCTTCCTCTTTTCTTCCCCTTTTTGCTCATTTCTATCTTATTCTTGCGAGATTGGTCTTTAGTCCTTGCTTCCTCTTCATAATAGTCCATCTAGTGTCATCAATAAGCTTCCAAATATGCACGAAAGACGGGAATTTCCGCCTTATTATCTCCTTTTCTACAAAACATATGAAATGCGATAGAAAAGCAAATAGGAAGGTTTTGACGGATAAAATGGCCAAAGAATGTTATAATAGTATGCAAAATAGGCTCAATTAGGGGACTAAATGTGCGCAAATAATGTTCACATCAAATATCCCCAAACCGAACCTTTACTCGTCCCGAGTAAAGAGGTGACTAAAACTAGACCTTTATTTAAACTATCCTAATAACATAGCCGATATGAGACAATTAGCGGGTCTCACTCCGCCCCTTCAACTCACAACAAGACAACCATGAGGTAGGATGCCTTCTTGCAAGGCAAGGTGGGTCTTGCCAAAATGGCGACACATCCAAGCATTAAGCACACAAAATCAAGTAATGGATGCATCTACAAAAGAATAGCCACTTTCCTCATCTAAGTGGCGGAAATTATCTACAAGGGAAGCAATTCAAGGGTACACAATCCTTCATAGATGCAATTTGTTCAAACTACTAAGCCTAGAAGGATACCAATAAATCACCTCCAAGTTGTGTCAAGCTAGGGTACCTTTGTCCTCAATCGTTAAATGCTTTTGTCAAGAGTAGACTCCCTATGGTGTTAGAAACACTGGAGGATCGCAGAATTCCCCCTCTTGCCTAGACAAGAAGAAGGGTCGCCCCCTCTCTACCATGCACAAAAATGGATATGATGGATAAAGGGATCAATAGAATTTGAGTTTCATTTGGGAGTTTGCTTTTGTTTTTGTTTTTCCCCCCAATTTCTTGTGGCATATAACATTTGAGAACACTTTCTTTTGCCATTTCTTTTTGATTTTTGGCATTTCAATACTTGACAACTTTCAACTTTTCTTTGCATTTCTTTTGAACATTTTCAAAGTCACCCCAATTAGTAACGAGGGTGCCTTGTATTTGAAGCATAGGAGTTCTATTTTTGCTCCTCTTTTCATTTGATGCATTTTTGCAAACTTTCTTTCATTTTTCATTTCATTGAACTCAAATTGATTTCTTTTTTGGTGCCCATTCCCTTTTGATGACAAAATGTATGGTAGAACATGGATGAATGATGGATGCATGCATGGTTTCAAGGGTCACCTTGGAATAAACGGTAGCCAAGGAGTTATCACACCACAAGGTACTCTTGACTAGGCCTTAAACCATGGGTCAAAGGATACTAGCATGACACATCCTAGGATGTTTTACAAGTATTCTAACAAGCAAAGTCTTAAGAAGAAAAAGCATCTACTAGGGCCTATATACACTTGTCAAGCTTCCCAAATAGACGGTTTCGCAAAAATTTTTCTAACATGCAAACTACATGCCATGATGCAACTAACATTTATACATCCTAATGCAAATGATTCTACCAACTAATATGCCAAATAAACTAAATGCAAGTCCTAAATTCACATTGTTATACCGCATCAATCAAAATAAAGCCACATAGTCATTAACATAAAGAGGAAAAAGGAGATTGGAAAGATCATACCATGCGGTCTTCAATATCCTCATGTCTCGGATGTGGCGTAGTCAATCAAAGTGAACAAGGATGAACAAACACAATATATACAAACAATATACAAGACTACACTACAAAGGAAATGAACTTGTTTTTGGATTTTTCAAATTTTCAAATTTTTATGGTTTTTCTTTTTATGAAATTAAAAGACATATTTTTGGGATTTTTCGAAATTTTTCAATTTTTATGCATTTTTGGAATATAAATTCCCATCCCCCACTTTATTTTGGACATTGTCCTCAATGTACATGTAGGAGTAGGAATAAAAAGGAAATACATGTTTTTGAATTTTTGATTTTTTGGAAAAAAAGTACAAATGCAATGATAAGATATGAATGAATGCATGCTCTAACTAAATGCAATTCTATATGACATATATAACAAATGAATGCAATCTAAACTATAGTATATGATGCATGATTTAAACTATGGTCACTTATGATCAAACCTCCCCAAACCGATTTAAACACTGTTCCTAGTGTAGAAAAGAATAAGATTGGTCATTAGTGATTATGCATGAATTCTAGTCTATATGCAACTAACTATATGAATCTTATGAAATATATTACAATGCAAACTAATGTAAATGGACTAACTAATGCAAATGCAATATGAAATATAATACAAATGCAAGCTAAATGCTATACTAAATGCAATGTAAATATAAAAGAGAGAGGGAGAGATGGATATCATACAAGTGGAAGTGGTGAAGTAGGCCTCTTTCACTCGTCATCCTCATCTTGGTCATAGCCATAACCATGAGAGCTTCCGGCTTGATCATGTCCGGGTGCTTGGCCCCAATATCCTCCTTGGTCAAAAGCTCCTTCTTGACCCGAGTACCCTCCACCTTGGCTAGAATGCCCTCCATCGCCGCGACCCCAAGCTTGGTTCCCATAATTTGGGAACAAGAGCTCCGGTTGTGCCCAAGAGGGCTTAGGACCATTGGGGTCAATATACCCTTGTTGAGCCATGTTATAGTATTGGGGGTAGAGGGCTAAGTAGTTGTCTTCCCTCCCTTTATGCACCCCAAGGTCCACTCTATTCATGAGTGCCATCAAATCATTAATACCCGGGGTATTGGGGATTTCTGGTTGAAATGGGGTATGTGGAAAGGGGTAAGGTGGGATAGGGACATAGGAAGGTGGGCGCATTTGTACCCCCGGCCCTCCACGAGGTGGTTGACGGCGTGGCTCTTCCCTTTGAGGGGGATTATCAAGAATTTGGATATCAAGGAGGTAGCTTGGTGGAGGGGAGTATGTACTCAATCGTGGTTCGATGCCCGGTATCTTCCATCCTTCAAGGATCATCGAAGTGCAACCCTTGGTGTACCATTCCACACTCTCATCTTGAGTGTAGTTGCACCATCGGTGACTATAGAAGATGGTGTGCTCATCAATCAAAGTCCTCCCTTCAAGAGGAACATAGGTTCCTCGGGCATTGAACCCGGGGCAAAGATGTTTAGCCAACATTGTAATTAGACCTCCCATCACGAAGGTTTTAAGTTGAGATGTCCCTTGAGCAAAGTCATTGAACCTATTGAGTATCTCAAGTGGCGTATTGAAGTTATAACGCCTCACCGCTCGAACATTCAAATGAGACTCAAGAAAAGTTAAGTCGATGAGAGTACACCGATCTTGCTCGTACCTCCCATTGATGCATCCGGCTACAAAGCGTTCGGTGAATCGAATCACTGGGTGTTGAATAGCAAATGTATAGCAACGCTTTATATGGGTAAAGTTCCTCCCGGAGATAGCTTTCCAAAGAAAATCCACACTAAAATTATCGGGCTTGTCGGTATAGGCGGTGGGTATTTCAAGACCGAAAAATAGGCAAATTCCTCAAGAGAAAGAACATGGTCTCGGTTGCATAACCTAAACTCCATGCCTAAATTGTTGCGGGCATCCGCCACAATGCGAAGGCTACTCAAGAACTCAAGGGTGAGACTAAGGTAAGTCTCTTCATGAGCATGGAAAAGGTCCCCAATGCCAAGGCCATTGAAGAACGCCTCGGTAGGGTACCTTATCTTAAGGATTTCCAACACCCTAGTGTCAACAAATTGAGTAGGTTCGTATTTCTTACCTAGAAGCTCGACGAAATTTTCGCGGTGGTCGTCGGATATGAAGATCACTTCTTGGAAGTTGTTGAGTTGTTCAATACCTCCCCTCATTATCACATCTCGTGGTGTTGAAGAGGATGATCCTCGCGCTTCTTTCCGATCGAATCAAACAATTTCTTGGCCTTTCCCTTGGAACTCATGTTGGTGATGGGGGTGATGTGGGTGATGTGGGTGATGTGGGTGATTTTGAGGATTGAAGAGAGTGTTTTAGGGTTTGACAAGATGAGGAAATGAGGGAGAAGGGGGTTGTTTATATAGAAGAAGAAGGGAATCCGAACGGATATGGTTGGACCTCGACCCGTTTTCTCGCGTGAATGTATAATCCGAGCGGATTGCAGACGGGACGGACGGATTCTCGATGGGCAAGACGGGCGTCTTCTCGTAGAATCCGCGCGATTCTAGAACAGAGAAATCGCGGTTGAGAAGCGAGGACAAGACGGGCGGATTTTGTACGGGACGGACGTCCTGATCAGGACGGGCGGATTCTTGATAATCCGCACGGATTCTAGCGCAGGATAAAATCTTGCTTCTGGACGTCATTTGGGACGGGCGTCCCGTGAAGAGGACGGACGGATTGTAGGGGACGGGCGGATTTCTTCGAATCCGCACGGATTCTTCAGCGATTTCAGCTTTTCTCTTCCGTGGGCCCTGGACGGGCGGATTTGCTTGGATCCGAGCGTCTCTGCTTCTTTCTCTTTCTTCTTTCTTCTTTCGTGAAATGATAAACCCCTTTTCACTGATTTTCTCCTTTTTCCTTATCTTTTTAAATGGTGGTTTGGGGTAGGACTCCACCAAACTAGTTCAATTTGTAGAAGTTCTTATCCATAGAGCTTAAGGCTCTTAGTAGAAGATCAAAAGCTTGTGAGCAAGCTCCAAATAAGCATAAGTATGGGTTGCTCCACTTGAAGATGAAATTTGGCCAAGGAGGCTTGTAAAATGCTCTTTTTCTTGTCTCCTCCTTAGTGTTAGAGCTTTCCCAATGTTTCAAGTAAACACATTCATGAGTCTTGTTAAGATTGAGCGTGAAGTGTGGTTCATTTTCATCCGTGGACTTCCACTTACCAACTTCTCCTTCAATTTTGGTGATGATGATAGCATTTTGATTCTTCAATCCTTCCAAGGTGGAAGGAGAGTCTTCATGACTTTGATGATTGGATACCATAGGAGTTGAGATTATGGGTGCCAAATTTTCACAAGTAGCCTCACGAGCAATTTTCTCTTTGAGCTTTTTCACCAAGTAGCTTTTGTATGATGCTTTGACCTTGTGAAGAAGGTCCACCATATCCTCTTCAACAATCATTGGCTCCATGATAGGTGCCAAGTGGTCTTCATGAAGGATAAAGGAAGGATGTTCTTCTTCATGATAAGGTATCTCAAATGTCTCAAGGATAGGCTCCTCAAGCAAGGTGATATTGTGAATCTCTCCTCTAGGTTCATCATCATTGTTGCTATCTTCACGTAAACCATGAATGGGGGCTTCTTTTAGCTCTTTTTCCAACGCCTCAATGTTCACATCAAAGGACACACCCTCATACTCACAAAGGCTAAGAACATTTGGTTTGCTCAACCTCATGTCTTCCTCATTAAACACAACACTCTCATAGTCACAAGAGCTCAAGGAATTTGGCTCCTCCCACTTCTCATCTTCCATGTCAAAGGTCACTACTTCAAACTCGCATTTATGCTCAATATCCAAAGAATGGTGGTGAGTGATTGCTTGGAATTCTTTTAATTGGTCAATTTGAATCTCCAACTCCTCACTTTGAGAAACAATGCTTTGAAGGACGTTGTCCCTCTTTTGGCTCTCCTCTAGCATTTGTTTGAAGAAGTTTTGTTGATCTCCCATCATTTGAAGAATCATATTTTCAATGGGTTTATCTTCTTGTTGTGGGTGGGTGTGAAAGTGGTTGTATTGTGGCAATTGAAGTTCATTGTGAAATGGGTATTGGGTGGGTGGTTGTTGTTGATATTGGGTGTGGTGCTTTTGGTGGGAAAAATTGGGGTAGTGGTTAGGATTTTCGTTGTACAAATAATAAGGTAGGTTTGTGTTGACTTGCTTCTCAAACTCCCCATACCCATAGTCATACTCAAAAGATCCACCACATACTCCATAAACCAAGTCTTGAGTCATCATAACTAAGACAAGGAGATAACTACAAACATGGAAACTACACGAAAATGGTAAGAACAAGCCTCGAGGAACAAGTTCCTCAAGGTGAAAGCAAAAATAAAAATAGACAAACAAGTAAGAACTTAATCACATAGCACCGTCCCCGGCAACGGCGCCATTTTGATAAGAGTGTCGTTGGGGCTCTCAATCAAACACATTTATAATACTCAACAAACAACTAGTTAGCGGTAAGTCGAGGTCGATCCATGGGACGGTGTGCTTTGGGTTCTAAGTCTATCTATCTCAATTTATGCTAGTGTCACAATTGATGGGGTTTGTAGTTGTGTTCTAGGCTAATACAAGCAATAAGGTAAAACGAGCAATAAAAGGAAAGATGTAAACAAATGATTAAAAGTGCTAGGATATCATGGGGTCATGGGGGATTCATGGTGTTGATCATACAAACATGTTTACAATTATATGCAAGCAATTAGTGTTGTGGAGGAACCGAGTTGGGTTATGTCTTACGGTTCATAGGAAGAGTTGGGTCCCGGAGCCGAATCGATTAGATTGTACAACACCTACAAGTCGACTTACTTTCCTCCTATTCAACTTCTATGCATGGTCTAACAAGACTCGAGTTGGTTTATATCTTACAAGTCAAGTTGAGTAGATAAGAGATGGTTGTAAATGCAAGGATTCATAGGCTTAGCATTTCATCAAACATAACATGTGCATAAAGTTGACATCACAACAAGCAAGCAATTTAATCATGTGAACATATTAGATTAAGCATGAATCAATCCCATGTTTGTTTCCCTTAATTACCCACTAATCCTAGCTAAGTAACTACTCACTCATCATCATGGGAAACATGTCATTAATGGTGTCAATCATCACAACAAGTATAAACATGATAATAAAATGAAGAAATGAACAATAAAGATTAAAGAGTAAAGGAATTATACCAAACTTGAGGTGATCCAAATAATAATGCAAAGAATAATAGAAGAAACTTGATGATTGATGGAAGGTTGTCAATCTCCCAATAATAACCCAATAATCTTCAATTACCCAATAATAAACTTGAATAATAAACTTGAACAATAATTAAAGAGAGATTAATGTGTAATTTGTGGAAAGATTAAAGAGTAATCTATTCTAATCTACTCCTAATCTAATCTAAAGAAGGATTTTCTACCCTAAAAACTTGTGTAATAAAACTTGATAAAAGGCCCCCTCTTGATTATTTACAAATGGGGTATTTATAGTGGAAATTAGGGAGGATGCATTAGGGTTAACTAAGGGCTAAACTAGTAATTACACTTTTTAGTTTTGAGCAAGGAGAAGCCGGTATCTCTTGAAGGAAGGGCTTCTTTCTTTGAAGCTTGAGAAGACGAAATCATCTGTGAAGGAATCCGGGCGGATTAGAGTCGGGACGGCCGGATTCTGGTCAAGGAATCCGAGCGGATTCATGGGAATCCGGACGGATTCTAGTGGGGCAATCCGAGCGGATTAGAGAGCAGGACGCTCGGATTGTTTAGTGGAGACGGGCGGATCTGAGACAATCCGCTCGGATTGTTCTTCTGCCGTGGTTCTTCCTCTTTTCTTCCCCTTTTTGCTCATTTCTATCTTATTCTTGCGAGATTGGTCTTTAGTCCTTGCTTCCTCTTCATACTAGTCCATCTAGTGTCATCAATAAGCTTCCAAATATGCACGAAAGACGGGAATTTCCGCCTTATTATCTCCTTTTCTACAAAACATATGAAATGCGATAGAAAAGCAAATAGGAAGGTTTTGATGGATAAAATGGCCAAAGAATGTTATAATAGTATGCAAAATAGGCTCAATTAGGGGACTAAATGTGCGCAAATAATGTTCACATGAAACGTACAAAAACACGAAAGTAGAGGAAAATAGAGAAATAAAAGCTTGTGAACAAGCTCCAAACAAGCATAAGTATGGGTTGCTCCAATTGAAAATGAAATTTGGCCAAGGAGGCTTGTAGAATGTTCTTTTTTTTGTCTCCTCCTTAGTGTTAGGGCTTTCCCAATGCTTTAAGTAAATACATCCATGATTCTTGTTAAGATTAAGCATGAAGTGTGGTTCATTTCCATCCGGGGACTTCCACTTACCAACTTCTTCTTCAATTTTGGTGATGACGATAGCATTTTGATTTTTCAATCCTTCCAAGGTGGAAGGGGAATTTTCATGACTTTGATGATCGGATACCATGGGAGTTGAGATTATGGGTGCCAAATCTTCACAAGTAGCCTCACGAGCAATTTTCTCTTTGAGCTTTTTCACCAAATAACTCTTGTAAGACACTTTGGCTTTTTGAAGAAGATCTAACATATCCTCTTCAATGATCATTGGCTCCATGATAGGTGCCGAGTGGTCTTCATGAAGGATAAAGGAAGGACGTTCTTCTTCATGATAGGGTATCTCAAATGTCTCAAGGATAGGCTCCTCAAGCAAGGTGATTTTGTGAATCCCTCCTCTAGGTTCATCATCATTGTTGCTATCTTCACGTAGATCATGAATGGGGGCTTCATTTAGCTCTTTTTCCAACACCTCAATGTTCACATTAAAGGACACACCCTCATACTCACAAAGGTTAAGAACATTTGGTTTGCTCAACCTCATGTCTTCCTCATCAAACACAACACTCTCATAGTCACAAGAGCTCAAGGAACTTGGCTCCTCCCACTTCTCATCTTCTATGTCAAAAGTCACTACTTCAAACTCGCATTTATGCTCAATATCCAAAGAACGGTGGTGAGTGATTGCGTGGAATTCTTTTAATTGAGCAATTTGAATCCCCAATTCCTTTCTTTGGATAGCGATGTTTTTAAGAACATCTTCTTCTTTTCGGCTCTCTTCTAGCATTTGCTTGAAGAAGTTTTGTTGGTCTCCCATCATTTGGAGGATCATGTTTTGAATAGGTTCGTTTCTTTGTTGTGGGTGGGTGTAAAAATGGTTGTATTGTGGTATTTGAAGTTCATTGTGAAACGGGTATTGAGTGGGTGGTTGTTGTTGATATTGGGTGTGGTAATTTTGGTGGGAAAAATCGGGGTAGTGGTTAGGATTTTCATTGTACAAATAGTAAGGTAGGTTTGTGTTGACTTGCTCCTCAAACTCCCCATACCCATAGTCATACTCAAAAGATCCACCACATACTCCATAACACATGTCTTGAGTCATCATAACTAAGACAAGGAGATAACTACAAACACGGAAACTACACGAAAAAAAGTAAGAACAATCCTTGAGGAACAAGTTCCTCAAGGTTAAAGCAAAATCAAAATAGACAAACAAGTAAGAACTTAATCACATAGCACCATCCCCGGCAACGGCGCCATTTTGATCCGGTTGATGTCGTCACTCATCCAATCAAACACATTTATAATACTCAACAAACTACTAGTTAGCGGTAAGTCGAGGTCGATCCATGGGACGGTGTGCTTTGGGTTCTAAGTCTATCTATCTCAATTTATGCTAGTGTCACGATTTGTTTGGGTTTGTAGTTGTGTCTAGACTAATGCAAACAATAAGGTAAAACAAGCAATAAAGGGAAAGATGTAAACAAATGATTAAAAGTGCTAGGATATCATGGGGTCATAGGGGATTCATGGTGTTGATCATACAAACATGTTTACAAGGTTGCAAGCAATTAATGTTGTGGAGGAACCGAGTTGGGTTATATCTTACGGTTCTTAGGAAGAGTTGGGTCCCGGAGCCGAATCGATTAGATTGCACAACACCTACAAGTCGACTTACTTTCCTCCTAATTAACTTCTATGCATGGTCTAACAAGACTCGAGTTGGTTTATATCTTACAAGTCAAGTTGAGTAGATAAGAGATGGTTGTAAATGCAAGGATTCATACGCTTGGCATTTCATCAAACATAACATGTGCATAAAGTTGACATCACAACAAGCAAGCAATTTAATCATGAAAACATATTAGATTAAGCATGAATCAATTCCATGTTGGTTTTCCCTAATTACCCATTAATCCTAGCTAAAGAAACTACTCACTCATTATCATGGAAAACATGTCATTAATGGTGTCAATCATCACGACAAGTATAAACATGATAATAGAATGAAGAAATGAACAATAAAGATTAAAGAGTAAAGGAATTATACCAACTTAAGGTGATCCAAATAATAAAGCAAAGAATAATAGAAGAAACTTGATTGATTGATGGAAGGTTGTCAATCTCCCAATAATAACCCAATAATCTTCAATTACCCAATAATAAACTTGAATAATAAACTTGAACAATAATTAAAGAGCGATTAATGTGTAATTTGTGGAAAGATTAAAGAGTAATCTATTCTAATCTACTCCTAATCTAATCTAAGAGAGTTTCCTCCTAAAAACCCCACACTTGATTAATTACAAAGATGGGGTATTTATAGTGGAAATTAGGTGGATGCATTAGGGTTAACTAAGGGCTAAACTAGTAATTACACTTTTGAGATTTGAGCAGGGAGACTCCGGTATTTTTCGAAGGAAGGGCGTCTTTCTTGAAAGCTTGAAGAACGAATTTGTGCTGGACTGGAATCCGGGCGGATTGGTGTCGGGATGGGCGGATTGTAGCAGGGGAATCCGAGCGGATTTGGAGCAAGACGCTCGGATTGTAGCAAGGGAGGAATCCGAGCGGATTTGGAGCAATCCGAGCGGATTTGGGACAATCCGAGCGTCTTCAGCGCGGGACGCGCGGATTCCTGTACAGCTTCTTTGTTTGAGCTCGGATTGTAAAACGGACGTCATTTTCTCATCCGGACTCCTATTGGAGTGATTCAAAAGCCTAGATCGCTTGTTTTTTCGACGCCGTTCCATCTAGCATATTTTCAGAGCCAAAGGAGCAACTCTTGGTTTGCGTTCCGATCAATTTTCTTCATGAATGGCTTCCTTGCTTTTCCTCCTTGCTTTAAACCTTATGACCCTTCTATATAATCTTTATTCTTACGTCATTGGTCATCATTCTTGCCTCTTCTTCATACTAGTCCATCTAATATCATCAATAAGCTTCCAAATATGCACGAAAGATGGGAATTTCCGCCTTATTATCTCCTTTTCTACAAAACATATGAAATGCGATAGAAAAGCAAATAGGAAGGTTTTGACGGATAAAATGGCCATAGAATGTTATAATAGTATGCAAAATAGGCTCAATTAGGGGACTAAATGTGCGCATATAATGTTCACATCACATATATACATATATATATATATATATATATATATATATATATATATATATATATACATATATATATATATATATATACATATATATATATATATATACATATATATATACATATACATATATATATACATATATATATATATATATATATATGGAAATTGGATCTTGTGCGAACTTAAAGTTCGGTATGAACTGATTTAAAAATCAAAATAGATTTACACAAATACACGTGCTGACATTCTCTGCCCTCACATATATTCTATACACTCCGTGACATTAATTATTTCCAACCTTACAAATCAGAGCCAGAAAACGCCGACAATCTCACTGCGACCACCTATCTTCCAATCTACTTGCATCCTCACTGTCCTCATATGCTGCGAGCGTCGGCGACCAAAGTTTTCAGCGAACTCGTCGATACCACCTCACCTCTTACGACTAGATCGCCGCACTACATGTATCCAATCGAAAATCAATTTGTAGAGGTGAGCCATTAGATTATCAGCCATTTCTGTACTAGATAATGGGTTTGTTCAACGGTTGTCATGAAATGGGATGGTGGATTGGTGGATATGTGATATAATGAGCGATAATTGTTGAGTATTTTGAAGAAATTGTCGGCGTTGTCAGAATACGCCTGACTAATCGTCGGCGTGGATTTGGTGATTGTAGAGCTAGAAATGGTTTGTTTTGGGGTGATGGTGGTCATCGTTGTGTAAGTGATGGTGGTGTGGACAATGGCCCACCGGCGTATGCCCAGTCGATCTGTGGACAATGGCAGCGGTCTGTTGAAAGCCACGCTCGGCGGCGTAAAAATGCTTTAAACCGGATCGTTTTAGATCGGTCGGTTTCGTCTTGGTAAGGGTCTCGAAACGATTAGAGATGTTCGGAGTCGCCACCAAGCATTTGTGGGATGCTTGGAAGCTGTTCGAATCCACTCTATACCTCGGTCGAACGAAGCACAAAGCAGTGTTTGACATAGGTACTAAAGATAAGGAATCGTCCCTCTTTAGCATCCTATCTCTAGAATGACTCTCGTACGCCTTGTATAAGGTCGTCCACTATCCAAAGTTTCTGAGTAAGAGGTGAAGGTATGTATTGGGAAGCCCTTTAATCAGACACCCAATCCCGCCCGCGGTGGCGGCCTCTACTGATCGATCTTAGTTGGTTGAATGCAAAAGCTGATAAAACGGTTTAAATACATGAATGCGCATCCAATACTTTAAACCTAACATATGAGAGCTTTCTAAGTCGGTTGATTTAATCCAAGTATCAAGTATAAGATGTCGAGTTGGATTTATGATTGATTTGCATGCAAGACGGAAATTAAACATCCATTTACCATATTAGGTTTATGGCGCATAACATGATCCATTTGTCTTACTAAGG
Organism: Silene latifolia; assembly: GCF_048544455.1. Taxonomy (NCBI): domain Eukaryota; kingdom Viridiplantae; phylum Streptophyta; class Magnoliopsida; order Caryophyllales; family Caryophyllaceae; genus Silene; species Silene latifolia. The sequence continues at coordinate 183,649,784 of NC_133538.1, read as the reverse complement.
CATTTTACAAATATGATTTTTGAATGAGCAAATTAGTCATCTGATCCGTCCTATATCCGGATTGGTCGAATTCGGGATCATCCTAGACTAATGCTGGAAGAGGACAGGCCCTACATCAGGCAGCCAGAATAAGCGCGAGCCTATTGGTGATATAAGGGGGTCTCCCCTGGTTTTGAAAATAGGAAAGAAATGGCATGTTTAGGCGCGGGTCAGTCAACGATTTAAGACGCATTCTGACCATTTGAAAAACGTGTTGGAAAGTGGGTTTTTGAACCCGTTTTGATTTGAAAGGGTCGTTTAGACCGTATTTGTGTTGATTTGAAGAACGGGACTTGAATAATCATCATTATTTTGATGATATTCGATGTCGGGTTCGACTTGACAAGCTTGACATGAATAGTTTTGAAAAAAAATATGAACTAATTGTTTTAAGTTCATTTGAATAAAATTAGTCAATACTCATCATCGTACTCGGGTTAAAATCCAACATGGTATGTAGAACCAAATATGACTTTGTGTTGGTGACTAATACATTTATTTTGAAAATGTAAAGAAATGATGAAAGGCTTTAAAATACCTCCAAAAATGTAAAGAAATGAAATAAAAGGCTTTAAAATACCTTTTAAATGTAATTCACCAAATATTATCAACGAAACACGGATTAAACCGTCATGGTATTAGGAACCAAGGGTGAAAAATGTTTTATGGTTAAAAACTTGTAAAAATAAATAAAAGGGTTTGAAAATATTTGAAATGGTAAAAACCAATTACAAATATGAAAATAGATTAAAGAGGAAAGACGAGATCAAACACGGTTGAGTCTGACCTGGACACTCCATTGAGGCACGAGCCTCTGTGCATAACAAGGGGCTTCTGTCTCAGGCCAAAACTGAGTTTTGGCTCGTCTACCCTTTGTTTTGGATCGTGTTATGCATGATTTAGCATGTTATGGTCATGAAACAAGTAAAGACATGATAAAAGAAGGATTTTTACATCCTCATAATTACATGCTTGGTTATGGCGAGAAATCGACGTAAGTGTAACAACTCGTTTGGTCGAAAAAACTCGGTTTAAAACCGTTTTAGTATGTAAAAAGAGTGTTTTGTTAAGATTAGTGATGGTGTAGTGGTCGAAGTGGTCGAAGTGGTCGGTCAAGTGATTTAATGCACGATGACGGTACCAAACAATGTGTAAGACTTGTATTTATGATCGGTAGGTCGTAAATACGCGTCGGATTGTGACTTAGGAAGTCGAGTATAGAATTTTAAGGGAGAACGAGGGAGCGGACACTCGCGTAAGTTCTCAAATGGGGGCATTTGAGGGGTATTTATAGGAAAATGAGTGGTTGTGTGTGTTTTGAGCAATGTGGCCACCTGGGCTGCTCAAAGAGGCGCGAGCCACGTCGCGGGTCTTCGAGTTGTCCTGTCACTTTCACATAAATGCAATCATGATTTGTTCTATCCTAGGATTTGTAGTCACATGTTTGGTGCTTGACCATTCATGAATCTGGGAAATCTTAGTATAGAAGGTTTTGAATGGTTTGTTTTTTGTGTTTAAGTCGGTTTGACTCGTTGTTGGAGTCGGGATTTGAATTTTGAGTCGGTTTTTGGTCTGGTGTCAGTTTTGACTCTAGTTAGTGTCATTGTGACCCCGTCATCGTGCATTAAACACTCCAGGTACTTTTAAAGAGTTTTGAAATGTTTTATTTTCGAAATCGTTTTAAGTTTTCCGACGTAAAGTTGTACACGAACTGTCGATCAAACGCCGCGATTCCAAAGCATGTTATAGTCCGATAATCATCGGGTGTTTGTTGGAGTCTCAGCAGATACTTGGTATCTACAGAGCCCCCACTTTGACTGAGGCTTGGACAGGGCGAAAGTCAAAGTAGAGCCCCCAGGTCAATCGAAGATTACAACCTGGAGACCCAAGCGACGTCAAGGTGGCTCAAAAGGATTCAGGCAAAGGACCTGCCGTCGGGAAGGGCGACGCCAAGGCGACTCGAGGGTACGAGCCAATGACCTGTCGTCGGGAACAGTTTAGAGTCTGTCGACTATCCGTGCTGGTTGTTTAAAGTCTGTTAGACTACGTACAAAGGCTCGTCAGCCATAAGAAGGAGTCATACCTGAGGCATCTTCGGATATGTCCTCGCACGTTTGCGGACAAAGGCTCGCCAGCTGTGGTGCTTACATTAGGAGGGCTCGCCAGCCGCGATGTTTTGTAAGGCTCGCCGGCCATGGGGCGTATATAAGGAGGGTTCTCCACCTGCGATGCGTAGTAAGGCTCGCCAGCCATGGGGCGTACTTAAGGAGGGCTCGCCAGCCGCGATGCATAGTAAGGCTCGCCAGCCATAGGGCGTATATGAGGAGGGCTCGCCAGCTGCGATGCATAGTAAGGCTCGCCAGCCATATGGCGTATATGAGGAGGGATCGCAAGCCGCGACGCGTAGTAAGGCTCGCCAGTCATGGGGCGTATATGTGGAGGGCTCGCCAGTAGCGACGCATAGTAAGGCTCACCAGCCATGGGGCGTATATAAGGAGTGCTCGCCAGCCGCAATGGGCCGTATATGAGGAGGGATCGCCAGCCGTGATGCGTAGTAAGGCTCGCCAGCCATGGGGCGTATATGAGGAGGGCTCGCCAGCCGCGATGCATAGTAAGGCTCGCCAGCCATGGGGCGTACTTGAGGTGCGCTCGCCAGCCGCGATGCGTAGTAAGGCTTGCCAGCCATGGGGCGTACATGAGGAGGGCTCGCCAGCCGCGATGCGTAGTAAGGCTCGCCATCCATGGGGCGTATATGAGGAGGGCTCGCCAGCCGCGATGCGTAGTAAGGCTCGTCAGCCATGGGGCGGTCGGTTAATTGACCGTGAGAATAGCCGCGTCGGATGGGCTTGTTTTGAAAGTAGCAGGCTCATGATGCCGCCTGTTGTTTTTTAAATAAGCGGGTTCCGTGAGGGAGCCCCCTGTTGACATTTGAAGGAATAGCGAATTTTGAATCTTCACAACCCGTTTTTTGAACTTGAAGTGGCCGTTTTAATCGCCGTTTGTCTGAATTTTGAACGAAATAGCAAATTTTAAATTTTCCCTATTATGTTTGGTGTGACGGTTTATGTTGCCGCCGTTGACGTGTGAAGGAAATAGTGGATTTTGAATCTTCACTATTGTTTTTGAAGTGACGGTTTATGTTGCCGCTGTTGACATGTGTGGTGAAAATAGTGAAATTCGAATTTCCACTATTATTTTGAAAATGACGGTTTTAATTGCCGTTGTTTGAAATTTGAAGAAATAGTGAATTTGAATTTTCACTATTATTTTTTGAAAATTGACGGTTTTAATTGTCGTCGTTTAAACTTGAAGAAATAGTGAATTTGAATTTTCACTACTCGCTTTTGTATTTGAAAAATGGCGGTTTTAATCGCCGTTTGCTCGAAATTTGTGGAAATAGCGAATTTGAATTTTCACTATTCGCTTTTGTATTTGAAAAATGGCGGTTTTAATCGCCGTCATTGAAAATTTGAAGTTTGTTATGGGAAATTGGGCCAAAGCCCAAAATTTGACTAAAAGAGCAGGGAGCACCCCATTGAGACGCGAGCAACCTGGCGAGGTAAGGGAGCTTCCCTATTTTTCTGTAAAAGACGCGAGAATGGTTCGCATACCATTCTCACTTCGTCTTCAACCTTTCGACAAAACAAACTAAAAACCGTCATTGTTGGTCTCTAGCTTGCTTCCATTCGTGCCATTATAAACAATGTCATCTCAAGGTATGTATTTCCTCTTGAATCCATTTGAATTTGTTGGTCTTTTTGATAAATTGAATTAGGGCGAAATGTTTACCCTTGAAAATCGATTTGGGCGTTTTTAATTGAGCCCATTTTGAGTGAAATTGATGATTGTATTAGGTTAGAAACCTGTTTAGGAGTATAGGGGTGCCTTTAGTTTGCATTTTGGTCCCCATTCCCGCTCCCTATGCTCGAAAAACGTGAGTAAGGTGGAGAAACCGTCTCATCTCACAATGCCAAGTTTATTTGCTTGGGTAATGGGTCCCACTTGGTTGCATTGTAGTCGGGAAGGACCGTATTTGCCATTATGGACCTTTGTTGGGGTATTGTGGGCAAAATTGGAATTTTTGTCTTTTGTAACGGTCTTATGTCTGACAAAATAAGCGCCTGTTTGAGCTTGAATTGAGTCAGTTTGCCTTGAAATGGACCTCATTGGTAGTTTAGGTCGCTTTGAGGCGTGATAAAATCACGTTGCCTCGTCGTGGTCCTTTTTTGAATTTTTGACCGGTTTGCGCTCGAATTGGCGTAGAAATTGCCTTTTCGAGCCGTAGAAAAATACCCCATTGTATCGGGAATGTATTTTGGTTTGTTGGCGGACCTTGTATCGGTCTCGGGGTGCCGTTTTTTGTTGTGGGTGTTTTGACTCGTCTTTTGCTTGAAAAGAAGGGCGAGTCATTTTTCGTCCGTTTTTTGTAAATTGTTTTTGTTTGGTTGAGTTTGAGCAGGATTGTCCTTGTTCTGCTTTGCTGGTTTTTTTTTTTGTTCTTTTTGGATTTGTCCATTTTACCCCGTCGTAATGCCGAAATTTCGGCTGACGTTCTTCGTTTGCAGGAGAGTGTTTGGGACATGCTGGGTCCCTTGCTGCGACCTTTGAGGAGTTGTTTGGGACGGGGCCGGTTAGCACTCTGGTTAGTGCACCTGCCGCGATAGTGGAGGACGCTTCCGAGGAGGAGGGGCCCCTTGAGGAGACTGTTTGGGCCGAGAGGGCCGTTGAGGAGCGTAAGGAGCCCGTTGTTGGGGGCTACTGGCGTTGAGAGATCTCAGACTGGGTCTGAGGCTGGTACCTTTGGGAGGAGGGCTTCTACGAGGAGGCGAACTCCTCGGCCGACCAGGCGGACGTTACGGAATGTCGCTAGGGTCGTTGAGATGCCTCATATCCGCCACGTTGAGTCTCGGGGTCAGAAGAGATGGAGGGCGGAGACGGTTGAGGACGACGCTGACGTCGCGAGTTGGGACGCTAAATGGGTTACAGCCCCGCAGGGCCTGAACCTGCGGGCGGCGCCTGCTTCGGCCGAGGTTTTTTACGGTAGCCAATTGCTGCTTCGACTGGACAGGCACATCTCCTACCGTGCTCACGAGGGCTTGGTAAGTCGTGTTACCTGATTGAATTTTCGTCAATTTTGAAGTATCAGACCTGAATAGGGGTTCTAACGTTGTTTATTTTTTATTTCAAGAGATCGGCACCATGAGGACATTCTCGGGCTTCACTACCTGTCTAGGCCTTTACGACGTTCTCCGAGCCCAGACGAGGGCGTTGATAGAGAGGTCAGCTTTTCGGTCGTTGGTGGACGCTTGGTGGCCGCTTGGCGGGATATTCACAGGTCTTCGATTAGGTCGAACCTATGTCTGATCCGTGCCATGTTGGAGCGGTACTGGGATACGACGTCGTCATTTCACATGGAGTTTGGGGAGGTCGGCGTGATCTTAGAGAATTTCGCCATGATATCCGGCCTCCCTTGCTGCGAGACGCCTGTTGAGTTTACAGAGACACCGGAGAGGGTGTCTTCTCCTGCAGTTACTCTTCTGATCGGTACTGTTTTGCCTAAGCCTTCTGACGTTACTCCGTACCTGATCGCGAGTTCGTATGTGAGAGACAACTTCAGAGGGAGAGTGGCGGGCGCTTCTGCGGCGCCGTTAGCGAGTCCCGAGGCTGAGGCTAGAGCTGACGCACAGGAGACGTGGTTGTTGTTGTGTTACTTCTTGGGTGCCACATACTTTGCTGACAAGGGTGAGCGCTTGTCGACCAAGGTACTTCCTCTCCTTGCTGACCTTGACACTTTGGTTCAGTTTGACTGGGTTACGCCGCCTTTGGCGAGTTTTACCCGGTACATGCACACGGCGGTGCGTCAGGAGGCAGTGGGGGAGGGTAGTGCCCCTGCTTTGGTTGGTCCCTAGCCTCATCTTGTAGGTACGAGCATTTTTTTTGTAGTTTTGATTTTGATTTTGATTTTTTTTATTTTGATTTTGGCAATTTTTGAGAGATTGGCTGATTCGTGTTTTCTCTGTTTGATTATAGGCTTGGTTATATGCATACTTCGTCCCTCTGCGTCCGGGGACTACAGGCGGCGTCCCTTTGATCTACCCTGCTGTGAGGGGTTGGACGATGGCTCGGAAGAAGTCGACTTACGAGGAGTGCAGGCGTCATGTGAACGCCCTTCGAGTTGCTGACGTAAGTTGTTGTTCCTCACTCCTTCTTCTTTATAGAAATAGATAGAGACAGGATTACTAGGTAGCTTAGGAAGCGCCTAGTCGATTGAGTAGCTTTGTCTTGAATGCATTTCGTCGGGTGGACTTGGGAGCACTACACGGAGGTGTTGGCCGCTGTCAGGGAGTGTCTGCGACCTCGCAACTCCCAGCGCTTGTACTTGGAGATGGCGATCGAGCCGGTTTGGTACTTGGGTCTGCGGTTACTAGAGCCTGCGGTTGCTGAGGTGACCGACGTTGCCATGGAGTGGAGATAAGTCGTTGATGCGTGTGTTTTTTATAAGGTTTTTACCTCATTTTTACACGCATTTCTGTACTATTTTACGTGGACTTTAGCTACAAATACCCCAGAATAGTCTACTTTGGTTTGTCTTGTGTAAATTGCAGGAATAGACCGAAGAGAAGATAAATCGAGCCTAAACTCGTCCCATTTGCATGCATTTAAGGAGAACAAGGAGCCGGAGCTTGGAATCTATCACTTTGAAGACGAGCGAGCTGAATTCGGAAGGTGTTATAGTGCCTAACGTGCCAAAATAGCTCGAACGACCACTTATCTAATCGATCGAATGCTTTATACCATGAATATTACTCGATCGAGTTGTTTATCTACTCGATCGAGCAGGCCACAATAAGGAGTTACTCGATCGAGTAGTATTTTTACTAGATCGAGGGGAATTTTGCTTAGTTTACTCGATCGAGCGGTTTTAATCTACTCGATCGAGTGGTTTGCCTTGTTCTTGTATTTTTCCGCCTATTTTCGTATGGGCTTTTGTAATTAGGCTTTGGATTAGGTTTAAGGGGGAGATTTTCGTGTGCTACTAAAAGCAGTAGACTGCGTAACTCTTCCTGACTTACCTCTCCTTGATCTTACTGACTGCTTCCCTCTTCTTTACTCTTTTCTACTGGGATTCGGAATTGTGATCGGTATTATTACTCCTTTTTAATTTGTTAATCAAAATTGTTATTTGAATTCTTTCCTTTCTATTATTACTTTAATTATTTCTTATTTCATCTCTTCATATTCATTATTATCATGTTTATCTCCGATTGTCTATGCATTATTGTTGTTGAATCGATAATGATGTGTAGCTAATTTCCTTTTGCTAAGACTAGAGAATCCATGATTATGAAGGAAGAGTAATTGAATTATTAGGTTAATGCTTGTGTAGTCCTTGTTGTTAATCGTTGTTGTTAATTGTTTCTGTCTAATTGAGTCGACACAATTAGGCATTTAATCGTGGTAAACCTTGACCTCGACCGGAAGGTTGGAAAGGGTGAGAGTCGTAGCGAACATTAGGGCACCGTAGTGAGGGCGGAAGTTAAACTATTTGTGCTTTCGGGCGAATTGAGACCGGAAGGAGATATTCACTCCCCCTTTGACCATACTTGGATTGACCTGAGACCTAGATTGCTTGACTGAATGATCATGGTGAACCGACTGTCTTAGCTGCTTTTCCTTTATTTGCTTAATCTATATTCTCTGCCTTTTTCTCTTTCTCATTCTCATTAGTTTAGAACAACCCAATTAAAACCCCCCAAATTGGTTACCGTGACGAACTTAGACAAAGTTGACATTTTCCCATCTCCTTGTGGAGATCAACCCGACTTCCCTAGCTATATTAGTTAGAGCCAGTTGGTTATTTTTGAAAGGTATACGACTGCCCTGTCAGTTGTTCTGAGGGTGAGTTCTCGATATGAACATTTTCTTCATTTATATTTTGCCTTTCATTGTATTGAAGGACCTTTTTGGCTGTAGGTGATGACCATTATTCATCAGGCTCTAGCTAAGATTATCCGAATGGAACGTAGCATGACTACAGAGCAAAAATCTCATCATAATGCAATCCTTGCACTTGAGTGAAACCTTTTGCCACAAGTCGTGCCTTATAGATATCTGGTTGCGCGTCTACAGAACGCTTTATTTTGTAAAGCCATTTGCACTGTAAAGGTTTTACCTTATTAGGTAAATCAACTAGATCCCATACGTTGTTCTCATACATGGAGTCCATCTCGGATTGCATGGCTTCGAGCCATAGCTTTGAGTCGGAACAGGCCATAGAACCTTTATAGGTTGCGGGTTCATTACTTTCTAGAAGTAAAACATCATTCTCCTCGACCATACCAATGTATCTGTCCGGAGGATGAGAGTCTCTACCCGACCTCCTAGGTTCCTCAGGAATATTAACCGTATCATCAGTTGGAGGTACAACTTCCTCCATCTGTTCCCCGGTTGTTGGTTCTGGAATCTCCGACAGCTCGAAGGTTCTATTACTCGACTTGTTCTCGAGAAATTCTTTCTCTAAGAACGTCGCACTAGCCGCAACAAATACTCGATGTTCGGTAGGCGAATAGAAGTAATGACCATCGCGGGCCGAGCTTATCTTCGTGTCTCCACTTGACATAAGCTTCGCAGCCCCAAACCCGAATAAAGGACAAGTTAGGTACCGTTCCCTTCCACATTTCATATGGAGTCTTGTCGACAGCTTTAGACGGACTTCGGTTAAGTATAGGAGCAGCTGACAAAAGAGCATAACCCCATAATGAATCAGGCACTACAGTGTGACTCATCATAGATCGAACCATGTCAAGTAATGTTCGATTTCTCCGTTCGGACACACCATTTAATTGAGGTGTTCCAGGTGGAGTTAACTGTAGAGCGATTCCACAGTCTTTCAGGTGTTGATCAAACTCATTTGAAAGATATTCGCCACCACGATCTGAACGGAGTGCTTTAATCTTTCTACCCAGTTGGTTCTGTACCCTATTCTGGTATTCCTTGAATTTCTCAAAGGACTCACTTTTATGCTTCATTAAGTAGACATATCCGTATCTACTCAAATCGTCCATGAAAGTGATAAAATATCTATAGCCATCTCTAGCGGTAATTGACATAGGTCCACATACGTTCGTATGTATGAGTCCTAATAGGTCACTATCGCGCATTCCAACACCTTTGAAGGAAATTCGAGTCATCTTGCCAATGAGACATGATTCACACATGCCATATGCAGAAAATCCGAATGAGGGAATAGTCCCATTATCAACGAGTTTCTTTACGCGTTTCTCATTTATGTGTCCCATTCGACAATGCCATAGATAAGTTTGATCTTTGTCACCAACCTTTAATTTCTTATTATTCATGTGTAATACTTCCGTGGTTTGATCTAAGATATAAATTCCATTCATGGAAACTGCTTTGCCATAAATCATTTCATTAAGAGAGAAAATACAACTATTATCCTTTATTGAAAATGTAAAACCGTCTTTAGCAAGTACGGAAACAGAAATAATGTTCTTAGATAAACTGGGTACATAGTAATGATTATTTAAAGATAATCGAAAACCACTAGGGAGTTGGATTACATATGTTCCCTTCGAGGCGCAGAACTACTCGTGCTCCATTCCCGACTCGCAGGTCCACATCACCTTTTTCGAGAGGTATGATGTTCTTTAGGCCCTGCAAATGATTACACAGATGAGAACCACACCCAGTATCTAGTACCCAAGTTGCGAAACTTACATGGTTAATCTCAATCATACGATTATAAGATGACATACCAACAGGAACGACGCTGCCTGCCTTGATGTCCTCACGGTAGACGGGACAGTTCCTCCTCCAATGTCCAGTCTTGTGACAATGGTGGCACTCTATGTCACCGCCCTTGCTCTTTGTCTTGCCCTGTGAGCCACTAGTCTCACCAGGCGCACTCTTACCGTTTCCTGGCTTCTTAAACTTTGGCTTACCTACAGCTAGGTCGCCATGAGCCTTGCCCTTACCTTTGCTCTTGTTGTGAATCGTGAGAACATCCTGCTTCATGCTCCCACTCAATTTCATATCCTTCTCGGTCTATACGAGAAGGGAGTGTAGCTCATGAGGACTCTTTTTCAAGTCATTCATGTAGTAGTTCGCCCTGAAAAGGACAAAACCATCGTGAAGAGAATGAAGCATTCGGTCAATGACAATGCTCTCACTGATTTTACAATTCAGTGACTCCAGTTTCTCGACATTCTCAATCATGTGAAGAATGTGTGGGCTAACCGGTTGGCCCTTCTGGAGTTTCGTATCAAAGAAGCGACAGGTATGCTCATATGTGATGATTCTCGGTGCCTTTGAGAACTCATTAGTGAGCGTGGTGAAAATCTTGTTTGCACCTTGGCAAATGAAGCGTCTCTGCAAATTAATTTCCATTGCAAAGATGAGTACGTTCTTTATCGCACCCGCTTCCATAACGAAATCACTATAAGCGAGTGACTCGTTCGCTCCTGCATTTGGGCCTGGGTTGACCGGTATTGGCTCAGTTAAATACCTGAGCTAACCGTCAGCAATGGCAGCATTCCGTAGTGCCGCCTCCCAGTCCGCAAAGTTGGACCCATCATTCTTCAGTCGCGTGGACTGATTCATTTGGTCCATGAATACTTTTAGCCAGGATGAACGATCTAGTGTGGCACTAGGCATTGGGATTGCGTTATTTCCAGTCATTTGTTGTAACAGTATTATTGATAATTAGCGTGTTCTACACTGCGAAAGAAGAATAAAATAATAAGCATGCATCGTTTTTATTTTAAGTCTAATGAACTAATGTCATAACGCGAAGACTCAAAAACATTTATACAATTGACCTCCCTCAAGAATTATATAAATGACCCCAAGACTCAATTCTCTGTAAATTGATAAGCTAACCTGTTAGCTAATTCTACCGTTAGAATTCCTGGTCGATAAATTTCTGTAAATTCTATCTTTAGTCCATCATAATCACGAGAAACTCTTCGGACTATGATGTTGAGGTAAACTAAGTCAACACAAATACTTACCCAACGTAGAAGGGGTCATATTAGGCCTACCGACGAAGAAGGGACTCATAGATGTTTACCCTTATAAAGACTAATCTCAATTTCCGATTTAGAGGAAGATCCCATCAACTTTTTAATTCATTTTGGAGAAACTATAATCTAGCATGCGAGAATGATTTAAACTAAGGTGATGGCTTAAAGACTGTGACATCTGCATGTCCATGAAAACTAATATACAACTATATGAGTCAATTTTCATGCATTTTAGTAGTAGGTGGTTTGGTTTTAGGCGGAATATGATGCAATTAATAACATGTGAATGAAAAGCAATAAAATTAAAAACGTAAAAAAAAACAGTAAAAGTCCTAGTGTGGCCTATCCTATCAAAATGAACAATAAATACAAGTTTGGAATCCATCCTTGGACCCGAGAAGCTTGTCTTGATGTTCCATCTTGATCCATGTAGCGGGAGTGAGCTTGAATCTTCATCTTTAGTCTTCTTTGAAATTACAATAAATAAAATTACATAATTGACCTATTAATTGCATTCTAATTTCAAAAACCCAAAACTAAAATAAAGGAGATTCGAGATCTCATAATTACATAAAAAAAATGTTTCCTTCATTACGAAAACATGATTGACTAAGGCCACACTAAGTATTACATAATACAACTGATTGCAAAAATTAAATACGTAAATAAAATTCATTCATTCGATTCATTCAACATAATTAAAAGCATCAACTAAAATAAATTAAACATACATAATACAATAAATTAATTATGTTGATTAATTTATCCAAACCACCTATTTAAATTAAATTAAGTGACAATTCCGCAATTTAATCACATTAATTCATACATAATCCATATTAAACTTGTAATATGAATTCTATCTGTCAAAATTTTAAATTGCTTTAAAATAACCCGGTATCATTAAATTGTGAACCGATTCACAATAACTAATTGGCCAAAAAAAAAAATAACTTCCCTTTTTTTTTTCTTGTTTGGTTTCGGCATAACCAAATAAAAGGAAATTTTTTTTTTTTTTTTTATTAAAATTCCAGCTCACGGCTGAAAAAGAAAATAGCCAAATTTTTTTTTTTTTTTTACTTATCCGACAAAAAAAAAACAAAACCTTTCCCTTCCTTTTTTTTATGCGGCAAAAGAAGGAGAAAAAAAACAAAACTTTCCTTTTCCTTTTCTGATTCGGTAAATAAAAAAAATCCTAAAAATTTTTGAGCCGTCAAAAAAAAATTCCCTTTTGCGGCAATAAGCCCTAAAACAAGATTGATGAAGAATAAAGTTTACAGTTGCTAATAGAACATGGTTTAGCAAATGGAATAACAAGCATGATTAATCTTTTATGCTAAAACTATATAGCAAAAACAAGTTCTTGTATCAATGACATGATGATACTATATCTATTCTAACTTAATCTGCATTAAATCAAAATTCGCCAATACCTCATATGATAATTTTAACCGATTAAAACAAAGATATGATCAAAAGAAATTGGATATAAATCATCAAACAAAAGGAAAAACAAAGCAAAAAAAAAAAAAACAGCCGTAAAAAAAAAAATTTCGGCCAAAAAAATTTTTTACCGAAAAAAAAAAGAACCCTAATTTATATACTCGAAAATTAGGTTATTAGTTTACATACAATTTTATGAAAATCATCAAGATTAAAATCGTAGCCTAGTTCTCTGATACCACTTGTGGGAAATAATCTGTATACTTCCCTTTAACCTGAAGGATTATAACGATTTAATAAAGATGATCTAAGGTCATAAAATAAAATACATAAACAAAAGTAAAAGGATTTAGAATTAACCTCAGGTCCTAGCAAAATTGGCCTAAGAACAATATCAAAACTGATATTCGCCTATTAGTTGCACCCAAGACGATCTGAGATATACCCTTTGATTATGCTAGAAATCAATCTAAAATTTTCTGTAAAATTTTATTGTCTTTGTGTTTTTGTGATGAGAAAGAGATGGCAAGGTCAGAAAAAGAATTAGGTCGAAATAATTCTCTACCTTTCTTTTTATATAGACCGAAATCCAAAATCAATTAGGAAAGAAATAACCTCCTAATTTTCGGCCAAACAGACCGAAAATAAGGAGTGTATTTTCCTTATTTTGGTCTTTCCAAAAATATATAAAGTGTGTTAAATTGTCATCTAGTGAGGATCGAACCCATGACCTCTTGGCTTGTGTACCCTCACTATTACAACTATGACACATTCAACTTGTTGATATTAAATACAACTGATTATATTTAACTACGAATTAACAGATTAATTCGTCCAAACTAACCTTATATATATTTAATTAAATATATCTTATTATATTTAATTTACGAATTGTGATTAATTGTCTCAACTTAATATTATTTAATTTTCATTAAATAATTATCTCATCAACACATTGACTAACTTTTTAGTCATTTTGGGCATCAATGTAATTATATTTCTATAACCACATTTCTCAAATACGTCCTATAGGTGTGACCTTTAGGGACCAGTTGATCACCGCCATCTGTATGATAATAACGTCAAACTTTCTAGCAAGCCAACCGTTATTAGGTAAACGTTAATCAACTGATTAAATATACGAAGTATACCCTTGTGAACCTGTAAGAGATTTACAAATGTTATCACACTAATTTGTGGAGGACACCAGCTCCAACAGAACTTGACTCATTTGAAAGGATAATTTTTGACGTGCTGAAATGGGTATTACACCTGACTCATTATAAATTTGTAACCCAATCCAAAATAATATATTTGTGTAATCTAAGCACGACCTGTATGAATGAATCATATAGATGATTATTAATTCATTGACCACTATTCCTTATCTGGGATTGATTTCAATTATTAAATACAATTGAGATTGATTACTGTTTCCGTCTGATATTGAAGACGATATTGAATAGAAAATCAAATATCTAATCATGATGATTATTTATCAAAACCGTCTGATTTCAATTAAGTAATTAATAGAACAGGCAACAGGGTACATAAATTTCAGATTAAACACAATCGAAAAACCAGAGAAATGAATTACCTTAGTGATGAACTTATGATTGATGATGAGCGATTGTCGATTTGAAATGAGCGATTGATGATGAGATATTGAGATCTGAAAGAGAGTAGGAGAGGATAGAGATGGTAGATGGAGGCGTTACTTTGATTTTTAGGGTTTGTACTTTGTAGAAATGTGATTGACTGAGTGTATGAGTGGTTATTTTTACTCTTTTCAATTTTCATATTTTACGTTTTTCCTTTTTTTTTTTTTTTTTAAAATCCGGATCGGATCCGGATATCCGGTTTTAAGAAAATCACAATCCACATCCGATCCATTTTATTCGGAAAAAACCGGATCGGATATCCACTTAAAACGGTATCCATATATTCGGAATTTTTTTTTCGGATTTCGGATCGGATTCGGAAAAAAAACCGGATCGGATACTTTTTGCTCAGCCCTAGTTATTGAGCAGGTATGATATGACGCGTATGGGATAGCTGGGATGAGTCATCACGCGGTAGTTAGAAGTCTTCCGCTGTGTCAGACGATGTTTTACAGTTTTGACAGTTTTATCAGTAGACCATCTAAGAACCTTGTATTTCAGTTTAACGGTTTTGGTTTTGATCATGTAATCACTTTAAACTATATTGTTATTTAAATTATGTTTTTCATTGTCATTTGATTATCATTGTCTCGGATAACCGAGATGGTGACGTTCTTATACCTTAAGGGTCCTGGTAAGGCACTTGGAGTATGGGGGTGTCACATCTCGGCCTTATTCTCAACCATAGAACGGGTCCGAACGAGCTCTCGTTACGGCTAGGTCGGTCTAATAAAACATGCTTAGTCTAATTAATTTTCGTGTCTCTCGACTTATAAAAGTGAATTAACAAATTAATCAAAGATAGTGATCAATTATCAAAGATTAGCAAGTATAACAAGCATGTGATAGAAAATATTATACAATATTATAACATCCTATTTTAACAATTACAAATATTATTCAGGCATGGCTTCCCTAATCCCTAGACAAAATGGGCGACTCACTCATGTTGAAAATTAAACTAATAACATATGAATTAATAAACATGATGATAATAGAAATATAACTAAATGAAATTATAATAATTATAAATACGCTAAATGATGATAACATATGAATTAGTGAGATGCTAATGAAAGGATATGTAAATAAAATTGCTAGGATAATCTATGGTAATGATAATAACTTGATTATGAATTGTAACAAACTAATAACAATATGTAAAATGCCAAAAACAATAATGAAAACTATATGATAAAGGAAATGACGAATGAATTAACGATGTAAAGTTAGTACTAAAATTACCAGGATAAAATAAATAGAAATTGAACTAGAAGAACTCAAATGACAAACCCAAATAACTTGAATGGAAAGATTGTATTATAAAGAACAAATGCTTAATGAAATTGTTTATAACAAGGGAATGCTTTAAGTAAAACTAATAATTCTGAAAACGAAGATTATTTGTGAGCTTAAGAGTGTATGAAAGATGATAAACGATGATAAAAGTTATCCCTAATAACAAATTAAGCACCCTTTATATAGGAATAAAGGGTGAAATGTAAAATTCAATGACGAAGGTGACCTCGATCGGGAACACCCCACCCCGATCGGGGACGTAGGTTTCTCGGTCCAAAGCTTTAAATCCTTGATTAATTATCAAATGGGATCTTATGCTCCGTGTTAATGCTCCATAATTCCTCGAGTAAGAGCATCAATTTGGAATCCTAGGCTTGTAATTGGACTTGATCATTTGGACTTTGTTTGGGCTTCTTTTTCATTTCTTCATTTGCATCAACCCAAGTCACATTCTTCATGCTCGGGATTTCTTTGCTCAGAATTTCCCAAAATCCCATTACATTTGTATGTTCTTATTTCTTCTAGCCTCGTGAACTTGAGTGCTTGCTAATTTGACGGGAAAAAACTACCAAATGTTTCATTCAGTACAAAATACAATGAATACAATCAAAGACACCTAGAACACGGAATTAGCTCACAAATACACTAATAAAAGTGCAATAATCAAATAAAACCAAGCTAAAATAGGGGGTAAAATCGTATATAAATTAGACACATCCAGAGGGCAACGCCATTGCTAGGAAATAGCCCAAAACAATCATCAATATGCTACTAATATATTATTATTTGGTTGCATTTACCCCTTCTTCTCTATGCGTTTTAACGCGTTTTGAGTCGATTTCATGTCACCCCATATCCGTTTCTATGCATATCCGTCTCATTTTGTAGAAAAAAGAAGGGGAGAAGAGCTGGAGGAGGTTCTCTGCCGGTAGGCCAACAGCCGACTAGGAACCCCCTCATTGCCTTAGAAGAATTTTGAGAGAGAAATCAAGCTCAAAACAAGAAAGGCTCGTTGCCGGCATAAGGACCGACAAGGAGCTCTTGAAGAGTCAATAAAAGAAAGAAAAGGAGCAGAAAAGGTGTCCTCTGTCGGTAGGCTGGAAGCCAGTCCGCTTGCAGGGACACACATCTTGGTACTTAGGCAAATTTTTGGAACAACTCAAAGCCTAAAGAAAAAAGAAGCTCGGTGCCGACCGAGGACAACAAGCACGCATTTCAGCACTCCCTCTTTTTTTATGACCTAATTCCTAGCAAGATTATAAATACCCCCTTCATAACACACTTGTAAACATAACCCTAGATCTGAAATATTTTCCAATTTTTGTTAAGCTTTCCTTAATTAAACTTTAATCTTTCCTTAATTAAGTGCTAATTTCTCTTCAATTTAGTTTAGTTCTACTTTAGTTGGGTTCCTTACATTTAGTACATGGGTTTGTAAGAGAAGATTTTGAAAGAATTCTTCCATTATTAATCCAAAGCATCAATCTTTCATCTTATTTGGTATAATCCTTCTCTTTATTTCATCTTGTTTTGAATGGTTTACATTTCTATTTTATTTAAATTGTTGTTTGAAGTAGTTTGATGTTTGTCGCTATGTTAATGTTATATTCTTCATTTGTTTACATGTCAATTGTTAGCATGTGTGAGTAGTCCTCTCTAAGACTTAGAGGGGATCTTGGGTAAGGGTAGGATGAAGAATATGGGGTGTTAACATATATGGTTTGTGGGTATATGTTTTGTCTTTGTACACATGCATTGAAGGTGATTGATGAAATGTTTGTATGAAAGTTCAAACCTTTTGTTGATTTATGCTTAATATCTTATTGATTGAGAATGAAAAGTGATGTCTAATAGCGTGTGTATGAAAGGTTGGAAGCAAGGGAAAACTTCGTGAAAGACTTTAGGATTACTAAGAGATTAGTTGTCAAACCTAGGCCAAATTACTACCCATAACTTGTTACACACATAATCTTGTCCACCCTACTTATGTGAACCCGAAAGTCTTAGCCTTTATAAATTTGTTTAAACTCGTCTCATTTATTGTCGTGCTTATTCCTTGTTATTAGTTTATATTTTAGAAATTAGTTAAACAAACACTTTAAATTGTTTAGGCTAAACTTGATTCGAACAAGCTAGGTATAAACACCCGCCATCTTTGCGAACAATCTCTAATTATACGACTGTAATTAGGAGTTTTTACAAAAAAAATTTGGAATAAGAATGCCGACAAAACTTATTATCAAAATGGCGCCGTTGTCGGGGATGGAGTTAGGTTACACTTAGTTAGTTATAGTTAGTTAGAGTCTTAGGCTTAGTCTTAATGTCGTTGTTTGTTCATTTGAGTAATGACTTATTTTCTTCTAGAGTGTTCGTGTTATTGCTAATCCCTAGTGTTAAAAAAACACTAGGAGTTTGAAGGTTTATCGAGTTGCATGCCTAGGAGAAACAATCACGCTTTGCTTCAAAATTCCGACCCCGAGAGGGTTTTCCGGGCTTTAAGGACTAGGACTATTGATAAGACAGGTTTTATATGGTATAAGAATGTTGTTTTGGTTGACTATTACTAAATGAAGTGGAGTTTTGGAGGAATAATTATATTAATTCTCGTTTATTATATTAATGGTATTTGGGAAATTAAGTGAAGT